>NC_141025.1:49640681-49958863 GCF_052040795.2 Danio rerio | reverse complement strand
TAGCTGGGGTAAGAGGCCCCTAAGTGGAGGGCCAGGGGGCACCCTGGGGCCTCTACTGCAAGTCCAGGGAGAAAGGTGGACCCCTGGGTAGCTTGCTAGGGTCAGAGGCCCCTAGGTGGAGGTCAAGGGGGCACCCTGGGGCCTTTACTGCAATCCCAGGGAAGGTTGTGGATCCTTGTGTAGTTTGCTGGGGTCAGAGGCCCCTTGGTGGAGGGTCAGGGGGCACCCAAGGGCCTATTCTGCAAGTCCAGGGAGAGAGGTGGACCTCTGTGTAGCTTGCTGGGGTCAGAGGCCCCTAGGTGGAGGGCCAGGGGGCACCCTGGGGCCTATCCTAAAAGTCCAGGGAGAGAGGTGGACCCCTGGGTAGCTTGCTGGGGTACGAGGCCCCTAGGTGGAGGGCCAGGGGGCACCCTGGGGCCTCTACTGCAAGTCCAGGGAGAGAGGTGGACCCCTGGGTAGCTTGCTAGGGTCAGAGGCCCCTAGGTGGAGGGCCAGGGGGCACCCTGGGGCCTCTACTGCAAGTCCAGGGAAAGAGGTGGACCCCTAGGTAGCTTGCTGGGGTCAGAGGCCTCTAGGTGGAGGGCCAGGGGGCACCCTGGGGCCTCTACTGCAAGTCCAGGGAGAGAGGTGGACCCCTGGGTAGCTTGCTGGGGTCTGAAGCCCATAGGTGGAGGGCCAGGGGGTACCCCGGGGCCTATACTCCAAGTCCAGGGAGAGAGGTGGACCCTTGGGTAGCTTCCTAAGGTTAGAGGCCCCTAGGTGGAGGGCCAGAGGGCACCCTGGGGACTATCGTGCAAGTCCAGGGAGAGAGGTGGACCCCTGGGTAGCTTGCTGGGGTACAAGGCCTCTAGGTGGAGGGCCAGGGGGCACCCTGGGGCCTCTACTGCAAGGCCAGGGAGAGAGGTGGACCCCTTGGTAGCTTGCTTGGGTCAGAGACCCCAAGGTGGAGGGCCAGGGGGCACCTTGGGGCCTCTACTTCAAGTCCAGGGAGAGAGGTGGACCCTTGGGTAGCTTAATAAGGTTAGAGGCCCCTAGGTGGAGGGCCAGAGGGCACCCAGGGGACTATCGTGCAAGTCCAGGGAGAGAGGTGGACCCCTGGGTAGCTTGCTGGGGTACAAGGTCTCTAGGTGGAGGGCCAGGGGGCACCCTGGGGCCTCTACTGCAAGGCCAGGGAGAGAGGTGGACCCCTTGGTAGCTTGCTTGGGTCAGAGACCCCTAGGTGGAAGGCCAGGGGGCACCTTGGGGCCTCTACTGCAAGTCTAGGGAGAGAGGTGGACCCATGGGTAGCTAGCTGGGGTAAGAGGCCCCTAAGTGGAGGGCAAGGGGGCACCCCGGGGCCTCTACTGCAAGTCCAGGGAGAGAGGTGGACCCCTGGGTAGTTTGCTGGGGTCAGTGGCCCCTAGGCGGAGGGACAGGGGGCTTCCTGGGGCCTCTACTGCAAGTCCAGGGAGAGAGGTGGACCCCTGGGTAGCTTGCTGGGGTCAGAGGCCTCTAGTTGGAGGGCCAAGGGGCACCCTGGGGCCTATACTGCAAGTCCAGGGAGAGAGGTGGACCCCTGGGTAGCTTGCTGGGGTCTGTAATCCATAGGTGGAGGGCCAGGGGGTACCCTGGGGCCTATATTACAAGTCCAGGGAGAGAGGTGGAACCCTGGGTAGCTTCCTAAGGTCAGAGGCCCCTAGGTGGAGGGCCAGGGGGCACCCTGGGGCCTCTACTGCAAGTCCAGTGAGAGAGGTGGACCCCTGGGTAGCTTCCTAAGGTCAAAGGCCCCTGTGTGGAGGGCCAAGGGGGCACCCTGGGGCCTATCCTGCAAGTCCAGGGAGAGACGTGGACCCCTGGGTAGCTTGCTGGGGTACGAGTCCCCTAGGTGGAGGGCCAGGGGGCACCCTGGGGCCTCTACTGCAAGTCCAGGGAGAGAGGTGGACCCCTGGGTAGCTTCTTGGGGTCAGAGTCCCCTAGGTGGAGGGTGAGGAGGTACCCTAGGGCCTCTACTGCAAGTCCAGGGAGAGAGGTGGACCCCTGGGTAGCTTGCTGGGGTCAGAGGCAACTAGGTGGAGGGCCAGGGGGAACCCTAGGGTCTACACTGCAAGTCCAGGGAGAGAGGTGGACCCCTGGGTAGCTTCCTAAGGTCTGAGGCCCCTAGGTGGAGGGCCAGGGGGCACCCTGGGGCCTATCCTGCAAGTCCAGGGAGAGATGTGGACCCCTGGGTAGCTTGCTGGGGTACGAGGCCCCTAGGTGGAGGGCCAGGGGGCACCTTGGGGCCTCTACTGCAAGTCCAGGGAGAGAGGAGGACCCCTGGGTAGCTTGCTGGGGTCAGAGGCAACTAGGTGGAGGGACAGGGGTACCCTGGGGCCTAGACTGCAAGTCCAGGGAGAGAGGTGGACCCCTGGGTAGCTTCCTGAGGTCAAAGGCCCCTAGGTGGAGGGCCAGGGGGCACCCTGGGGAATATCCTGCAAGTCCAAGGAGAGAGGTGGACCGCTGGGTTGCTTGCTGGGGTACGAGGCCCCTAGTTGGAGGGCCAGGGGGCACACTGGGGCCTCTACTGCAAGCCCAGGAAAAGAGGTGGACCCCTGGTTAGCTTGCTGGGGTCAGAAGCCCCTTGGTCTATGGCCAGGGGGCACCCTGGGGCATATACTGCAAGTCCAGTGAGAGAGGTGGACCCATGGGTAGCTTACCGGGGTCAGAGGCACCTAGGTGGAGGGCCAGGGGCTTCCTGGGGCCTCTACTGCAAGTCCAGGGAGAGAGGTGGACCCCTGGGTAGCTTGCTGGTGTCAGAGGCAACTAGGTGGAGGGACAAGGGGTACCCTGGGGCCTATACTGCAAGTCCAGGGAGAGAGGTGGACCCCTGGGTAGCTTCCTGAGGTCAGAGGCCCCTAGGTGGAGGGCCAGAGCGCACCCTGGGGCCTATCCTGCAAGTCCAGGGAGAGAGGTGGACCCCTGGGTAGCTTGCTGGGGTACGAGGCCCCTAGGTGGAGGGCCAGGGGGCAGCCTGTGGCCTCTACTGCAAGTCCAGGGAGAGAGGTGGACCCCTGGGTACCTTCCTGGGGTCAGAGTCCCCTAGGTGGAGGGCCAGGAGGTACCCTAGGGCCTCTACTGCAAGTCCAGGGAGAGAGGTGGACCCCTGGGTAGCTTGCTGGGGTACAAGGCCCCTAGGTGGAGGGCCAGGGTGTACCCTGGGGCCTATCCTGCAAGTCCACGGAGAGATGTGGACCCTTGGGTAGCTTCCTAGGGTTAGAGGCCCCTAGGTGGAGGGCCAGGGGGCACCCTGGGGCCTATCCTGCAAGTCCAGGGAGAGAGGTGGACCCCTAGGTAGCTTGCTGGGGTACAAGGCCCCTAGGTGGAGGGCCAGGGGGCACCCTGGGGCCTCTACTGCAAGGCCAGGGAGAAAGGTGGACCCCTTGGTAGCTTGCTGGGGTCAGAGACCCCTAGGTGGAGGGCCAGGGGGCACCAATGGGCCTCAACTGCAAGTCTAGGGAGAGAGGTGGACCCATGGGTAGCTAGCTGGGGTAAGAGGCCCCTAAGTGGAGGGCCAGGGGGCATCCTGGGAACTCTACTGCAAGTCCATGGAGAGAGGTGGACCCCTGGGTAGTTTGCTGGGGTCAGAGGCCCCTAGGCGGAGGGACAGGGGGCTTCCTGGGGGCTCTACTGCAAGTCCAGGGAGAAAGGTGGACCCCTTGGTAGCTTGCTTGGGTCAGAGGCCTCTAGGTGGAGGTCAAGGGGGCACCCTGGGGCCTCTACTGCAAACCCAGGGAGAGTTGTGGTCCCTTGTGTAGCTTGCTGGGGTCAGAGGCCCCTTGGTGGAGGGTCAGGGGGCACCCTGGGGCCTATTCTGCAAGTCCAGGGAGAGAGGTGGACCTCTGGGTAGCTTGCTGGGGTCAGAGGCCCCTAGGTGGAGGGCCAGGGGGCACCCTGGGGCCTATCTTGCAAGTCCAGGGAGTAAGATAGACCCCTGGGTAGCTTGCAGGGGTACGAGGCCCCTAGGTGGAGGGCCAGGGGGCACCCTGGGGCCTCTACTGCAAGTCCAGGGAGAGAGGTGGACCCCTGGGTAGCTTGCTGGGGTCAGAGGCCCCTAGGTGGAGGGCCAGGGGGCACCCTGGGGCCTCTACTGCAAGTCCAGGGGGAGAGGTGGACCCCTGGGTAGATTGCTGGGGTCTGAAGCCCAAAGGTGGAGGGCCAGGGGGCACCCTGGGGCCTCTACTGCAAGTCTAGGGAGAGAGGTGGACCCATGGGTAGCTTGCTGGGGTCAGAGGCCTCTAGGTGGAGGGCCAGGGGGCACCCTGGGGCCTATCCTGCAAGTCCAGGGAGAGATGTGGACCCCTGGGTAGCTTGCTGGGGTACGAGGCCCCTAGGTGGAGGGCCAGGGGGCACCTTGGGGCCTCTACTGCAAGTCCAGGGAGAGAGGTGGACCCCTGGGTAGTTTGCTGGGGTCAGTGGCCCCTAGGCGGAGGGACAGGGGGCTTCCTGGGGCCTCTACTGCAAGTCCAGGGAGAAAGGTGGACCCCTTGGTAGCTTGCTAGGGTCAGAGGCACCTAGTTGGAGGTCAAGGGGGCACCCTGGGGCCTTTACTGCAATCCCAGGGAGAGTTGTGGACCCTTTTGTAGCTTGCTGGGGTCAGAGGCCCCTTGGTGGAGGGTCAGGGGGCACCCTGGGGCCTATTCTGCAAGTCCAGGGAGAGAGGTGGACCTCTGGGTAGCTTGCTCGGGTCAGAGGTCCCTAGGTGGAGGGCCAGGGGGCTCCCTGGGGCCTCTACTGCAAGTCCAGGGAGAGAGGTGGACCCCTGGGTAGCTTGCTGGGGTCAGAGGCCCCTAGGTGGAGGGCCAGGGGGCACCCTGGGGCCTCTACTGCAAGTCCAGGGAAAGAGGTGGACCCCTAGGTAGCTTGCTGGGTTCAGAGGCCTCTAGGTGAAGGGCCAGGGGGCACCCTGGGGCCTCTACTGCAAGTCCAGGGAGAGAGGTGGACCCCTGGGAAGTTTGCTGGGGTCTGAAGCCCATAGGTGGAGGGCCAGGGGGTACCCCGGGGCCTATACATCAAGTCCAGGGAGAGAGGTGGACCCCTGGGTAGCTTCCTAAGGTCAGAGGCCCCTAGGTTGAGGGCCAGGGGGCACCCTGGGGCCTATCCTGCAAGTCCAGGGAGAGAGGTGGACCCCTGGGTAGCTTGCTGGGGTACGAGTCCCCTAGGTGGAGGGCCAGGGGGCACCCTGGGGCCTCTACTGCAAGCCCAGGGAGAGAGGTGGACCCCTGGGTAGCTTCCTGGGGTCAGAGTCCCCTAGGTGGAGGGTCAGGAGGTACCCTAGGGCCTCTACTGCAAGTCCAGGGAGAGAGGTGGACCCCTGGGTCGCTTGCTAGGGTCAGAGGCAACTAGGTGGAGGGCCAGGGGGCACCCTAGGGTCTACACTGCATGTCCAGGGAGAGAGGTGGACCCCTGGGTAGCTTCCTAAGGTCAGAGGTCCCTAGGTGGAAGGCCAGGGGGCACCCTGGGGCCTCTACTGCAAGTCCAGGGAGAGAGGTGGACCCCTGGGTAGCTTGCTAGGGTCAGAGGCCTCTAGGTGGAGGGCCAAGGGGCACCCTGGGGCCTCTTCTGCAAGTCCAGGGAGATAGGTGTACCCCTGGGTAGTTTGCTGGGGTCAGAGGCCCCTAGGCGGAGGGACAGGGGGCTTCCTGGGGCCTCTACTACAAGTCCAGGGAGAAAGGTGGAACCCTGGGTAGTTTGCTAGGGTCAGAGGCCCCTAGGTGGAGGTCAAGGGGGCACCCTGGGACCTTTACTGCAATCCCAGGGAGAGTTGTGGACCCTTGTATAGCTTGCTGGGGTCAGAGGCCCCTTGATGGAGGGTCAGGGGGCACCCTGGGGCCTATTCTGCAAGTCCAGGGAGAGAGGTGGACCTCTGGGTAGCTTGCTGGGGTCAGAGGCCCCTAGGTGGAGGGCCATGGGGCACCTTGGGGCCTCTACTTCAAGTCCAGGGAGAGAGGTGGACCCTTGGGTAGCTTGCTGGGGTCAGCGGCCTCTAGGTGGAGGGCCAAGGGGTACCCTGGGGCCTATCCTGCAATCCTAGGTAGAGTTGTGGACCCTTATGTAGCTTGCTGGGGTCAGAGGCCCCTAGGTGGAGGGCCAGGGGGCACCCTGGGGCCTCTACTGCAAGCCCAGGGAGAGAGGTGGACCCCTGGGTAGCTTCCTGGGGTCAGAGTCCCCTAGGTGGAGGGTCAGGAGGTACCCTAGGGCCTCTACTGCAAGTCCAGGGAGAGAGGTAGACCCCTGGGTAGCTTGTTGGGGTCAGAGGCAACTATGTGGAGGGCCAGGGGGCACCCTAGGGTCTACACTGCAAGTCCAGGGAGAGAGGTGGACCCCTGGGTAGCTTCCTAAGGTCAGAGGCCCCAAGGTGGAGGGCCAGGGGCACCCTGGGGCCTCTACTGCAAGTCCAGGGAGAGATGTGGACCCCTGGGTAGCTTGCTGGGGTCTGAAGCCCATAGGTGGAGGGCCAGGGGGAACCCTGGGGCCTCTACTGCAAGTCTAGGGAGAGAGGTGGACCCATGGGTAGCTAGCTGGGGTAAGAGGCCCCTAAGTGGAGGGCCAGGGGGCACCCTGGGGACTATCGTGCAAGTCCAGGGAGAGAGGTGGACCCCTGGGTAGCTTGCTGGGGTACAAGGCCTCTAGGTGGAGGGCCAGGGGGCACCCTGGGGCCTCTACTGCAAGGCCAGGGAGAGAGGTGGACCCCTTGGTAGCTTGCTTGGGTCAGAGACCCCTAGGTGGAGGGCCAGGGGGCAGCTTGGGGCCTCTACTGCAAGTCTAGGTAGAAAGGTGGACCCCTGGGTAGCTTGCTGGGGTCAGAGGCCTCTAGGTGGAGGGCCAAGGGGCTTCCTGGGGCCTCTACTGCAAGTCCAGGGAGAGAGGTGGACCCCTGGGTAGCTTGCTGGGGTCAGAGGCCTCTAGGTGGAGGGCCAAGGGGCACCCTGGGGCCTATACTGCAAGTCCAGGGAGAGAGGTGGACCCCTGGGTAGCTTTCTGGGGTCTGTAGCCCATAGGTGGAGGTCCAGGGGGTACCCTGGGGCCTATACTGCAAGTCCAGGGAGAGAGGTGGACCCCTGGGTAGCTTCCTAATGTCAGAGGCCCCTAGGTGGAGGGCCAGGGGGCACCCTGGGGCCTATCCTGCAAGTCCAGGGAGAGAGGTGGACCCCTGGGTAGCTTGCTGGGGTACGAGGCCCCTAGGTGGAGGGCCAGGGGGCACCCTGGGGCCTCTACTGCAAGTCCAGGGAGAGAGGTGGACCCCTGGGTAGCTTCCTAAGGTCAGAGGCCCCTAGGTGGAGGGCCAGGGGGCACCCTGGGGCCTATACTGCAAGTCCAGGGAGAGAGGTGGACCCCTGGGTAGCTTGCTGGGGTACGAGTCCCCTAGGTGGAGGGCCAGGGGGCACCCTGGGGCCTCTACTGCAAGTCCAGGGAGAGAGGTGGACCCCTGGGTAGCTTCCTGGGGTCAGAGTCCCCTAGGTGGAGGGTCAGGAGGTACCCTAGGGCCTCTACTGCAAGTCCAGGGAGAGAGGTGGACCCCTGGGTAGCTTGCTGGGGTCAGAGGCAAATAGGTGGAGGACCAGGGGGCACCCTAGGGTCTACACTGCAAGTCCAAGGAGAGAGGTGGACCCCTGGGTAGCTTCCTAAGGTCAGAGGCCCCTAGGTGGAGGGCCAGGGGGCACCCTGGGGCCTATACTGCAAGTCCAGGGAGAGAGGTGGACCCCTGGGTAGCTTGCTGGGGTACGAGTCCCCTAGGTGGAGGGCCAGGGGGCACCCTGGGGCCTCTACTGCAAGTCCAGGGAGAGAGGTGGACCCCTGGGTAGCTTCCTGGGGTCAGAGTCCCCTAGGTGGAGGGTCAGGAGGTACCCTAGGGCCTCTACTGCAAGTCCAGGGAGAGAGGTGGACCCCTGGGTAGCTTGCTGGGGTCAGAGGCAAATAGGTGGAGGACCAGGGGGCACCCTAGGGTCTACACTGCAAGTCCAGGGAGAGAGGTGGACCCCTGGGTAGCTTCCTAAGGTCAGAGGCCCCTAGGTGGAGGGCCAGGGGGCACCCTGGGGCCTATCCTGCAAGACCAGGGAGAGAGGTGGACCCCTGGGTAGCTTGCTGGGGTACGAGGCCCCTAGGTGGAGGGCCAGGGGGCACCCTGGGGCCTCTACTGCAAGTCCAGGGAGAGAGGAGGACCCCTGGGTAGCTTGCTGGGGTCAGAGGCAACTAGGTGGAGGGACAGGGGTACACTGGGGCCTAGACTGCAAGTCCAGGGAGAGAGGTGGACCCCTGGGTAGCTTCCTGAGGTCAAAGGCCCCTAGGTGGAGGGCCAGGGGGCACCCTGGGGCCTATCCTGCAAGTCCAAGGAGAGAGGTGGACCCCTGGGTTGCTTGCTGGGGTACGAGGCCCCTAGTTGGAGGGCCAGGGGGCACCCTGGGGCCTCTACTGCAAGCCCAGGGAGAGAGGTGGACCCCTGGTTAGCTTGCTGGGGTCAGAAGCCCCTTGGTCTATGGCCAGGGGGCACCCTGGGGCCTATACTGCAAGTCCAGGGAGAGAGGTGGACCCATGGGTAGCTTGCTGGGGTCAGAGGCCCCTAGGTGGAGGGCCAGGGGCTTCCTGGGGCCTCTACTGCAAGTCTTGGCAGAGAGGTGGACCCCTGGGTAGCTTGCTGGGGTCAGAGGCCCCTAGGTGATGGGCCAGGGGGCACCCTGGGGCCTCTACTGCAAGTCCAGGGAGAGAGGTGGACCCCTGGGTAGCTTGCTGGGGTCAGAGGCCTCTAGGTGGAGGGCCAGGGGGCACCCTGGGGCCTCTACTGCAAGTCTAGGGAGAGAGGTGGACCCATGGGTAGCTAGCTGGTGTAAGAGGCCCCTAAGTGGAGGGCCAGGGGGCACCCTGGGGCCTCTACTGCAAGTCCAGGGATAGAGGTGGACCCCTGGGTAGCTTGCTGGGGTCTGAAGCCCATAGTTGGAGGGCCAGGGGGTACCCTGGGGCCTATACTTCAAGTCCAGGGAGAGAGGTGGACCCTTGGGTAGCTTCCTAAGGTTAGAGGCCCCTAGGTGGAGGGCCAGAGGGCACCCTGGGGACTATCGTGCAAGTCCAGGGAGAGAGGTGGACCCCTGGGTAGCGTGCTGGGGTACAAGGCCTCTAGGTGGAGGGCCAGGGGGCACCCTGGGGCCTATCTTGCAAGTCCAGGGAGTAAGGTGGACCCCTGAGTAGCTTGCTGGGGTACGAGGCCCCTAGGTGGAGGGCCAGGGGGCACCCTGGGGCCTCTACTGCAAGTCCAGGGAGAGAGGTGGACCCCTGGGTAGCTTGCTGGGGTCTGAAGCCCATAGGTGGAGGGCCAGGGGGCACCCTGGGGCCTCTACTGCAAGTCTAGGGAGATAGGTGGACCCATGGGTAGCTAGCTGGGGTAAGAGGCCCCTAAGTGGAGGGCCAGGGGGCACCCTGGGGCCTCTACTGCAAGTCCAGGGAGAGAGGTGGACCCCTGGGTAGTTTGCTGGGGTCAGAGGCCCCTAGGCGGAGGGACAGGGGGCTTCCTGGGGCCTCTACTGCAAGTCCAGGGAGAAAGGTTGACCCCTGGGTAGCTTGCTAGGGTCAGAGGCCCCTAGGTGGAGGGCCAAGGGGGCACCCTGGGGCCTATCCTGCAAGTCCAGAGAGAGACGTGGACCCCTGGGTAGCTTGCTGGGGTACGAGTCCCCTAGGTGGAGGGCCAGGGGGCACCCTGGGGCCTCTACTGCAAGTCCAGGGAGAGAGGTGGACCCCTGGGTAGCTTCTTGGGGTCAGAGTCCCCTAGGTGGAGGGTCAAGAGGTACCCTAGGGCCTCTACTGCAAGTCCAGGAGAGAGGTGGACCCTTGGGTAGCTTCCTAAGGTTAGAGGCCCATAGGTGGAGGGCCAGAGGGCACCCTGGGGACTATCGTGCAAGTCCAGGGAGAAAGGTGGACCCCTGGGTAGCTTGCTGGGGTACAAGGCCTCTAGGTGGAGGGCCAGGGGGCACCCTGGGGCCTATCTTGCAAGTCCAGGGAGTAAGGTGGACCCCTGAGTAGCTTGCTGGGGTACAAGGCCCCTAGGTGGAGGGCCAGGGGGCACCCTGGGGCCTCTACTGCAAGTCCAGCGAGAGAGGTGGACCCCTGGGTAGCTTGCTGGGGTCTGAAGCCCATAGGTGGAGGGCCAGGGGGCACCCTGGGGCCTCTACTGCAAGTCTAGGGAGAGAGGTGGACCCATGGGTAGCTAGCTGAGGTAAGAGGCCCCTAAGTGGAGGGCCAGGGGGCACCCTGGGGCCTCTACTGCAAGTCCAGGGAGAAAGGTGGACCCCTGGGTAGCTTGCTAGGGTCAGAGGCCCCTAGGTGGAGGTCAAGGGGGCACCCTGGGGCCTTTACTGCAATCCCAGGGAGAGTTGTGGACCCTTGTGTAGTTTGCTGGGGTCAGAGGCCCCTTGGTGGAGGGTCAGGGGGCACCCTGGGGCCTATTCTGCAAGTCCAGGGAGAGAGGTGGACCTCTGGGTAGCTTGCTGGGGTCAGAGGCCCCTAGGTGGAGGGCCAGGGGGCACCCTGGGGCCTATCCTAAAAGTCCAGGGAGAGAGGTGGACCCCTAGGTAGCTTGCTGGGGTACGAGGCCCCTAGCTGGAGGGCCAGGGGGCACCCTGGGGCCTCTACTGCAAGTCCAGGGAGAGAGGTGGACCCCTGGGTAGCTTGCTAGGGTCAGAGGCCCCTAGGTGGAGGGCCAGGGGGCACCCTGGGGCCTCTACTGCAAGTCCAGGGAAAGAGGTGGACCCCTAGGTAGCTTGCTGGGGTCAGAGGCCTCTAGGTGGAGGGCCAGGGGGCACCCTGGTGCCTCTACTGCAAGTCCAGGGAGAGAGGTGGACCCCTGGGTAGCTTGCTGGGGTCTGAAGCCCATAGGTGGAGGGCCAGGGGGTACCCCGGGGCCTATACTCCAAGTCCAGGGAGAGAGGTGGACCCTTGGGTAGCTTCCTAAGGTTAGAGGCCCCTAGGTGGAGGGCCAGAGGGCACCCTGGGGACTATCGTGCAAGTCCAGGGAGAGAGGTGGACCCCTGGGTAGCTTGCTGGGGTACAAGGCCTCTAGGTGGAGGGCCAGGGGGCACCCTGGGGCCTCTACTGCAAGGCCAGGGAGAGAGGTGGACCCCTTGGTAGCTTGCTTGGGTCAGAGACCCCTAGGTGGAGGGCCAGGGGGCACCTTGGGGCCTCTACTTCAAGTCCAGGGAGAGAGGTGGACCCTTGGGTAGCTTCCTAAGGTTAGAGGCCCCTAGGTGGAGGGCCAGAGGGCACCCAGGGGACTATCGTGCAAGTCCAGGGAGAGAGGTGGACCCCTTGGTAGCTTGCTTGGGTCAGAGACCCCTAGGTGGAGGGCCAGGGGGCACCTTGGGGCCTCTACTGCAAGTCTAGGGAAAGAGGTGGACCCATGGGTAGCTGGCTGGGGTAAGAGGCCCCTAAGTGGAGGGCAAGGGGGCACCCTGGGGCCTCTACTGCAAGTCCAGGGAGAGAGGTGGACCCCTGGGTAGTTTGCTGGGGTCAGTGGACCCTAGGCGGAGGGACAAGGGGCTTCCTGGGGCCTCTACTGCAAGTCCAGGGAGAGAGGTGGACTCCTGGGTAGCTTGCTGGGGTCAGAGGCCTCTAGGTGGAGGGCCAAGGGGCACCCTGGGGCCTATACTGCAAGTCCAGGGAGAGAGGTGGACCCCTGGGTAGCTTGCTGGGGTCTGTAGCCCATAGGTGGAGGGCCAGGGGGTACCCTGGGGCCTATATTGCAAGTCCAGGGAGAGAGGTGGACCCCTGGGTAGCTTCCTAAGGTCAGAGGCCCCTAGGTGGAGGGCCAGGGGGCACCCTGGGGCTTATCCTGCAAGTCCAGGGAGAGAGGTGGACCCATGGGTAGCTTGCTGGGGCACGAGGCCCCTAGGTGGAGGGCCAGGGGGCACCCTGGGGCCTCTACTGCAAGTCCAGTGAGAGAGGTGGACCCCTGGGTAGCTTCCTAAGGTCAGAGGCCCCTAGGTGGAGGGCCAAGGGGGCACCCTGGGGCCTATCCTGCAAGTCCAGAGAGAGACGTGGACCCCTGGGTAGCTTGCTAGGGTACGAGTCCCCTAGGTGGAGGGCCAGGGGGCACCCTGGGGCCTCTACTGCAAGTCCAGGGAGAGAGGTGGACCCCTGGGTAGCTTCTTGGGGTCAGAGTCCCCTAGGTGGAGGGTCAGGAGGTACCCTAGGGCCTCTACTGCAAGTCCAGGGAGAGAGGTGGACCCCTGGGTAGCTTGCTGGGGTCAGAGGCATCTAGGTGGAGGGCCAGGGGGCACCCTAGGGTCTACACTGCAAGTCCAGGGAGAGAGGTGGACCCCTGGGTAGCTTCCTAAGGTCTGAGGCCCCTAGGTGGAGGGCCAGGGGGCACCCTGGGGCCTATCCTGCAAGTCCAGGGAGAGATGTGGACCCCTGGGTAGCTTGCTGGGGTACGAGGCCCCTAGGTGGAGGGCCAGGGGGCACCTTGGGGCCTCTACTGCAAGTCCAGTGAGAGAGGAGGACCCCTGGGTAGCTTGCTGGGGTCAGAGGCAACTAGGTGGAGGGACAGGGGTACCCTGGGGCCTAGACTGCAAGTCCAGGGAGAGAGGTGGACCCCTGGGTAGCTTCCTGAGGTCAAAGGCCCCTAGGTGGAGGGCCAGGGGGCACCCTGGGGCCTATCCTGCAAGTCCAGGGAGAGAGGTGGACCCTTGGGTAGCTTCCTAAGGTTAGAGGCCCCTAGGTGGAGGGCCAGAGGGCACCCTGGGGACTATCGTGCAAGTCCAGGGAGAAAGGTGGACCCCTGGGTAGCTTGCTGGGGTACAAGGCCTCTAGGTGGAGGGCCAGGGGGCACCCTGGGGCCTATCTTGCAAGTCCAGGGAGTAAGGTGGACCCCTGAGTAGCTTGCTGGGGTACAAGGCCCCTAGGTGGAGGGCCAGGGGGCACCCTGGGGCCTCTACTGCAAGTCCAGGGAGAGAGGTGGACCCTTGGGTAGCTTCCTAAGGTTAGAGGCCCCTAGGTGGAGGGCCAGAGGGCACCCTGGGGACTATCGTGCAAGTCCAGGGAGAAAGGTGGACCCCTGGGTAGCTTGCTGGGGTACAAGGCCTCTAGGTGGAGGGCCAGGGGGCACCCTGGGGCCTATCTTGCAAGTCCAGGGAGTAAGGTGGACCCCTGAGTAGCTTGCTGGGGTACAAGGCCCCTAGGTAGAGGGCCAGGGGGCACCCTGGGGCCTCTACTGCAAGTCCAGGGAGAGAGGTGGACCCCTTGGTAGCTTGCTGGGGTCTGAAGCCCATAGGTGGAGGGCCAGGGGGCACCCTGGGGCCTCTACTGCAAGTCTAGGGAGAGAGGTGGACCCATGGGTAGCTAGCTGGGGTAAGAGGCCCCTAAGTGGAGGGCCAGGGGGCACCCTGGGGCCTCTACTGCAAGTCCAGGGAGAAAGATGGACCCCTGGGTAGCTTGCTAGGGTCAGAGGCCCCTAGGTGGAGGTCAAGGGGGCACCCTGGGGCCTTTACTGCAATCCCAGGGAAGGTTGTGGATCCTTGTGTAGTTTGCTGGGGTCAGAGGCCCCTTGGTGGAGGGTCAGGGGGCACCCAAGGGCCTATTCTGCAAGTCCAGGGAGAGAGGTGGACCTCTGTGTAGCTTGCTGGGGTCAGAGGCCCCTAGGTGGAGGGCCAGGGGGCACCCTGGGGCCTATCCTAAAAGTCCAGGAAGAGAGGTGGACCCCTGGGTAGCTTGCTGGGGTACGAGGCCCCTAGGTGGAGGGCCAGGGGGCACCCTGGGGCCTCTACTGCAAGTCCAGGGAGAGAGGTGGACCCCTGGGTAGCTTGCTAGGGTCAGAGGCCCCTAGGTGGAGGGCCAGGGGGCACCCTGGGGCCTCTACTGCAAGTCCAGGGAAAGAGGTGGACCCCTAGGTAGCTTGCTGGGGTCAGAGGCCTCTAGGTGGAGGGCCAGGGGGCACCCTGGGGCCTCTACTGCAAGTCCAGGGAGAGAGGTGGACCCCTGGGTAGCTTGCTGGGGTCTGAAGCCCATAGGTGGAGGGCCAGGGGGTACCCCGGGGCCTATACTCCAAGTCCAGGGAGAGAGGTGGACCCTTGGGTAGCTTCCTAAGGTTAGAGGCCCCTAGGTGGAGGGCCAAAGGGCACCCTGGGGACTATCGTGCAAGTCCAGGGAGAGAGGTGGACCCCTGGGTAGCTTGCTGGGGTACAAGGCCTCTAGGTGGAGGGCCAGGGGGCACCCTGGGGCCTCTACTGCAAGGCCAGGGAGAGAGGTGGACCCCTTGGTAGCTTGCTTGGGTCAGAGACCCCAAGGTGGAGGGCCAGGGGGCACCTTGGGGCCTCTACTTCAAGTCCAGGGAGAGAGGTGGACCCTTGGGTAGCTTAATAAGGTTAGAGGCCCCTAGGTGGAGGGCCAGAGGGCACCCAGGGGACTATCGTGCAAGTCCAGGGAGAGAGGTGGACCCCTGGGTAGCTTGCTGGGGTACAAGGTCTCTAGGTGGAGGGCCAGGGGGCACCCTGGGGCCTCTACTGCAAGGCCAGGGAGAGAGGTGGACCCCTTGGTAGCTTGCTTGGGTCAGAGACCCCTAGGTGGAAGGCCAGGGGGCACCTTGGGGCCTCTACTGCAAGTCTAGGGAGAGAGGTGGACCCATGGGTAGCTAGCTTGGGTAAGAGGCCCCTAAGTGGAGGGCAAGGGGGCACCCTGGGGCCTCTACTGCAAGTCCAGGGAGAGAGGTGGACCCCTGGGTAGTTTGCTGGGGTCAGTGGCCCCTAGGCGGAGGGACAGGGGGCTTCCTGGGGCCTCTACTGCAAGTCCAGGGAGAGAGGTGGACCCCTGGGTAGCTTGCTGGGGTCAGAGGCCTCTAGGTGGAGGGCCAAGGGGCACCCTGGGGCCTATACTGCAAGTCCAGGGAGAGAGGTGGACCCCTGGGTAGCTTGCTGGGGTCTGTAGCCCATAGGTGGAGGGCCAGGGGGTACCCTGGGGCCTATATTACAAGTCCAGGGAGAGAGGTGGAACCCTGGGTAGCTTCCTAAGGTCAGAGGCCCCTAGGTGGAGGGCCAGGGGGCACCCTGGGGCCTCTACTGCAAGTCCAGTGAGAGAGGTGGACCCCTGGGTAGCTTCCTAAGGTCAAAGGCCCCTAGGTGGAGGGCCAAGGGGGCACCCTGGGGCCTATCCTGCAAGTCCAGGGAGAGACGTGGACCCCTGGGTAGCTTGCTGGGGTACGAGTCCCCTAGGTGGAGGGCCAGGGGGCACCCTGGGGCCTCTACTGCAAGTCCAGGGAGAGAGGTGGACCCCTGGGTAGCTTCTTGGGGTCAGAGTCCCCTAGGTGGAGGGTCAGGAGGTACCCTAGGGCCTCTACTGCAAGTCCAGGGAGAGAGGTGGACCCCTGGGTAGCTTGCTGGGGTCAGAGGCAACTAGGTGGAGGGCCAGGGGGAACCCTAGGGTCTACACTGCAAGTCCAGGGAGAGAGGTGGACCCCTGGGTAGCTTCCTAAGGTCTGAGGCCCCTAGGTGGAGGGCCAGGGGGCACCCTGGGGCCTATCCTGCAAGTCCAGGGAGAGATGTGGACCCCTGGGTAGCTTGCTGGGGTACGAGGCCCCTAGGTGGAGGGCCAGGGGGCACCTTGGGGCCTCTACTGCAAGTCCAGGGAGAGAGGAGGACCCCTGGGTAGCTTGCTGGGGTCAGAGGCAACTAGGTGGAGGGACAGGGGTACCCTGGGGCCTAGACTGCAAGTCCAGGGAGAGAGGTGGACCCCTGGGTAGCTTCCTGAGGTCAAAGGCCCCTAGGTGGAGGGCCAGGGGGCACCCTGGGGAATATCCTGCAAGTCCAAGGAGAGAGGTGGACCGCTGGGTTGCTTGCTGGGGTACGAGGCCCCTAGTTGGAGGGCCAGGGGGCACCCTGGGGCCTCTACTGCAAGCCCAGGAAGAGAGGTGGACCCCTGGTTAGCTTGCTGGGGTCAGAAGCCCCTTGGTCTATGGCCAGGGGGCACCCTGGGGCATATACTGCAAGTCCAGTGAGAGAGGTGGACCCATGGGTAGCTTACTGGGGTCAGAGGCACCTAGGTGGAGGGCCAGGGGCTTCCTGGGGCCTCTACTGCAAGTCCAGGGAGAGAGGTGGACCCCTGGGTAGCGTGCTGGTGTCAGAGGCAACTAGGTGGAGGGACAAGGGGTACCCTGGGGCCTATACTGCAAGTCCAGGGAGAGAGGTGGACCCCTGGGTAGCTTCCTGAGGTCAGAGGCCCCTAGGTGGAGGGCCAGAGCGCACCCTGGGGCCTATCCTGCAAGTCCAGGGAGAGAGGTGGACCCCTGGGTAGCTTGCTGGGGTACGAGGCCCCTAGGTGGAGGGCCAGGGGGCAGCCTGTGGCCTCTACTGCAAGTCCAGGGAGAGAGGTGGACCCCTGGGTACCTTCCTGGGGTCAGAGTCCCCTAGGTGGAGGGCCAGGAGGTACCCTAGGGCCTCTACTGCAAGTCCAGGGAGAGAGATGGACCCCTGGGTAGCTTGCTGGGGTACAAGGCCCCTAGGTGGAGGGCCAGGGTGTACCCTGGGGCCTATCCTGCAAGTCCACGGAGAGATGTGGACCCTTGGGTAGCTTCCTAGGGTTAGAGGCCCCTAGGTGGAGGGCCAGGGGGCACCCTGGGGCCTATCCTGCAAGTCCAGGGAGAGAGGTGGACCCCTAGGTAGCTTGCTGGGGTACAAGGCCCCTAGGTGGAGGGCCAGGGGGCACCCTGGGGCCTCTACTGCAAGGCCAGGGAGAAAGGTGGACCCCTTGGTAGCTTGCTGGGGTCAGAGACCCCTAGGTGGAGGGCCAGGGGGCACCAATGGGCCTCAACTGCAAGTCTAGGGAGAGAGGTGGACCCATGGGTAGCTAGCTGGGGTAAGAGGCCCCTAAGTGGAGGGCCAGGGGGCACCCTGGGAACTCTACTGCAAGTCCATGGAGAGAGGTGGACCCCTGGGTAGTTTGCTGGGGTCAGAGGCCCCTAGGCGGAGGGACAGGGGGCTTCCTGGGGGCTCTACTGCAAGTCCAGGGAGAAAGGTGGACCCCTTGGTAGCTTGCTTGGGTCAGAGGCCTCTAGGTGGAGGTCAAGGGGGCACCCTGGGGCCTCTACTGCAAACCCAGGGAGAGTTGTGGACCCTTGTGTAGCTTGCTGGGGTCAGAGGCCCCTTGGTGGAGGGTCAGGGGGCACCCTGGGGCCTATTCTGCAAGTCCAGGGAGAGAGGTGGACCTCTGGGTAGCTTGCTGGGGTCAGAGGCCCCTAGGTGGAGGGCCAGGGGGCACCCTGGGGCCTATCTTGCAAGTCCAGGGAGTAAGGTAGACCCCTGGGTAGCTTGCAGGGGTACGAGGCCCCTAGGTGGAGGGCCAGGGGGCACCCTGGGGCCTCTACTGCAAGTCCAGGGGGAGAGGTGGACCCCTGGGTAGATTGCTGGGGTCTGAAGCCCAAAGGTGGAGGGCCAGGGGGCACCCTGGGGCCTCTACTGCAAGTCTAGGGAGAGAGGTGGACCCATGGGTAGCTTGCTGGGGTCAGAGGCCTCTAGGTGGAGGGCCAGGGGGCACCCTGGGGCCTATCCTGCAAGTCCAGGGAGAGATGTGGACCCCTGGGTAGCTTGCTGGGGTACGAGGCCCCTAGGTGGAGGGCCAGGGGGCACCTTGGGGCCTCTACTGCAAGTCCAGGGAGAGAGGTGGACCCCTGGGTAGTTTGCTGGGGTCAGTGGCCCCTAGGCGGAGGGACAGGGGGCTTCCTGGGGCCTCTACTGCAAGTCCAGGGAGAAAGGTGGACCCCTTGGTAGCTTGCTGGGGTCAGAGGCCCCTAGTTGGAGGTCAAGGGGGCACCCTGGGGCCTTTACTGCAATCCCAGGGAGAGTTGTGGACCCTTGTGTAGCTTGCTGGGGTCAGAGGCCCCTTGGTGGAGGGTCAGGGGGCACCCTGGGGCATATTCTGCAAGTCCAGGGAGAGAGGTGGACCTCTGGGTAGCTTGCTGGGGTCAGAGGTCCCTAGGTGGAGGGCCAGGGGGCTCCCTGGGGCCTCTACTGCAAGTCCAGGGAGAGAGGTGGACCCCTGGGTAGCTTGCTGGGGTCAGAGGCCCCTAGGTGGAGGGCCAGGGGGCACCCTGGGGCCTCTACTGCAAGTCCAGGGAAAGAGGTGGACCCCTAGGTAGCTTGCTGGGTTCAGAGGCCTCTAGGTGAAGGGCCAGGGGGCACCCTGGGGCCTCTACTGCAAGTCCAGGGAGAGAGGTGGACCCCTGGGAAGTTTGCTGGGGTCTGAAGCCCATAGGTGGAGGGCCAGGGGGTACCCCGGGGCCTATACATCAAGTCCAGGGAGAGAGGTGGACCCCTGGGTAGCTTCCTAAGGTCAGAGGCCCCTAGGTGGAGGGCCAGGGGGCACCCTGGGGCCTATCCTGCAAGTCCAGGGAGAGAGGTGGACCACTGGGTAGCTTGCTGGGGTACGAGTCCCCTAGGTGGAGGGCCAGGGGGCACCCTGGGGCCTCTACTGCAAGCCCAGGGAGAGAGGTGGACCCCTGGGTAGCTTCCTGGGGTCAGAGTCCCCTAGGTGGAGGGTCAGGAGGTACCCTAGGGCTTCTACTGCAAGTCCAGGGAGAGAGGTGGACCCCTGGGTCGCTTGCTAGGGTCAGAGGCAACTAGGTGGAGGGCCAGGGGGCACCCTAGGGTCTACACTGCATGTCCAGGGAGAGAGGTGGACCCCTGGGTAGCTTCCTAAGGTCAGAGGCCCCTAGGTGGAAGGCCAGGGGGCACCCTGGGGCCTCTACTGCAAGTCCAGGGAGAGAGGTGGACCCCTGGGTAGCTTGCTAGGGTCAGAGGCCTCTAGGTGGAGGGCCAAGGGGCACCCTGGGGCCTCTACTGCAAGTCCAGGGAGATAGGTGGACCCCTGAGTAGTTTGCTGGGGTCAGAGGCCCCTAGGCGGAGGGACAGGGGGCTTCCTGGGGCCTCTACTGCAAGTCCAGGGAGAAAGGTGGAACCCTGTGTAGTTTGATAGGGTCAGAGGCCACTAGGTGGAGGTCAAGGGGGCACCCTGGGACCTTTACTGCAATCCCAGGGAGAGTTGTGGACCCTTGTGTAGCTTGCTGGGGTCAGAGGCCCCTTGATGGAGGGTCAGGGGGCACCCTGGGGCCTATTCTGCAAGTCCAGGGAGAGAGGTGGACCTCTGGGTAGCTTGCTGGGGTCAGAGGCCCCTAGGTGGAGGGCCAGGGGGCACCTTGGGGCCTCTACTTCAAGTCCAGGGAGAGAGGTGGACCCTTGGGTAGCTTGCTGGGGTCAGCGGCCTCTAGGTGGAGGGCCAAGGGGTACCCTGGGGCCTATCCTGCAATCCCAGGTAGAGTTGTGGACCCTTATGTAGCTTGCTGGGGTCAGAGGCCCCTAGGTGGAGGGCCAGGGGGCACCCTGGGGCCTCTACTGCAAGCCCAGGGAGAGAGGTGGACCCCTGGGTAGCTTCCTGGGGTAAGAGTCCTCTAGGTGGAGGGTCAGGAGGTACCCTAGGGCCTCTACTGCAAGTCCAGGGAGAGAGGTAGACCCCTGGGTAGCTTGTTGGGGTCAGAGGCAACTATGTGGAGGGCCAGGGGGCACCCTAGGGTCTACACTGCAAGTCCAGGGAGAGAGGTGGACCCCTGGGTAGCTTCCTAAGGTCAGAGGCCCCAAGGTGGAGGGCCAGGGGCACCCTGGGGCCTCTACTGCAAGTCCAGGGAGAGATGTGGACCCCTGGGTAGCTTGCTGGGGTCTGAAGCCCATAGGTGGAGGGCCAGGGGGCACCCTGGGGCCTCTACTGCAAGTCTAGGGAGAGAGGTGGACCCATGGGTAGCTAGCTGGGGTAAGAGGCCCCTAAGTGGAGGGCCAGGGGGCACCCTGGGGCCTCTACTGCAAGTCCAGGGAGAGAGGTGGACCCCTGGGTAGTTTGCTGGGGTCAGAGGCCCCTAGGCGGAGGGACAGGGGGCTTCCTGGGGCCTCTACTGCAAGTCCAGGGAGAAAGGTGGACCCCTGGGTAGCTTGCTAGGGTCAGAGGCCCCTAGGTGAAGGTCAAGGGGGCACCCTGGGACCTTTACTGCAATCCCAGGGAGAGTTGTGGACCCTTGTGTAGCCAGCTGGGGTCAGAGGCCCCTTGGTGGAGGGTCAGGGGGCACCCTGGGGCCTATTCTGCAAGTCCAGGGAGAGAGGTGGACCTCTGGGTAGCTTGCTGGGGTCAGAGGCCCCTAGGTGGAGGACCAGGGGGCACCCTGGGGCCTATCCTGCAAGTCAAGGGAGAGAGGTGGACCCCTGGGTAGCTTGCTGGGGTACGAGGCCCATAGGTGGAGGGCCAGGGGGCACCCTGGGGCCTCTACTGCAAGTCCAGGGAGAGAGGTGGACCCCTGGGTAGCTTGCTGGGGTCAGAGGCCCATAGGTGGAGGGCCAGGGGCACCCTGGGGCCTCTACTGCAAGACCAGGGAAAGAGGTGGACCCCTGGGTAGCTTGCTGGGGTCAGAGGCCTCTAGGTGGAGGGCCAGGGGGCACCTTGGGGCCTCTACTGCAAGTCTAGGGAGAGAGGTGGACCCATGGGTAGCTAGCTGGGGTAAGAGGCCCCTAAGTGGAGGGCCAGGGGGCACCCTGGGGCCTCTACTGCAAGTCCAGGGAGAGAGGTGGACCCCTGGGTAGCTTGCTGGGGTCTGAAGCCCATAGGTGGAGGGCCAGGGGGTACCCTGGGGCCTATACTTCAAGTCCAGGGAGAGAGGTGGACCCTTGGGTAGCTTCCTAAGGTTAGAGGCCCCTAGGTGGAGGGCCAGAGGGCACCCTGGGGACTATCGTGCAAGTCCAGGGAGAGATGTGGACCCCTGGGTAGCTTGCTGGGGTACAAGGCCTCTAGGTGGAGGGCCAGGGGGCACCCTGGGGCCTATCTTGCAAGTCCAGGGAGTAAGGTGGACCCCTGAGTAGCTTGCTGGGGTACGAGGCCCCTAGGTGGAGGGCCAGGGGGCACCCTGGGGCCTCTACTGCAAGTCCAGGGAGAGAGGTGGACCCCTGGGTAGCTTGCTGGGGTCTGAAGCCCATAGGTGGAGGGCCAGGGGGCACCCTGGGGCCTCTACTGCAAGTCTAGGGAGAGAGGAGGACCCATGGGTAGCTAGCTGGGGTAACAGGCCCCTAAGTGGAGGGCCAGGGGGCACCCTGGGGCCTCTACTGCAAGTCCAGGGAGAGAGGTGGACCCCTGGGTAGTTTGCTGGGGTCAGAGGCCCCTAGGCGGAGGGACAGGGGGCTTCCTGGGGCCTCTACTGCAAGTCCAGGGAGAAAGGTGGACCCCTGGGAAGCTTGCTGGGGTCTGAAGCCCATAGGTGGAGGGCCAGGGGGTACCCTGGGGCCTATACTTCAAGTCCAGGGAGAGAGGTGGACCCTTGGGTAGCTTCCTAAGGTTAGAGGCCCCTAGGTGGAGGGCCAGAGGGCACCCTGGGGACTATCGTGCAAGTCCAGGGAGAGAGGTGGACCCCTGGGTAGCTTGCTGGGGTACAAGGCCTCTAGGTGGAGGGCCAGGGGGCACCCTGGGGCCTCTACTGCAAGGCCAGGGAGAGAGGTGGACCCCTTGGTAGCTTGCTTGGGTCAGAGACCCCTAGGTGGAGGGCCAGGGGGCACCTTGGGGCCTCTCCTGCAAGTCTAGGTAGAGAGGTGGACCCATAGGTAGCTAGCTGGGGTAAGAGGCTCCTAAGTGGAGGGCAAGGGGGCACCCTGGGGCCTCTACTGCAAGTCCAGGGAGAGAGGTGGACCCCTGGGTAACTTGCTGGGGTCAGAGGCCCCAAGGCGGAGGGACAGGGGGCTTCCTGGGGCCTCTACTGCAAGTCCAGGGAGAGAGGTGGACCCCTGGGTAGCTTGCTGGGGTCAGAGGCCCCTAGGTGGAGGGCCACGGGGTACCCTGGGGCCTATACTGCAAGTCCAGGGAGAGAGGTGGACCCCTGGGTAGCTTCCTAAGGTCTGAGGCCCCTAGGTGGAGGGCCAGGGGGCACCCTGGGGCCTATCCTGCAAGTCCAGGGAGAGATGTGGACCCCTGGGTAGCTTGCTGGGGTACGAGGCCCCTAGGTGGAGGGCCAGGGGGCACCTTGGGGCCTCTACTGCAAGTCCAGGGAGAGAGGAGGACCCCTGGGTAGCTTGCTGGGGTCAGAGGCAACTAGGTGGAGGGACAGGGGTACCCTGGGGCCTAGACTGCAAGTCCAGGGAGAGAGGTGGACCCCTGGGTAGCTTCCTGAGGTCAAAGGCCCCTAGGTGGAGGGCCAGGGGGCACCCTGGGGCCTATCCTGCAAGTCCAAGGAGAGAGGTGGACCGCTGGGTTGCTTGCTGGGGTACGAGGCCCCTAGTTGGAGGGCCAGGGGGCACCCTGGGGCCTCTACTGCAAGCCCAGGAAGAGAGGTGGACCCCTGGTTAGCTTGCTGGGGTCAGAAGCCCCTTGGTCTATGGCCAGGGGGCACCCTGGGGCATATACTGCAAGTCCAGTGAGAGAGGTGGACCCATGGGTAGCTTACTGGGGTCAGAGGCACCTAGGTGGAGGGCCAGGGGCTTCCTGGGGCCTCTACTGCAAGTCCAGGGAGAGAGGTGGACCCCTGGGTAGCTTGCTGGTGTCAGAGGCAACTAGGTGGAGGGACAGGGGGTACCCTGGGGCCTATACTGCAAGTCCAGGGAGAGAGGTGGACCCCTGGGTAGCTTCCTGAGGTCAGAGGCCCCTAGGTGGAGGGCCAGAGCGCACCCTGGGGCCTATCCTGCAAGTCCAGGGAGAGAGGTGGACCCCTGGGTAGCTTGCTGGGGTACGAGGCCCCTAGGTGGAGGGCCAGGGGGCAGCCTGTGGCCTCTACTGCAAGTCCAGGGAGAGAGGTGGACCCCTGGGTACCTTCCTGGGGTCAGAGTCCCCTAGGTGGAGGGCCAGGAGGTACCCCAGGGCCTCTACTGCAAGTCCAGGGTGAGAGGTGGACCCCTGGGTAGCTTGCTGGGGTACAAGGCCCCTAGGTGGAGGGCCAGGGTGTACCCTGGGGCCTATCCTGCAAGTCCACGGAGAGATGTGGACCCTTGGGTAGCTTCCTAGGGTTAGAGGCCCCTAGGTGGAGGGCCAGGGGGCACCCTGGGGCCTATCCTGCAAGTCCAGGGAGAGAGGTGGACCCCTAGGTAGCTTGCTGGGTTACAAGGCCCCTAGGTGGAGGGCCAGGGGGCACCCTGGGGCCTCTACTGCAAGGCCAGGGAGAAAGGTGGACCCCTTGGTAGCTTGCTGGGGTCAGAGACCCCTAGGTGGAGGGCCAGGGGGCACCAATGGGCCTCAACTGCAAGTCTAGGGAGAGAGGTGGACCCATGGGTAGCTAGCTGGGGTAAGAGGCCCCTAAGTGGAGGGCCAGGGGGCACCCTGGGAACTCTACTGCAAGTCCATGGAGAGAGGTGGACCCCTGGGTAGTTTGCTGGGGTCAGAGGCCCCTAGGCGGAGGGACAGGGGGCTTCCTGGGGGCTCTACTGCAAGTCCAGGGAGAAAGGTGGACCCCTTGGTAGCTTGCTTGGGTCAGAGGCCTCTAGGTGGAGGTCAAGGGGGCACCCTGGGGCCTCTACTGCAAACCCAGGGAGAGTTGTGGACCCTTGTGTAGCTTGCTGGGGTCAGAGGCCCCTTGGTGGAGGGTCAGGGGGCACCCTGGGGCCTATTCTGCAAGTCCAAGGAGAGAGGTGGACCGCTGGGTTGCTAGCTGGGGTACGAGGCCCATAGTTGGAGGGCCAGGGGGCACCCTGGGGCCTCTACTGCAAGCCCAGGGAGAGAGGTGGACCCCTGGTTAGCTTGCTAGGGTCGGAAGCCCCTTGGTCTATGGCCAGGGGGCACCCTGGGGCCTATACTGCAAGTCCAGTGAGAGAGGTGGACCCATGGGTAGCTTACTGGGGTCAGAGGCCCCTAGGTGGGGGGCCAGGGGCTTCCTGGGGCCTCTACTGCAAGTCCAGGGAGAGAGGTGGACCCCTGGGTAGCTTGCTGGTGTCAGAGGCAACTAGGTGGAGGGACAAGGGGTATCCTGGGGCATATACTGCAAGTCCAGGGAGAGAGGTGGACCCCTGGGTAGCTTCCTGAGGTCAAAGGCCCCTTGGTGGAGGGTCAGGGGGCACCCTGGGGCCTATTCTGCAAGTCCAGGGAGAGAGGTGGACCTCTGGGTAGCTTGCTGGGGTCAGAGGCCCCTAGGTGGAGGGCCAGGGGGCACCCTGGGGCCTATCCTGCAAGTTCAGGGAGAGAGGTGGACCCCTGGGTAGCTTGCTTGGGTACGAGGCCCATAGGTGGAGGGCCAGGGGGCACCCTGGGGCCTCTACTGCAAGTCCAGGGAGAGAGGTGGACCCCTGGGTAGCTTGCTAGGGTCAGAGGCCCCTAGGTGGAGGTCAAGGGGGCACCCTGGGGCCTTTACTGCAATCCCAGGGAGAGTTGTGGACCCTTGTGTAGTTTGCTGGGGTCAGAGGCCCCTAGGTGGAGGGTCAGGGGGCACCCTGGGGCCTATTCTGCAAGTCCAGGGAGAGAGGTGGACCTCTGGGTAGCTTGCTGGGGTCAGAGGCCCCTAGGTGGAGGGCCAGGGGGCACCCTGGGGCCTATCCTAAAAGTCCAGGGAGAGAGCTGGACCCCTGGGTAGCTTGCTGGGGTACGAGGCCCCTAGGTGGAGGGCCAGGGGGCACCCTGGGGCCTCTACTGCAAGTCCAGGGAGAGAGGTGGACCCTTGGGTAGCTTCCTAAGGTTAGAGGCCCCTAGGTGGAGGGCCAGAGGGCACCCTGGGGACTATCGTGCAAGTCCAGGGAGAAAGGTGGACCCCTGGGTAGCTTGCTGGGGTACAAGGCCTCTAGGTGGAGGGCCAGGGGGCACCCTGGGGCCTATCTTGCAAGTCCAGGGAGTAAGGTGGACCCCTGAGTAGCTTGCTGGGGTACAAGGCCCCTAGGTGGAGGGCCAGGGGGCACCCTGGGGCCTCTACTGCAAGTCCAGGGAGAGAGGTGGACCCCTTGGTAGCTTGCTGGGGTCTGAAGCCCATAGGTGGAGGGCCAGGGGGCACCCTGGGGCCTCTTCTGCAAGTCTAGGGAGTGAGGTGGACCCATGGGTAGCTTGCTGGGGTCTGAAGCCCATAGGTGGAGGGCCAGGGGGCACCCTGGGGCCTCTACTGCAAGTCCAGGGAGAAATGTGGACCCCTGGGTAGCTTGCTAGGGTCAGAGGCCCCTTGGTGGAGGGTCAGGGGGCACCCAAGGGCCTATTCTGCAAGTCCAGGGAGAGAGGTGGACCTCTGGGTAGCTTGCTGGGGTCAGAGGCCCTTAGGTGGAGGGCCAGGGGGCACCCTGGGGCCTATCCTAAAAGTCCAGGGAGAGAGGTGGACCCCTGGGTAGCTTGCTGGGGTACGAGGCCCCTAGGTGGAGGGCCAGGGGGCACCCTGGGGCCTCTACTGCAAGTCCAGGGAGAGAGGTGGACCCCTGGGTAGCTTGCTAGGGTCAGAGGCCCCTAGGTGGAGGGCCAGGGGGCACCCTGGGGCCTCTACTGCAAGTCCAGGGAAAGAGGTGGACCCCTAGGTAGCTTGCTGGGGTCAGAGGCCTCTAGGTGGAGGGCCAGGGGGCACCCTGGGGCCTCTACTGCAAGTCCAGGGAGAGAGGTGGACCCCTGGGTAGCTTGCTGGGGTCTGAAGCCCATAGGTGGAGGGCCAGGGGGTACCCCGGGGCCTATACTCCAAGTCCAGGGAGAGAGGTGGACCCTTGGGTAGCTTCCTAAGGTTAGAGGCCCCTAGGTGGAGGGCCAGAGGGCACCCTGGGGACTATCGTGCAAGTCCAGGGAGAGAGGTGGACCCCTGGGTAGCTTGCTGGGGTACAAGGCCTCTAGGTGGAGGGCCAGGGGGCACCCTGGGGCCTCTACTGCAAGGCCAGGGAGAGAGGTGGACCCCTTGGTAGCTTGCTTGGGTCAGAGACCCCTAGGTGGAGGGCCAGAGGGCACCTTGGGGCCTCTACTTCAAGTCCAGGGAGAGAGGTGGACCCTTGGGTAGCTTCCTAAGGTTAGAGGCCCCTAGGTGGAGGGCCAGAGGGCACCCAGGGGACTATCGTGCAAGTCCAGGGAGAGAGGTGGACCCCTGGGTAGCTTGCTGGGGTACAAGGCCTCTAGGTGGAGGGCCAGGGGGCACCCTGGGGCCTCTACTGCAAGGCCAGGGAGAGAGGTGGACCCCTTGGTAGCTTGCTTGGGTCAGAGACCCCTAGGTGGAAGGCCAGGGGGCACCTTGGGGCCTCTACTGCAAGTCTAGGGAGAGAGGTGGACCCATGGGTAGCTAGCTGGGGTAAGAGGCCCCTAAGTGGAGGGCAAGGGGGCACCCTGGGGCCTCTACTGCAAGTCCAGGGAGAGAGGTGGACCCCTGGGTAGTTTGCTGGGGTCAGTGGCCCCTAGGCGGAGGGACAGGGGGCTTCCTGGGGCCTCTACTGCAAGTCCAAGGAGAGAGGTGTAACCCTGGGTAGCTTGCTGGGGTCAGAGGCCTCTAGGTGGAGGGCCAAGGGGCACCCTGGGGCCTATACTGCAAGTCCAGGGAGAGAGGTGGACCCCTGGGTAGCTTGCTGGGGTCTGTAGCCCATAGGTGGAGGGCCAGGGGGTACCCTGGGGCCTATATTATAAGTCCAGGGAGAGAGGTGGAACCCTGGGTAGCTTCCTAAGGTCAGAGGCCCCTAGGTGGAGGGCCAGGGGGCACCCTGGGGCCTCTACTGCAAGTCCAGTGAGAGAGGTGGACCCCTGGGTAGCTTCCTAAGGTCAGAGGCCCCTAGGTGGAGGGCCAAGGGGGCACCCTGGGGCCTATCCTGCAAGTCCAGGGAGAGACGTGGACCCCTGGGTAGCTTGCTGAGGTATGAGGCCCCTAAGTGGAGGGCCAGGGGGCACCCTGGGGCCTCTACTGCAAGTCCAGGGAGAGAGGTGGACCCCTGGGTAGCTTCGTAGGGTCAGAGGCCCCTAGGTGGAGGGCCAGGGGGCACCCTGGGGCCTATTCTGCAAGTCCAGGGAGAGAGGTGGACCCCTGGGTAGCTTGCTGGGGTACGAGTCCCCTAGGTGGAGAGCCAGGGGGCACCTTGGGGCCTCTACTGCAAGTCCAGGGAGAGAGGTGGACCCCTGGGTAGCTTGCTGGGGTCAGAGGCCTCTAGGTGGAGGGCCAGGGGGCAGCCTGTGGCCTCTACTGCAAGTCCAGGGAGAGAGGTGGACCCCTGGGTACCTTCCTGGGGTACAAGGCCCCTAGGTGGAGGGCCAGGGTGTACCCTGGGGCCTATCCTGCAAGTCCACGGAGAGATGTGGACCCTTGGGTAGCTTCCTAGGGTTAGAGGCCCCTAGGTGGAGGGCCAGGGGGCACCCTGGGGCCTATCCTGCAAGTCCAGGGAGAGAGGTGGACCCCTAGGTAGCTTGCTGGGGTACAAGGCCCCTAGGTGGAGGGCCAGGGGGCACCCTGGGGCCTCTACTGCAAGGCCAGGGAGAAAGGTGGACCCCTTGGTAGCTTGCTGGGGTCAGAGACCCCTAGGTGGAGGGCCAGGGGGCACAAATGGGCCTCAACTGCAAGTCTAGGGAGAGAGGTGGACCCATGGGTAGCTAGCTGGGGTAAGAGGCCCCTAAGTGGAGGGCCAGGGGGCACCCTGGGAACTCTACTGCAAGTCCATGGAGAGAGGTGGACCCCTGGGTAGTTTGCTGGGGTCAGAGGCCCCTAGGCGGAGGGACAGGGGGCTTCCTGGGGGCTCTACTGCAAGTCCAGGGAGAAAGGTGAACCCCTTGGTAGCTTGCTTGGGTCAGAGGCCTCTAGGTGGAGGTCAAGGGGGCACCCTGGGGCCTCTACTGCAAACCCAGGGAGAGTTGTGGACCCTTGTGTAGCTTGCTGGGGTCAGAGGCCCCTTGGTGGAAGGTCAGGGGGCACCCTGGGGCCTATTCTGCAAGTCCAGGGAGAGAGGTGGACCTCTGGGTAGCTTGCTGGGGTCAGAGGCCCCTAGGTGGAGGGCCAGGGGGCACCCTGGGGCCTATCTTGCAAGTCCAGGGAGTAAGGTAGACCCCTGGGTAGCTTGCAGGGGTACGAGGCCCCTAGGTGGAGGGCCAGGGGGCACCCTGGGGCCTCTACTGCAAGTCCAGGGAGAGAGGTGGACCCCTGGGTAGCTTGCTGGGGTCAGAGGCCCCTAGGTGGAGGGCCAGGGGGCACCCTGGGGCCTCTACTGCAAGTCCAGGGGGAGAGGTGGACCCCTGGGTAGCTTGCTGGGGTCTGAAGCCCAAAGGTGGAGGGCCAGGGGGCACCCTTGGAGAGATGTGGACCCCTGGGTAGCTTGCTGGGGTACGATTCCCCTAGGTGGAGGGCCAGGGGGCACCTTGGGGCCTCTACTGCAAGTCCAGGGAGAGAGGTGGACCCCTGGGTAGTTTGCTGGGGTCAGTGGCCCCTAGGCGGAGGGACAGGGGGCTTCCTGGGGCCTCTACTGCAAGTCCAGGGAGAAAGGTTGACCCCTTGGTAGCTTGCTAGGGTCAGAGGCCCCTAGCTGGAGGTCAAGGGGGCACCCTGGGGCCTTTACTGCAATCCCAGGGAGAGTTGTGGACCCTTGTGTAGCTTGCTGGGGTCAGAGGCCCCTTGGTGGAGGGTCAGGGGGCACCCTGGGGCCTATTCTGCAAGTCCAGGGAGAGAGGTGGACCTCTGGGTAGCTTGCTGGGGTCAGAGGCCCCTAGGTGGAGGGCCAGGGGGCACCCTGGGGCCTATCCTAAAAGTCCAGGGAGAGAGGTGGACCCCTGGGTAGCTTGCTGGGGTACGAGGCCCCTAGGTGGAGGGCCAGGGGGCTCCCTGGGGCCTCTACTGCAAGTCCAGGGAGAGAGGTGGACCCCTGGGTAGCTTGCTGGGGTCAGAGGCCCCTAGGTGGAGGGCCAGGGGGCACCCTGGGGCCTCTACTGCAAGTCCAGGGAAAGAGGTGGACCCCTAGGTAGCTTGCTGGGTTCAGAGGCCTCTGGGTGAAGGGCCAGGGGGCACCCTGGGGCCTCTACTGCAAGTCCAGGGAGAGAGGTGGACCCCTGGGAAGTTTGCTGGGGTCTGAAGCCCATAGGTGGAGGGCCAGGGTGTACCCCGGGGCCTATACATCAAGTCCAGGGAGAGAGGTGGACCCCTGGGTAGCTTCCTAAGGTCAGAGGCCACTAGGTGGAGGGCCAGGGGGCACCCTGGGGCCTATCCTGCAAGTCCAGGGAGAGAGGTGGACCCCTGGGTAGCCTGCTGGGGTACGAGTCCCCTAGGTGGAGGGCCAGGGGGCACCCTGGGGCCTCTACTGCAAGCCCAGGGAGAGAGGTGGACCCCTGGGTAGCTTCCTGGGGTCAGAGTCCCCTAGGTGGAGGGTCAGGAGGTACCCTAGGGCCTCTACTGCAAGTCCAGGGAGAGAGGTGGACCCCTGGGTCGCTTGCTGGGGTCAGAGGCAACTAGGTGGAGGGCCAGGGGGCACCCTAGGGTCTACACTGCATGTCCAGGGAGAGAGGTGGACCCCTGGGTAGTTTCCGAAGGTCAGAGGCCCCTAGGTGGAGGGCCAGGGGGCACCCTGGGGCCTCTACTGCAAGTCCAGGGAGAGAGGTTGACCCCTGGGTAGCTTGCTAGGGTCAGAGGCCTCTAGGTGGAGGGCCAAGGGGCACCCTGGGGCCTCTACTGCAAGTCCAGGGAGAGAGGTGGACCCCTGGGTAGTTTGCTGGGGTCAGAGGCCCCTAGGCGGAGGGACAGGGGGCTTCCTGGGGCCTCTACTGCAAGTCCAGGGAGAAAGGTGGAACCCTGGGTAGTTTGCTAGGGTCAGAGGCCCCTAGGTGGAGGTCAAGGTGGCACCCTGGGACCTTTACTGCAATCCCAGGGAGAGTTGTGGACCCTTGTGTAGCTTGCTGGGGTACGAGGCCCCTTGGTGGAGGGTCAGGGGGCACCCTGGGGTCTATTCTGCAAGTCCAGGGAGAGAGGTGGACCTCTGGGTAGCTTGCTGGGGTCAGAGGCCCCTAGGTGGAGGGCCAGGGGGCACCTTGGGGCCTCTACTTCAAGTCCAGGGAGAGAGGTGGACCCTTGGGTAGCTTGCTGGGGTCAGCGGCCTCTAGGTGGAGGGCCAAGGGGTACCCTGGGGCCTATCCTGCAATCCCAAGGAGAGTTGTGGACCCTTGTGTAGCTTGCTGGGGTCAGAGGCCCCTAGGTGGAGGGCCAGGGGGCACCCTGGGGCCTCTACTGCAAGACCAGGGAGAGAGGTGGACCCTTGGGTAGCTTCCTAAGGTTAGAGGCCCCTAGGTGGAGGGCCAGAGGGCACCCTGGGGACTATCGTGCAAGTCCAGGGAGAGAGGTGGACCCCTGGGTAGCTTGCTGGGGTACAAGGCCTCTAGGTGGAGGGCCAGGGGGCACCCTGGGGCCTCTACTGCAAGTCCAGGGAGAGAGGTGGACCCCTGGGTAGCTTGCTGGGGTCTGAAGCCCATAGGTGGAGGGCCAGGGGGTACCCTGGGGCCTATACTTCAAGTCCAGGGAGAGAGGTGGACCCTTGGGTAGCTTCCTAAGGTTAGAGGCCCCTAGGTGGAGGGCCAGAGGGCACCCTGGGGACTATCGTGCAAGTCCAGGGAGAGAGGTGGACCCCTGGGTAGCTTGCTGGGGTCAGAGGCCCCTAGGTGGAGGGCCAGGGGGCACCCTGGGGCCTCTACTGCAAGACCAGGGAGAGAGGTGGACCCTTGGGTAGCTTCCTAAGGTTAGAGGCCCCTAGGTGGAGGGCCAGAGGGCACCCTGGGGACTATTGTGCAAATCCAGGGAGAGAGGTGGACCCCTGGGTAGCTTGCTGGGGTACAAGGCCTCTAGGTGGAGGGCCAGGGGGCACCCTGGGGCCTCTACTGCAAGTCCAGGGAGAGAGGTGGACCCCTGGGTAGCTTGCTGGGGTCTGAAGCCCATAGGTGGAGGGCCAGGGGGTACCCTGGGGCCTATACTTCAAGTCCAGGGAGAGAGGTGGACCCTTGGGTAGCTTCCTAAGGTTAGAGGCCCCTAGGTGGAGGGCCAGAGGGCACCCTGGGGACTATCGTGCAAGTCCAGGGAGAGAGGTGGACCCCTGGGTAGCTTGCTGGGGTACAAGGCCTCTAGGTGGAGGGCCAGGGGGCACCCTGGGGCCTATCTTGCATGTCCAGGGAGTAAGGTGGACCCCTGAGTAGCTTGCTGGGGTACGAGGCCACTAGGTGGAGGGCCAGGGGGCACCCTGGGGCCTCTACTGCAAGTCCAGGGAGAGAGGTGGACCCCTGGGTAGCTTGCTGGGGTCTGAAGCCCATAGGTGGAGGGCCAGGGGGCACCCTGGGGCCTCTACTGCAAGTCCAGGGAGAGAGGTGGACCCCTGGGTAGCTTCTTGGGGTCAGAGTCCCCTAGGTGGAGGGTCAGGAGGTACCCTAGGGCCTCTACTGCAAGTCCAGGGAGAGAGGTGGACCCCTGGGTAGCTTGCTGGGGTCAGAGGCAACTAGGTGGAGGGCCAGGGGGCACCCTAGGGTCTACACTGCAAGTCCAGGGAGAGAGGTGGACCCCTGGGTAGCTTCCTAAGGTCTGAGGCCCCTAGGTGGAAGCCAGGGGGCACCCTGGGGCCTATCCTGCAAGTCCAGGGAGAGATGTGGAACCCTGGGTAGCTTGCTGGGGTACGAGGCCCCTAGGTGGAGGGCCAGGGGGCACCTTGGGGCCTCTATTGCAAGTCCAGGGAGAGAGGAGGACCCCTGGGTAGCTTGCTGGGGTCAGAGGCAACTAGGTGGAGGGACAGGGGGCACCCTGGGGCCTTACCTGCAAGTCCAAGGAGAGAGGTGGACCGCTGGGTTGCTTGCTGGGGTACGAGGCCCCTAGTTGGAGGGCCAGGGGGCACCCTGGGGCCTCTACTGCAAGCCCAGGAAGAGAGGTGGACCCCTGGTTAGCTTGTTGGGGTCAGAAGCCCCTTGGTCTATGGCCAGGGGGCACCCTGGGGCATATACTGCAAGTCCAGTGAGAGAGGTGGACCCATGGGTAGCTTACTGGGGTCAGAGGCACCTAGGTGGAGGGCCAGGGGCTTCCTGGGGCCTCTACTGCAAGTCCAGGGAGAGAGGTGGACCCCTGGGTAGCTTGCTGGTGTCAGAGGCAACTAGGTGGAGGGACAGGGGGTACCCTGGGGCCTATACTGCAAGTCCAGGGAGAGAGGTGGACCCCTGGGTAGCTTCCTGAGGTCAGAGGCCCCTAGGTGGAGGGCCAGAGCGCACCCTGGGGCCTATCCTGCAAGTCCAGGGAGAGAGGTGGACCCCTGGGTAGCTTGTTGGGGTACGAGGCCCCTAGGTGGAGGGCCAGGGGGCAGCCTGTGGCCTCTACTGCAAGTCCAGGGAGAGAGGTGGACCCCTGGGTACCTTCCTGGGGTACAAGGCCCCTAGGTGGAGGGCCAGGGTGTACCCTGGGGCCTATCCTGCAAGTCCACGGAGAGATGTGGACCCTTGGGTAGCTTCCTAGGGTTAGAGGCCCCTAGGTGGAGGGCCAGGGGGCACCCTGGGGCCTATCCTGCAAGTCCAGGGAGAGAGGTGGACCCCTAGGTAGCTTGCTGGGGTACAAGGCCCCTAGGTGGAGGGCCAGGGGGCACCCTGGGGCCTCTACTGCAAGGCCAGGGAGAAAGGTGGACCCCTTGGTAGCTTGCTGGGGTCAGAGACCCCTAGGTGGAGGGCCAGGGGGCACCAATGGGCCTCAACTGCAAGTCTAGGGAGAGAGGTGGACCCATGGGTAGCTAGCTGGGGTAAGAGGCCCCTAAGTGGAGGGCCAGGGGGCACCCTGGGAACTCTACTGCAAGTCCATGGAGAGAGGTGGACCCCTGGGTAGTTTGCTGGGGTCAGAGGCCCCTAGGCGGAGGGACAGGGGGCTTCCTGGGGGCTCTACTGCAAGTCCAGGGAGAAAGGTGAACCCCTTGGTAGCTTGCTTGGGTCAGAGGCCTCTAGGTGGAGGTCAAGGGGGCACCCTGGGGCCTCTACTGCAAACCCAGGGAGAGTTGTGGACCCTTGTGTAGCTTGCTGGGGTCAGAGGCCCCTTGGTGGAGGGTCAGGGGGCACCCTGGGGCCTATTCTGCAAGTCCAGGGAGAGAGGTGGACCTCTGGGTAGCTTGCTGGGGTCAGAGGCCCCTAGGTGGAGGGCCAGGGGGCACCCTGGGGCCTATCTTGCAAGTCCAGGGAGTAAGGTAGACCCCTGGGTAGCTTGCAGGGGTACGAGGCCCCTAGGTGGAGGGCCAGGGGGCACCCTGGGGCCTCTACTGCAAGTCCAGGGAGAGAGGTGGACCCCTGGGTAGCTTGCTGGGGTCAGAGGCCCCTAGGTGGAGGGCCAGGGGGCACCCTGGGGCCTCTACTGCAAGTCCAGGGGGAGAGGTGGACCCCTGGGTAGCTTGCTGGGGTCTGAAGCCCAAAGGTGGAGGGCCAGGGGTCACCCTTGGAGAGATGTGGACCCCTGGGTAGCTTGCTGGGGTACGAGGCCCCTAGGTGGAGGGCCAGGGGGCACCTTGGGGCCTCTACTGCAAGTCCAGGGAGAGAGGTGGACCCCTGGGTAGTTTGCTGGGGTCAGTGGCCCCTAGGCGGAGGGACAGGGGGCTTCCTGGGGCCTCTACTGCAAGTCCAGGGAGAAAGGTTGACCCCTTGGTAGCTTGCTAGGGTAAGAGGCCCCTAGCTGGAGGTCAAGGGGGCACCCTGGGGCCTTTACTGCAATCCCAGGGAGAGTTGTGGACCCTTGTGTAGCTTGCTGGGGTCAGAGGCCCCTTGGTGGAGGGTCAGGGGGCACCCTGGGGCCTATTCTGCAAGTCCAGGGAGAGAGGTGGACCTCTGGGTAGCTTGCTGGGGTCAGAGGCCCCTAGGTGGAGGGCCAGGGGGCACCCTGGGGCCTATCCTAAAAGTCCAGGGAGAGAGGTGGACCCCTGGGTAGCTTGCTGGGGTACGAGGCCCCTAGGTGGAGGGCCAGGGGGCTCCCTGGGGCCTCTACTGCAAGTCCAGGGAGAGAGGTGGACCCCTGGGTAGCTTGCTGGGGTCAGAGGCCCCTAGGTGGAGGGCCAGGGGGCACCCTGGGGCCTCTACTGCAAGTCCAGGGAAAGAGGTGGACCCCTAGGTAGCTTGCTGGGTTCAGAGGCCTCTAGGTGAAGGGCCAGGGGGCACCCTGGGGCCTCTACTGCAAGTCCAGGGAGAGAGGTGGACCCCTGGGAAGTTTGCTGGGGTCTGAAGCCCATAGGTGGAGGGCCAGGGTGTACCCCGGGGCCTATACATCATGTCCAGGGAGAGAGGTGGAACCCTGGGTAGCTTCCTAAGGTCAGAGGCCACTAGGTGGAGGGCCAGGGGGCACCCTGGGGCCTATCCTGCAAGTCCAGGGAGAGAGGTGGACCCCTGGGTAGCCTGCTGGGGTACGAGTCCCCTAGGTGGAGGGCCAGGGGGCACCCTGGGGCCTCTACTGCAAGCCCAGGGAGAGAGGTGGACCCCTGGGTAGCTTCCTGGGGTCAGAGTCCCCTAGGTGGAGGGTCAGGAGGTACCCTAGGGCCTCTACTGCAAGTCCAGGGAGAGAGGTGGACCCCTGGGTCGCTTGCTGGGGTCAGAGGCAACTAGGTGGAGGGCCAGGGGGCACCCTAGGGTCTACACTGCATGTCCAGGGAGAGAGGTGGACCCCTGGGTAGCTTCCGAAGGTCAGAGGCCCCTAGGTGGAGGGCCAGGGGGCACCCTGGGGCCTCTACTGCAAGTCCAGGGAGAGAGGTTGACCCCTGGGTAGCTTGCTAGGGTCAGAGGCCTCTAGGTGGAGGGCCAAGGGGCACCCTGGGGCCTCTACTGCAAGTCCAGGGAGAGAGGTGGACCCCTGGGTAGTTTGCTGGGGTCAGAGGCCCCTAGGCGGAGGGACAGGGGGCTTCCTGGGGCCTCTACTGCAAGTCCAGGGATAAAGGTGGAACCCTGGGTAGTTTGCTAGGGTCAGAGGCCCCTAGGTGGAGGTCAAGGTGGCACCCTGGGACCTTTACTGCAATCCCAGGGAGAGTTGTGGACCCTTGTGTAGCTTGCTGGGGTACGAGGCCCCTTGGTGGAGGGTCAGGGGGCACCCTGGGGCCTATTCTGCAAGTCCAGGGAGAGAGGTGGACCTCTGGGTAGCTTGCTGGGGTCAGAGGCCCCTAGGTGGAGGGCCAGGGGGCACCTTGGGGCCTCTACTTCAAGTCCAGGGAGAGAGGTGGACCCTTGGGTAGCTTGCTGGGGTCAGCGGCCTCTAGGTGGAGGGCCAAGGGGTACCCTGGGGCCTATCCTGCAATCCCAGGGAGAGTTGTGGACCCTTGTGTAGCTTGCTGGGGTCAGAGGCCCCTAGGTGGAGGGCCAGGGGGCACCCTGGGGCCTCTACTGCAAGACCAGGGAGAGAGGTGGACCCTTGGGTAGCTTCCTAAGGTTAGAGGCCCCTAGGTGGAGGGCCAGAGGGCACCCTGGGGACTATCGTGCAAGTCCAGGGAGAGAGGTGGACCCCTGGGTAGCTTGCTGGGGTACAAGGCCTCTAGGTGGAGGGCCAGGGGGCACCCTGGGGCCTCTACTGCAAGTCCAGGGAGAGAGGTGGACCCCTGGGTAGCTTGCTGGGGTCTGAAGCCCATAGGTGGAGGGCCAGGGGGTACCCTGGGGCCTATACTTCAAGTCCAGGGAGAGAGGTGGACCCTTGGGTAGCTTCCTAAGGTTAGAGGCCCCTAGGTGGAGGGCCAGAGGGCACCCTGGGGACTATCGTGCAAGTCCAGGGAGAGAGGTGGACCCCTGGGTAGCTTGCTGGGGTCAGAGGCCCCTAGGTGGAGGGCCAGGGGGCACCCTGGGGCCTCTACTGCAAGACCAGGGAGAGAGGTGGACCCTTGGGTAGCTTCCTAAGGTTAGAGGCCCCTAGGTGGAGGGCCAGAGGGCACCCTGGGGACTATTGTGCAAGTCCAGGGAGAGAGGTGGACCCCTGGGTAGCTTGCTGGTGTACAAGGCCTCTACGTGGAGGGCCAGGGGGCACCCTGGGGCCTCTACTGCAAGTCCAGGGAGAGAGGTGGACCCCTGGGTAGCTTGCTGGGGTCTGAAGCCCATAGGTGGATGGCCAGGGGGTACCCTGGGGCCTATACTTCAAGTCCAGGGAGAGAGGTGGACCCTTGGGTAGCTTCCTAAGGTTAGAGGCCCCTAGGTGGAGGGCCAGAGGGCACCCTGGGGACTATCGTGCAAGTCCAGGGAGAGAGGTGGACCCCTGGGTAGCTTGCTGGGGTACAAGGCCTCTAGGTGGAGGGCCAGGGGGCACCCTGGGGCCTATCTTGCAAGTCCAGGGAGTAAGGTGGACCCCTGAGTAGCTTGCTGGGGTACGAGGCCCCTAGGTGGAGGGCCAGGGGGCACCCTGAGGCCTCTACTGCAAGTCCAGGGAGAGAGGTGGACCCCTGGGTAGCTTGCTGGGGTCTGAAGCCCATAGGTGGAGGGCCAGGGGGCACCCTGGGGCCTCTACTGCAAGTCTAGGGAGAGAGGTGGACCCATGGGTAGCTAGCTGGGGTAAGAGGCCCCTAAGTGGAGGGCCAGGGGGCACCCTGGGGCCTCTACTGCAAGTCCAGGGAGAGAGGTGGACCCCTGGGTAGTTTGCTGGGGTCAGAGGCCCCTAGGCGGAGGGACAGGGGGCTTCCTGGGGCCTCTACTGCAAGTCCAGGGAGAAAGGTGGACCCCTGGGTAGCTTGCTAGGGTCAGAGGCCCCTAGGTGGAGGTCAAGGGGGCACCCTGGGGCCTTTACTGCAATCCCAGGGAGAGTTGTGGACCCTTGTGTAGCTTGCTGGGGTCAGAGGCCGCTTGGTGGAGGGTCAGGGGGCACCCTGGGGCCTATTCTGCAAGTAAAGGGAGAGAGGTGGACCTCTGGGTAGCTTGCTGGGGTCAGAGGCCCCTAGGTGGAGGGCCAGGAGGCACCCTGGGGCCTATCCTGCAAGTCCAGGGAGAGAGGTGGACCCCTGGGTAGCTTGCTGGGGTACGAGGCCCCTAGGTGGAGGGCCAGGGGGCACCCTGGGGCCTCTACTGCAAGTCCAGGGAAAGAGGTGGACCCCTGGGTAGCTTGCTGGGGTCAGAGGCCCCAAGGTGGAGGGCCAGGGGGCACCCTGGGGCCTCTACTGCAAGTCCAGGGAAAGAGGTGGACCCCTGGGTAGCTTGCTGGGGTCAGAGGCCTCTAGTTGGAGGGCCAGGGGGCACCCTGGGGCCTCTACTGCAAGTCCAGGGAGAGAGGTGGACCCCTGGGTAGCTTGCTGGGGTCTGAAGCCCATAGGTGGAGGGCCAGGGGGTACCCTGGGGCCTATACTTCAAGTCCAGGGAGAGAGGTGGACCCTTGGGTAGCTTCCTAAGGTTAGAGGCCCCTAGGTGGAGGGCCAGAGGGCACCCTGGGGACTATCGTGCAAGTCCAGGGAGAGAGGTGGACCCCTGGGTAGCTTGCTGGGGTACAAGGCCTCTAGGTGGAGGGCCAGGGGGCACCCTGGGGCCTCTACTGCAAGGCCAGGGAGAGAGGTGGACCCCTTGGTAGCTTGCTTGGGTCAGAGACCCCTAGGTGGAGGGCCAGGGGGCACCTTGGGGCCTCTACTGCAAGTCTAGGTAGAGAGGTGGACCCCTGGGTAGCTTGCTGGGGTCAGAGGCCTCTAGGTGGAGGGCCAAGGGGCTTCCTGGGGCCTCTACTGCAAATCCAGGGAGAGAGGTGGACCCCTGGGTAGCTTGCTGGGGTCAGAGGCCTCTAGGTGGAGGGCCAAGGGGCACCCTGGGGCCTATACTGCAAGTCCAGGGAGAGAGGTGGACCCCTGGGTAGCTTGCTGGGGTCTGTAGCCCATAGGTGGAGGTCCAGGGGGTACCCTGGGGCCTATACTGCAAGTCCAGGGAGAGAGGTGGACCCCTGGGTAGCTTCCTAATGTCAGAAGCCCCTAGGTGGAGGGCCAGGGGGCACCCTGGGGCCTATCCTGCAAGTCCAGGGAGAGAGGTGGACCCCTGGGTAGCTTGCTGGGGTATGAGGCCCCTAAGTGGAGGGCCAGGGGGCACCCTGGGGCCTCTACTGCAAGTCCAGGGAGAGAGGTGGACCCCTGGGTAGCTTCGTAGGGTCAGAGGCCCCTAGGTGGAGGGCCAGGGGGCACCCTGGGGCCTATTCTGCAAGTCCAGGGAGAGAGGTGGACCCCTGGGTAGCTTGCTGGGGTACGAGTCCCCTAGGTGGAGAGCCAGGGGGCACCCTGGGGCCTCTACTGCAAGTCCAGGGAGAGAGGTGGACCCCTGGGTAGCTTCCTGGGGTACGAGTCCCCTAGGTGGAGGGTCAGGAGGTACCCTAGGGCCTCTACTGCAAGTCCAGGGAGAGAGGTGGACCCCTGGGTAGCTTGCTTGGGTCAGAAGCAAATAGGTGGAGGACCAGGGGGCACCCTAGGGTCTACACTGCAAGTCCAGGGAGAGAGGTGGACCCCTGGGTAGCTTCCTAAGGTCAGAGGCCCCTAGGTGGAGGGCCAGGGGGCACCCTGGGGCCTATCCTGCAAGTCCAGGGAGAGATGTGGACCCCTGGGTGGCTTGCTGGGGTACGAGGCCCCTACGTGGAGGGCCAGGGGGCACCCTGGGGCCTCTACTGCAAGTCCAGGGAGAGAGGAGGACCCCTGGGTAGCTTGCTGGGGTCAGAGGCAACTAGGTGGAGGGCCAGGGGTACCCTGGGGCCTAGACTGCAAGTCCAGGGAGAGAGGTGGACCCCTGGGTAGCTTCCTGAGGTCAAAGGGCCCTAGGTGGAGGGCCAGGGGGCACCCTGGGGCCTATCCTGCAAGTCCAAGGAGAGAGATGGACCCCTGGGTTGCTTGCTGGGGTACGAGGCCCCTAGTTGGAGGGCCAGGGGGCACCCAGGGGCCTCTAATGCAAGCCCAGGGATAGAGGTGGACCCCTGGTTAGCTTGCTGGGGTCGGAAGCCCCTTGGTCTATGGCCAGGGGGCACCCTGGGGCCTATACGGCAATTCCAGGGAGAGAGGTGGACCCAGGGGTAGCTTACTGGGGTCAGAGGCCCCTAGGTGGAGGGCCAGGGGCTTCCTGGGGCCTCTACTGCAAGTCTAGGCAGAGAGGTGGACTCCTGGGTAGCTTGCTGGGGTCAGAGGCCCCTAGGTGGAGGGCCAGGGGGCACCCTGGGGCCTCTACTGCAAGTCCAGGGAAAGAGGTGGACCCCTGGGTAGCTTGCTGGGGTCAGAGGCCTCTAGGTGGAGGGCCAGGGGGCACCCTGGGGCCTCTACTGCAAGTCTAGGGAGAGAGGTGGACCCATGGGTAGCTAGCTGGTGTAAGAGGCCCCTAAGTGGAGGGCCAGGGGGCACCCTGGGGCCTCTACTGCAAGTCCAGGGATAGAGGTGGACCCCTGGGTAGCTTGCTGGGGTCTGAAGCCCATAGGTGGAGGGCCAGGGGGTACCCTGGGGCCTATACTTCAAGTCCAGGGAGAGAGGTGGACCCTTGGGTAGCTTCCTAAGGTTAGAGGCCCCTAGGTGGAGGGCCAGAGGGCACCCTGGGGACTATCGTGCAAGTCCAGGGAGAGAGGTGGACCCCAGGGTAGCTTGCTGGGGTACAAGGCCTCTAGGTGGAGGGCCAGGGGGCACCCTGGGGCCTATCTTGCAAGTCCAGGGAGTAAGGTGGACCCCTGAGTAGCTTGCTGGGGTACGAGGCCCCTAGGTGGAGGGCCAGGGGGCACCCTGGGGCCTCTACTGCAAGTCCAGGGAGAGAGGTGGACCCCTGGGTAGTTTGCTGGGGTCAGAGGCCCCTAGGCGGAGGGACAGGGGGCTTCCTGGGGCCTCTACTGCAAGTCCAGGGAGAAAGGTGGACCCCTGGGTAGCTTGCTAGGGTCAGAGGCCCCTAGGTGGAGGTCAAGGGGGCTTCCTGGGGCCTTTACTGCAATCCCAGGGAGAGTTGTGGACCCTTGTGTAGCTTGCTAGGGTCAGAGGCCCCTAGGTGGAGGGCCAGGGGGCACCCTGGGGCCTCTACTGCAAGCCCAGGGAGAGAGGTGGACCCCTGGTTAGCCTGCTGGGGTCGGAAGCCCCTTGGTCTATGGCCAGGGGGCACCCTGGGGCCTATACTGCAAGTCCAGTGAGAGAGGTGGACCCATGGGTAGCTTACTGGGGTCAGAGGCCCCTAGGTGGGGGGCCAGGGGCTTCCTGGGGCCTCTACTGCAAGTCCAGGGAGAGAGGTGGACCCCTGGGTAGCTTGCTGGTGTCAGAGGCAACTAGGTGGAGGGCCAGGGGGCACCCTGGGGCCTCTACTGCAAGTCCAGGGAAAGAGGTGGTCCCCTGGGTAGCTTGCTGGGGTCAGAGGCCCCTAGGTGTAGGTCAAGGGGGCACCCTGGGGCCTTTACTGCAATCCCAGGGAGAGTTGTGGACCCTTGTGTAGCTTGCTGGGGTCAGAGGCCCCTTGGTGGAGGGTCAGGGGGCACCCTGGGGCCTATTCTGCAAGTCCAGGGAGAGAGGTGGACCTCTGGGTAGCTTGCTGGGGTCAGAGGCCCCTAGGTGGAGGGCCAGGGGGCACCCTGGGGCCTATCCTGCAAGTCCAGGGAGAGAGGTGGACCCCTGGGTAGCTTGCTGGGGTACGAGGCCCATAGGTGGAGGGCCAGGGGGCACCCTGGGGCCTCTACTGCAAGTCCAGGGAGAGAGGTGGACCCCTGGGTAGCTTGCTGGGGTGAGAGGCCCCTAGGTGGAGGGCCAGGGGGCACCCTGGGGCCTCTACTGCAAGTCCAGGGAAAGAGGTGGACCCCTGGGTAGCTTGCTGGGGTCAGAGGCCTCTAGGTGGAGGGCCAGGGGGCACCCTGGGGCCTCTACTGCAAGTCCAGGGAGAGAGGTGGACCCCTGGGTAGCTTGCTGGGGTCTGAAGCCCATAGGTGGAGGGCCAGGGGGTACCCTGGGGCCTATACTTCAAGTCCAGGGAGAGAGGTGGACCCTTGGGTAGCTTCCTAAGGTTAGAGGCCCCTAGATGGAGGGCCAGAGGGCACCCTGGGGACTATCGTGCAAGTCCAGGGAGAGAGGTGGACCCCTGGGTAGCTTGCTGGGGTCTGAAGCCCATAGGTGGAGGGCCAGGGGGCACCCTGGGGCCTCTACTGCAAGTCTAGGGAGAGAGGTGGACCCATGGGTAGCTAGCTGGGGTAAGAGGCCCCTAAGTGGAGGGCCAGGGGGCACCCTGGGGCCTCTACTGCAAGTCCAGGGAGAGAGGTTGACCCCTGGGTAGTTTGCTGGGGTCAGAGGCCCCTAGGCGGAGGGACAGGGGGCTTCCTGGGGCCTCTACTGCAAGTCCAGGGAGAAAGGTGGACCCTTGTGTAGCTTGCTGGGGTCAGAGGCCCCTTGGTGGAGGGTCAGGGGGCACCCTGGGGCCTATTCTGCAAGTCCAGGGAGAGAGGTGGACCTCTGGGTAGCTTGCTGGGGTCAGAGGCCCCTAGGTGGAGGGCCAGGGGGCACCCTGGGGCCTATCCTGCAAGTCCAGGGAGAGAGGTGGACCCCTGGGTAGCTTGCTGGGGTCAGAGGCCCCTAGGTGGAGGGCCAGGGGGCACCCTGGTGCCTCTACTGCAAGTCCAGGGAGAGAGGTGGACCCCTGGGTAGCTTGCTGGGGTCAGAGGCCTCTAGGTGGAGGGCCAGGGGGCACCCTGGGGCCTCTACTGCAATTCCAGGGAGAGAGGTGGACTCCTGGGTAGCTTGCTGGGGTCTGAAGCCCATAGGTGGAGGGCCAGGGGGTACCCTGGGGCCTATACTTCAAGTCCAGGGAGAGAGGTGGACCCTTGGGTAGCTTCCTAAGGTTAGAGGCCCCTAGGTGGAGGGCCAGGGGGCACCCTGGGGACTATCTTGCAAGTCCAGGGAGAGAGGTGGACCCCTGGGTAGCTTGCTGGGGTACAAGGCCTCTAGGTGGAGGGCCAGGAGGCACCCTGGGGCCTCTACTGCAAGGCCAGGGAGAGAGGTGGACCCCTTGGTAGCTTGCTTGGGTCAGAGACCCCTAGGTGGAGGGCCAAGGGGGCACCTTGGGGCCTCTACTGCAAGTCTAGGGAGAGAGGTGGACCCATGGGTAGCTAGCTGGGGTAAGAGGCCCCTAAGTGGAGGGCAAGGGGGCACCCTGGGGCCCCTACTGCAAGTCCAGGGAGAGAGGTGGACCCCTGGGTAGTTTGCTGGGGTCAGAGGCCCCAAGGCGGAGGGACAGGGGGCTTCCTGGGGCCTCTACTGCAAGTCCAGGGAGAGAGTTGGACCCCTGGGTAGCTTGCTGGGGTCTGAAGCCCATAGGTGGAGGGCCAGGGGGCACCCTAGGGCCTCTACTGCAAGTCTAGGGAGGGAAAAGGACCCATGGGTAGCTAGCTGGGGTAAGAGGCCCCTAAGTTGAGGGCCAGGGGGCACCCTGGGGCCTCTACTGCAAGTCCAGGGAGAAAGGTGGACCCCTGGGTAGCTTGCTAGGGTCAGAGGCCCCTAGGTGGAAGTCAAGGGGGCACCCTGGGGCCTTTACTGCAATCCCAGGGAGAGTTATGGACCCTTGTGTAGCTTGCTGGGGTCAGAGGCCCCTTGGTGGAGGGTCAGGGGGCACCCTGGGGCCTATTCTGCAAGTCCAGGGAGAGGTGGACCTCTGGGTAGCTTGCTGGGATCAGAGGCCCCTAGGTGGAGGGCCAGGGGGCACCCTGGGGCCTATCCTAAAAGTCCAGGGAGAGAGGTGGACCCCTGGGTAGCTTGCTGGGGTATGAGGCCCCTAGGTGGAGGGCCAGGGGGCACCCTGTGGCCTCTACTGCAAGTCTAGGGAGAGAGGTGGACCCCTGGGTAGCTTGCTGGGGTCAGAGGCCCCTAGGTGGAGGGCCAGGGGGCACCCTGGGGCCTCTACTGCAAGTCCAGGGAAAGAGGTGGACCCCTAGGTAGCTTGCTGGGGTAAGAGGCCTCTAGGTGGAGGGCCAGGGGGCACCCTGGGGCCTCTACTGCAAGTCCAGGGAAAGAGGTGGACCCCTGGGTAGCTTGCTGGGGTCAGAGGCCCCTAGGTGTAGGTCAAGGGAGCACCCTGGGGCCTTTACTGCAATCCCAGGGAGAGTTGTGGACCCTTGTGTAGCTTGCTGGGGTCAGAGGCCCCTTGGTGGAGGGTCAGGGGGCACCCTGGGGCCTATTCTGCAAGTCCAGGGAGAGAGGTGGACCTCTGGGTAGCTTGCTGGGGTCAGAGGCCCCTAGGTGGAGGGCCATTGGGCACCCTGGGGCCTATCCTGCAAGTCCAGGGAGAGAGGTGGACCCCTGGGTAGCTTCCTGGGGTACGAAGCCCATAGGTGGAGGGCCAGGGGGCACCCTGGGGCCTCTACTGCAAGTCCAGGGAGAGAGGTGGACCCCTGGGTAGCTTGCTGGGGTGAGAGGCCCCTAGGTGGAGGGCCAGGGGGCACCTTGGGGCCTCTACTGCAAGTCCAGGGAAAGAGGTGGACCCCTGGGTAGCTTGCTGGGGTCAGAGGCCTCTAGGTAGAGGGCCAGGGGGCACCCTGGGGCCTCTACTGCAAGTCTAGGTAGAGAGGTGGACCCATGGGTAGCTAGCTGGGGTAAGAGGCCCCTAAGTGGAGGGCCAGGGGGCACCCTGGGGCCTCTACTGCAAGTCCAGGGAGAGAGGTGGACCTCTGGGTAGCTTGCTGGGGTCAGAGGCCCCTAGGTGGAGGGCCATTGGGCACCCTGGGGCCTATCCTGCAAGTCCAGGGAGAGAGGTGGACCCCTGGGTAGCTTGCTGGGGTACGAAGCCCATAGGTGGAGGGCCAGGGGGCACCCTGGGGCCTCTACTGCAAGTCCAGGGAGAGAGGTGGACCCCTGGGTAGCTTGCTGGGGTGAGAGGCCCCTAGGTGGAGGGCCAGGGGGCACCCTGGGGCCTCTACTGCAAGTCCAGGGAAAGAGGTGGACCCCTGGGTAGCTTGCTGGGGTCAGAGGCCTCTAGGTAGAGGGCCAGGGGGCACCCTGGGGCCTCTACTGCAAGTCTAGGTAGAGAGGTGGACCCATGGGTAGCTAGCTGGGGTAAGAGGCCCCTAAGTGGAGGGCCAGGGGGCACCCTGGGGCCTCTACTGCAAGTCCAGGGAAAGAGGTGGACCCCTGGGTAGCTTGCTGGGGTCAGAGGCCCCTAGGTGGAGGGCCAGGGGGCACCCTGGCGCCTCTACTGCAAGTCCAGGGAAAGAGGTGGACACCTGGGTAGCTTGCTGGGGTCAGAGGCCTCTAGGTAGAGGGCCAGGGGGCACCCTGGGGCCTCTACTGCAAGTCCAGGGAGAGAGGTGGACCCCTGGGTAGCTTGCTGGGGTCTGAAGCCCATAGGTGGAGGGCCAGGGGGTACCCTGGGGCCTATACTTCAAGTCCAGGGAGAGAGGTGGACCCTTGGGTAGCTTCCTAAGGTTAGAGGCCCCTAGGTAGAGGGCCAGAGGGCACCCTGGGGACTATCGTGCAAGTCCAGGGAGAGAGGTGGACCCCTGGATAGCTTGCTGGGGTACAAGGCCTCTAGGTGGAGGGCCAGGGGGCACCCTGGGGCCTATCTTGCAAGTCCAGGGAGTAAGGTGGACCCCTGAGTAGCTTGCTGGGGTACAAGGCCCCTAGGTGGAGGGCCAGGGGGCACCCTGGGGCCTCTACTGCAAGTCCAGGGAGAGAGTTGGACCCCTGGGTAGCTTGCTGGGGTCTGAAGCCCATAGGTGGAGGGCCAGGGGGCACCCTAGGGCCTCTACTGCAAGTCTAGGGAGGGAAAAGGACCCATGGGTAGCTAGCTGGGGTAAGAGGCCCCTAAGTTGAGGGCCAGGGGGCACCCTGGGGCCTCTACTGCAAGTCCAGGGAGAAAGGTGGACCCCTGGGTAGCTTGCTAGGGTCAGAGGCCCCTAGGTGGAAGTCAAGGGGGCACCCTGGGGCCTTTACTGCAATCCCAGGGAGAGTTATGGACCCTTGTGTAGCTTGCTGGGGTCAGAGGCCCCTTGGTGGAGGGTCAGGGGGCACCCTGGGGCCTATTCTGCAAGTCCAGGGAGAGGTGGACCTCTGGGTAGCTTGCTGGGATCAGAGGCCCCTAGGTGGAGGGCCAGGGGGCACCCTGGGGCCTATCCTAAAAGTCCAGGGAGAGAGGTGGACCCCTGGGTAGCTTGCTGGGGTATGAGGCCCCTAGGTGGAGGGCCAGGGGGCACCCTGTGGCCTCTACTGCAAGTCTAGGGAGAGAGGTGGACCCCTGGGTAGCTTGCTGGGGTCAGCGGCCCCTAGGTGGAGGGCCAGGGGGCACCCTGGGGCCTCTACTGCAAGTCCAGGGAAAGAGGTGGACCCCTAGGTAGCTTGCTGGGGTCAGAGGCCTCTAGGTGGAGGGCCAGGGGGCACCCTGGGGCCTCTACTGCAAGTCCAGGGAGAGAGGTGGACCCCTGGGTAGCTTGCTGGGGTCTGAAGCCCATAGGTGGAGGGCCAGGGGGTACCCCTGGGCCTATACTTCAAGTCCAGGGAGAGAGGTGGACCCTTGGGTGGCTTCCTAAGGTTAGAGGCCCCTAGGTGGAGGGCCAGAGGGCACCCTGGGGACTATCGTGCAAGTCCAGGTAGAGAGGTGGACCCCTGGGTAGCTTGCTGGGGTACAAGGCCTCTAGGTGGAGGGCCAGGGGGCACCCTGGGGCCTCTACTGCAAGGCCAGGGAGAGAGGTGGACCCCTTGGTAGCTTGCTTGGGTCAGAGACCCCTAGGTGGAGGGCCAGGGGGCACCTTGGGGCCTCTACTTCAAGTCCAGGGAGAGAGGTGGAGCCTTGGGTAGCTTCCTAAGGTTAGAGGCCCCTAGGTGGAGGGCCAGAGGGCACCCAGGGGAATATTGTGCAAGTCCAGGGAGAGAGGTGGACCCCTGGGTAGCTTGCTGGGGTACAAGGCCTCTAGGTGGAGGGCCAGGGGGCACCCTGGGGCCTCTACTGCAAGGCCAGGGAGAGAGGTGGACCCCTTGGTAGCTTGCTTGGGTCAGAGACCCCTAGGTGGAGGGCCAGGGGGCACCTTGGGGCCTCTACTGCAAGTCTAGGGAGAGAGGTGGACCCATGGGTAGCTAGCTGAGCTGGGGTAAGAGGCCCCTAAGTGGAGGGCAAGGGGGCACCCTGAGGCCTCTACTGCAAGTCCAGGGAGAGAGGTGGACCCCTAGGTAGTTTGCTGGGGTCAGAGGCCCCTAGGCAGAGGGAAAGGGGGGCTTCCTGGGGCCTCTACTGCAAGTCCAGGGAGAGAGGTGGACCCCTGTGTAGCTTGCTGGGGTCAGAGGCCTCTAGGTGGAGGGCCAAGGGGCACCCTGGGGCCTATACTGCAAGTCCAGGGAGAGAGGTGGACCCCTGGGTAGCTTGCTGGGGTCTGTAGCCCATAGGTGGAGGGCCAGGGGGTACCCTGGGGCCTATACTGCAAGTCCAGGGAGAGAGGTGGACCCCTGGGTAGCTTCCTAAGGTCAGAGGCCCCTAGGTGGAGGGCCAGGGGGCACCCTGGGGCATATCCTGCAAGTCCAGGGAGAGAGGTGGACCCATGGGTAGCTTGCTAAGGCACGAGGCCCCTAGGTGGAGGGCCAGGGGGCACCCTGGGGCCTCTACTGCAAGTCCAGGGAGAGAGGTGGACCCCTGGGTAGCTTCCTAAGGTCAGAGGCCCGTAGGTGGAGGGCCAGGGGGCACCCTGGGGCCTATCCTGCAAGTCCAGGGAGAGAGGTGGACCCCTGGGTAGCTTGCTGGGGTACGAGTCCCCTAGGTGGAGGGCCAGGGGGCACCCTGGGGCCTCTACTGCAAGTCCAGGGAGAGAGGTGGACCCCTGGGTAGCTTCCTGGGGTCAGAGTCCCCTAGGTGGAGGGTCAGGAGGTACCCTAGGGCCTCTACTGCAAGTCCAGGGAGAGAGGTGGACCCCTGGGTAGCTTGCTGGGGTCAGAGGCAACAAGGTGGAGGGCCAGGGGACACCCTAGGGTCTACACTGCAAGTCCAGGGAGAGAGGTGGACCCCTGGGTAGCTTCCTAAGGTCAGAGGCTCCTAGGTGTAGGGCCAGGGGGCACCCTGGGGCCTATCCTGCAAGTCCAGGGAGAGATGTGGACCCCTGGGTAACTTGCTGGGGTCAGAGGCAACTAGGTGGAGGGACAGGGGTACCCTGGGGCCTAGACTGCAAGTCCAGGGAGAGAGGTGGACCGCTGGGTTGCTTGCTGTGGAACGAGGCCCCTAGTTGGAGGGCCAGGGGGCACCCTGGGGCCTCTACTGCAAGCCCAGGGAGAGAGGTGGACCCCTGGTTAGCTTGCTGGGGTCGGAAGCCCCTTGGTCTATGGCCAGGGGGCACCCTGGGGCCTATACTGCAAGTCCAGTGAGAGAGGTGGACCCATGGGTAGCTTACTGGGGTCAGAGGCCCCTAGGTGGAGGGCCAGGGGCTTCCTGGGGCCTCTACTGCAAGTCCAGGGAGAGAGGTGGACCCCTGGGTAGCTTGCTGGTGTCAGAGGCAACTAGGTGGAGGGACAGGGGGTACCCTGGGGCCTATACTGCAAGTCCAGGGAGAGAGGTGGACCCCTGGGTAGCTTCCTGAGGTCAGAGGCCCCTAGGTGGAGGGCCAGAGCGCACCCTGGGGCCTATCCTGCAAGTCCAGGGAGAGAGGTGGACCCCTGGGTAGCTTGCTGGGGTACGAGGCCCCTAGGTGGAGGGCCAGGGGGCACCCTGGGGCCTCTACTGCAAGTACAGGGAGAGAGGTGGACCCCTGGGTAGCTTGCTGGGGTCAGAGGCCCCTAGGTGGAGGGCCAGGGGGCACCCTGGGGCCCCTACTGCAAGTCCAGGGAAAGAGGTGGACCCCTGGGTAGCTTGCTGGGGTCAGAGGCCTTTAGGTGTAGGGCCAGGGGGCACCCTGGGGCCTCTACTGCAAATCCAGGGAGAGAGGTGGACCCCTGGGTAGCTTGCTGGGGTCTGAAGCCCATAGGTGGAGGGCCAGGGGGTACCCTGGGGCCTATACTTCAAGTCCAGGGAGAGAGGTGGACCCTTGGTTAGCTTCCTAAGGTTAGAGGCCCCTAGGTGGAGGGCCAGAGGGCACCCTGGGGACTATCGTGCAAGTCCAGGGAGAGAGGTGGACCCCTGGGTAGCTTGCTGGGGTACAAGGCCTCTAGGTGGAGGGCCAGGGGGCACCCTGGGGCCTATCTTGCAAGTCCAGGGAGTAAGGTGGACCCCTGAGTAGCTTGCTGGGGTACGAGGCCCCTAGGTGGAGGGCCAGGGGGCACCCTGGGGCCTCTACTGCAAGTCCAGGGAGAGAGGTGGACCCCTGGGTAGCTTGCTGGGGTCTGAAGCCCATAGGTGGAGGGCCAGGGGGCACCCTGGGGCCTCTACTGCAAGTCTAGGGAGAGAGGTGGACCCATGGGTAGCTAGCTGGGGTAAGAGGCCCCTGAGTGGAGGGCCAGGGGGCACCCTGGCGCCTCTACTGCAAGTCCAGGGAGAGAGGTGGTCCCCTGGGTAGTTTGCTGGGGTCAGAGGCCCCTAGGCGGAGGGACAGGGTGCTTCCTGGGGCCTCTACTGCAAGTCCAGGGAGAAAGGTGGACCCCTGGGTAGCTTGCTAGGGTCAGAGGCCCCTAGGTGGACGTCAAGGGGGCACCCTGGGGCCTTTACTGCATCCCAGGGAGAGTTGTGGACCTTTGTTTAGCTTGCTGGGGTCAGAGGCCCCTTGGTGGAGGGTCAGGTGGCACCCTGGGGCCTATTCTGCAAGTCCAGGGAGAGAGGTGGACCTCTGGGTAGCTTGCTGGGGTCAGAGGCCCCTAGGTGGAGGGCCAGGGGGCACCCTGGGGCCTATCCTGCAAGTCCAGGGAGAGAGGTGGACCCCTGGGTAGCTTGCTGGGGTACGAGGCCCATAGGTGGAGGGCCAGGGGGCACCCTGGGGCCTCTACTGCAAGTCCAGGGAGAGAGGTGGACCCCTGGGTAGCTTGCTGGGGTGAGAGGCCCCTAGGTGGAGGGCCAGGGGGCACCCTGGGGCCTCTACTGCAAGTCCAGGGAAAGAGGTGGACCCCTGGGTAGCTTGCTGGGGTCAGAGGCCTCTAGGTAGAGGGCCAGGGGGCACCCTGGGGCCTCTACTGCAAGTCTAGGGAGAGAGGTGGACCCCTGGGTAGCTTGCTGGGGTCTGAAGCCCATAGGTGGAGGGCCAGGGGGTACCCTGGGGCCTATACTTCAAGTCCAGGGAGAGAGGTGGTCCCTTGGTTAGCTTCATAAGGTTAGAGGCCCCTAGGTGGAGAGCCAGAGGGCACCCTGGGGACTATTGTGCAAGTCCAGGGAGAGAGGTGGACCCCTGGGTAGCTTGCTGGGGTATAAGGCCTCTAGGTGGAGGGCCAGGGGGCACCCTGGGGCCTATCTTGCAAGTCCAGAGAGAGAGGTGGACCCCTGGGTAGCTTGCTGGGGTCTGAAGCCCATAGGTGGAGGGCCAGGGGGCACCCTGGGGCCTCTACTGCAAGTCTAGGGAGAGAGGTGGACCCATGGGTAGCTAGCTGGGGTAAGAGGCCCCTAAGTGGAGGGCCAGGGGGCACCCTGGGGCCTCTACTGCAAGTCCAGGGAGAAAGGTGGACCCCTGGGTAGCTTGCTAGGGTCAGAGGCCCCTAGGTGGAGGTCAAGGGGGCACCCTGGGGCCTTTACTGCAATCCCAGGGAGAGTTGTGGACCCTTGTGTAGCTTGCTGGGGTAAGAGGCCCCTTGGTGGAGGGTCAGGGGGCACCCTGGGGCCTATTCTGCAAGTCCAGGGAGAGAGATGGACCTCTGGGTAGCTTGCTGGGGTCAGAGGCCCCTAGGTGGAGGGCCAGGGGCACCCTGGGGCCTCTACTGCAAGGCCAGGGAGAGAGGTGGACCCCTTGGTAGCTTGCTTGGGTCAGAGACCCCTAGGTGGAGGGCCAGGGGGCACCTTGGGGCCTCTACTTCAAGTCCAGGGAGAGAGATGGACCCTTGGGTAGCTTCCTAAGGTTAGAGGCCCCTAGGTGGAGGGCCAGAGGGCACCCAGGGGACTATCGTGCAAGTCCAGGGAGAGAGGTGGACCCCTGGGTAGCTTGCTGGGGTACAAGGCCTCTAGGTGGAGGGCCAGGGGGCACCCTGGGGCCTCTACTGCAAGGCCAGGGAGAGAGGTGGACCCCTTGGTAGCTTGCTTGGGTCAGAGACCCCTAAGTGGAGGGCCAGGGGGCACCTTGGGGCCTCTACTGCAAGTCTAGGGAGAGAGGTGGACCCATGGGTAGCTAGCTGGGGTAAGATGCCCCTAAGTGGAAAGCAAGGGGGCACCCTGGGGCCTCTACTGCAAGTCCAGGGAGAGAGGTGGACCCCTGGGTAGTTTGCTGGGGTCAGAGGCCCCTAGGCGGAGGGACAGGGGGCTTCCTGGGGCCTCTACTGCAAGTCCAGGGAGAGAGGTGGACCCCTGGGTAGCTTGCTGGGGTCAGAGGCCTCTAGGTGGAGGGCCAAGGGGCACCCTGGGGCCTATACTGCAAGTCCAGGGAGAGAGGTGGACCCCTGGGTAGCTTCCTGGGGTCAGAGTCCCCTAGGTGGAGGGTCAGGAGGTACCCTAGGGCCTCTACTGCAAGTCCAGGGAGAGAGGTGGACCCCTGGGTAGCTTGCTGGGGTCAGAGGCAACTAGGTGGAGGGCCAGGGGGCACCCTAGGGTCTACACTGCAAGTCCAGGGAGAGAGGTGGACCCCTGAGTAGCTTCCTAAGGTCAGAGGCCCCTAGGTGGAGGGCCAGGGGGCACCCTGGGGCCTCTACTGCAAGTCCAGGGAGAGAGGTGGACCCCTGGGTAGCTTGCTGGGGTCTGAAGCCCATAGGTGGAGGGCCAGGGGGCACCCTGGGGCCTCTACTGCAAGTCTAGGGAGAGAGGTGGACCCATGGGTAGCTAGCTGGGGTAAGAGGCCCCTAAGTGGAGGGCCAGGGGGCACCCTGGGGCCTCTACTGCAAGTCCAGGGAGAGAGGTGGACCCCTGGGTAGTTTGCTGGGGTCAGAGGCCCCTAGGCGGAGGGACAGGGGGCTTCCTGGGGCCTCTACTGCAAGTCCAGGGAGAAAGGTGGACCCCTGGGTAGCTTGCTAGGGTCAGAGGCCCCTAGGTGGAGGTCAAGGGGGCACCCTGGGACCTTTACTGCAATCCCAGGGAGAGTTGTGGACCCTTGTGTAGCTTGCTGGGGTCAGAGGCCCCTTGGTGGAGGGTCAGGGGGCACCCTGGGGCCTATTCTGCAAGTCCAGGGAGAGAGGTGGACCTCTGGGTAGCTTGCTGGGGTCAGAGGCCCCTAGGTGGAGGGCCAGGGGGCACCCTGGGGCCTATCCTGCAAGTCCAGGGAGAGAGGTGGACCCCTGGGTAGCTTGCTGGGGTACGAGGCCCATAGGTGGAGGGCCAGGGGGCACCCTGGGGCCTCTACTGCAAATCCAGGGAGAGAGGTGGACCCCTGGGTAGCTTGCTGGGGTCAGAGGCCCCTAGGTGGAGGGCCAGGGGGCACCCTGGGGCCTCTACTGCAAGACCAGGGAAAGAGATGGACCCCTGGGTAGCTTGCTGGGGTCAGAGGCATCTAGGTGAAGGGCCAGGGGGCACCCTGGGGCCTCTACTGCAAGTCCAGGGAGAGAGGTGGACCCCTGGGTAGCTTGCTAGGGTCTGAAGCCCATAGGTGGAGGGCCAGGGGGTACCCTGGGGCCTATACTTCAAGTCCAGGGAGAGAGGTGGACCCTTGGGTAGCTTCCTAAGGTTAGAGGCCCCTAGGTGGAGGGCCAGAGGGCACCCTGGGGACTATCGTGCAAGTCCAGGGAGAGAGGTGGACCCCTGGGTAGCTTGCTGGGGTACAAGGCCTCTAGGTGGAGGGCCAGGGGGCACCCTGGGGCCTCTACTGCAAGTCCAGGGAGAGAGGTGGACCCCTGGGTAGCTTGCTGGGGTCTGAAGCCCATAGGTGGAGGGCCAGGGGGCACCCTGGGGCCTCTACTGCAAGTCTAGGGAGAGAGGTGGACCCATGGGTAGCTAGCTGGGGTAAGAGGCCCCTAAGTGGAGGGCCAGGGGGCACCCTGGGGCCTCTACTGCAAGTCCAGGGAGAGAGGTGGACCCCTGGGTAGTTTGCTGGGGTCAGAGGCCCCTAGGCGGAGGGACAGGGGGCTTCCTGGGGCCTCTACTGCAAGTCCAGGGAGAAAGGTGGACCCCTGGGTAGCTTGCTAGGGTCAGAGGCCCCTAGGTGGAGGTCAAGGGGGCACCCTGGGGCCTTTACTGCAATCCCAGGGAGAGTTGTGGACCCTTGTGTAGCTTGCTGGGGTCAGAGGCAACTAGGTGGAGAGCCAGGGGGCACCCTAGGGTCTACACTGCAAGTCCAGGGAGAGAGGTGGACCCCTGGGTAGCTTCCTAAGGTCAGAGGCCCCTAGGTGGAGGGCCAGGGGGCACCCTGGGGCCTCTACTGCAAGTCCAGGGAGAGAGGTGGACCCCTGGGTAGCTTGCTGGGGTCTGAAGCCCATAGGTGGAGGGCCAGGGGGCACCCTGAGGCCTCTACTGCAAGTCTAGGGAGAGAGATGGACCCATGGGTAGCTAGCTGGGGTAAGAGGCCCCTAAGTGGAGGGCCAGGGGGCACCCTGGGGCCTCTACTGCAAGTCCAGGGAGAGAGGTGGACCCCTGGGTAGTTTGCTGGGGTCAGAGGCCCCTAGGCGGAGGGACAGGGGGCTTCCTGGGGCCTCTACTGCAAGTCCAGGGAGAAAGGTGGACCCCTGGGTAGCTTGCTAGGGTCAGAGGCCCCTAGGTGGAGGTCAAGGGGGCACCCTGGGACCTTTACTGCAATCCCAGGGAGAGTTGTGGACCCTTGTGTAGCTTGCTGGGGTCAGAGGCCCCTTGGTGGAGGGTCAGGGGGCACCCTGGGGCCTATCCTGCAAGTCCAGGGAGAGAGGTGGACCCCTGGGTAGCTTGCTGGGGTACGAGGCCCATAGGTGGAGGGCCAGGGGGCACCCTGGGGCCTCTACTGCAAGTCCAGGGAGAGAGGTGGACCCCTGGGTAGCTTGCTGGGGTCAGAGGCCCCTAGGTGGAGGGCCAGGGGGCACCCTGGGGCCTCTACTGCAAGACCAGGGAAAGAGATGGACCCCTGGGTAGCTTGCTGGGGTCAGAGGCATCTAGGTGGAGGGCCAGGGGGCACCCTGGGGCCTCTACTGCAAGTCCAGGGAGAGAGGTGGACCCCTGGGTAGCTTGCTGGGGTCAGAGGCCCCTAGGTGGAGGGCCAGGGGGCACCCTGGGGCCTCTACTGCAAGACCAGGGAGAGAGGTGGACCCTTGGGTAGCTTCCTAAGGTTAGAGGCCCCTAGGTGGAGGGCCAGAGGGCACCCTGGGGACTAATGTGCAAGTCCAGGGAGAGAGGTGGACCCCTGGGTAGCTTGCTGGGGTACAAGGCCTCTAGGTGGAGGGCCAGGGGGCACCCTGGGGCCTCTACTGCAAGTCCAGGGAGAGAGGTGGACCCCTGGGTAGCTTGCTGGGGTCTGAAGCCCATAGGTGGAGGGCCAGGGGGTACCCTGGGGCCTATACTTCAAGTCCAGGGAGAGAGGTGGACCCTTGGGTAGCTTCCTAAGGTTAGAGGCCCCTAGGTGGAGGGCCAGAGGGCACCCTGGGGACTATCGTGCAAGTCCAGGGAGAGAGGTGGACCCCTGGGTAGCTTGCTGGGGTCAGAGGCCCCTAGGTGGAGGGCCAGGGGGCACCCTGGGGCCTCTACTGCAAGACCAGGGAGAGAGGTGGACCCTTGGGTAGCTTCCTAAGGTTAGAGGCCCCTAGGTGGAGGGCCAGAGGGCACCCTGGGGACTATCGTGCAAGTCCAGGGAGAGAGGTGGACCCCTGGGTAGCTTGCTGGGGTACAAGGCCTCTAGGTGGAGGGCCAGGGGGCACCCTGGGGCCTCTACTGCAAGTCCAGGGAGAGAGGTGGACCCCTGGGTAGCTTGCTGGGGTCTGAAGCCCATAGGTGGAGGGCCAGGGGGTACCCTGGGGCCTATACTTCAAGTCCAGGGAGAGAGGTGGACCCTTGGGTAGCTTCCTAAGGTTAGAGGCCCCTAGGTGGAGGGCCAGAGGGCACCCTGGGGACTATCGTGCAAGTCCAGAGAGAGAGGTGGACCCCTGGGTAGCTTGCTGGGGTACAAGGCCTCTAGGTGGAGGGCCAGGGGGCACCCTGGGGCCTATCTTGCAAGTCCAGGGAGTAAGGTAGACCCCTGAGTAGCTTGCTGGGGTACGAGGCCCCTAGGTGGAGGGCCAGGGGGCACCCTGGGGCCTCTACTGCAAGTCCAGGGAGAGAGGTGGACCCCTGGGTAGCTTGCTGGTGTCTGAAGCCCATAGGTGGAGGGCCAGGGGGCACCCTGGGGCCTCTACTGCAAGTCTAGGGAGAGAGGTGGACGCATGGGTAGCTAGCTGGGGTAAGAGGCCCCTAAGTGGAGGGCCAGGGGGCACCCTGGGGCCTCTACTGCAAGTCCAGGGAGAGAGGTGGACCCATGGGTAGTTTGCTGGGGTCAGAGGCCCCTAGGCGGAGGGACAGGGGGCTTCCTGGGGCCTCTACTGCAAGTCCAGGGAGAAAGGTGGACCCCTGGGTAGCTTGCTAGGGTCAGAGGCCCCTAGGTGGAGGTCAAGGGGGCACCCTGGGGCCTTTACTGCAATCCCAGGGAGAGTTGTGGACCCTTGTGTAGCTTGCTGGGGTCAGAGGCCGCTTGGTGGAGGGTCAGGGGGCACCCTGGGGCCTATTCTGCAAGTAAAGGGAGAGAGGTGGACCTCTGGGTAGCTTGCTGGGGTCAGAGGCCCCTAGGTGGAGGGCCAGGGGGCACCCTGGGGCCTATCCTGCAAGTCCAGGGAGAGAGGTGGACCCCTGGGTAGCTTGCTGGGGTACGAGGCCCCTAGGTGGAGGGCCAGGGGGAACCCTGGGGCCTCTACTGCAAGTCCAGGGAAAGAGGTGGACCCCTGGGTAGCTTGCTGGGGTTAGAGGCCCCAAGGTGGAGGGCCAGGGGGCACCCTGGGGCCTCTACTGCAAGTCCAGGGAAAGAGGTGGACCCCTGGGTAGCTTGCTGGGGTCAGAGGCCTCTAGTTGGAGGGCCAGGGGGCACCCTGGGGCCTCTACTGCAAGTCCAGGGAGAGAGGTGGACCCCTGGGTAGCTTGCTGGGGTCTGAAGCCCATAGGTGGAGGGCCAGGGGGTACCCTGGGGGATATACTTCAAGTCCAGGGAGAGAGGTGGACCCTTGGGTAGCTTCCTAAGGTTAGAGGCCCCTAGGTGGAGGGCCAGAGGGCACCCTGGGGACTATCGTGCAAGTCCAGGGAGAGAGGTGGACCCCTGGGTAGCTTGCTGGGGTACAAGGCCTCTAGGTGGAGGGCCAGGGGGCACCCTGGGGCCTCTACTGCAAGGCCAGGGAGAGAGGTGGACCCCTTGGTAGCTTGCTTGGGTCAGAGACCCCTAGGTGGAGGGCCAGGGGGCACCTTGGGGCCTCTACTGCAAGTCTAGGTAGAGAGGTGGACCCCTGGGTAGCTTGCTGGGGTCAGAGGCCTCTAGGTGGAGGGCAAAGGGGCTTCCTGGGGCCTCTACTGCAAATCCAGGGAGAGAGGTGGACCCCTGGGTAGCTTGCTGGGGTCAGAGGCCTCTAGGTGGAGGGCCAAGGGGCACCCTGGGGCCTCTACTGCAAGTCCAGGGAGAGAGGTGGACCCCTGGGTAGCTTGCTGGGGTCTGTAGCCCATAGGTGGAGGTCCAGGGGGTACCCTGGGGCCTATACTGCAAGTCCAGGGAGAGAGGTGGACCCCTGGGTAGCTTCCTAATGTCAGAGGCCCCTAGGTGGAGGGCCAGGGGGCACCCTGGGGCCTATCCTGCAAGTCCAGGGAGAGAGATGGACCCCTGGGTAGCTTGCTGGGGTACGAGGCCCCTAGGTGGAGGGCCAGGGGGCACCCTGGGGCCTCTACTGCAAGTCCAGGGAGAGAGGTGGACCCCTGGGTAGCTTCCTAAGGTCAGAGGCCCCTAGGTGGAGGGCCAGGGGGCACCCTGGGGCCTATTCTGCAAGTCCAGGGAGAGAGGTGGACCCCTGGGTAGCTTGCTGGGGTCCGAGTCCCCTAGGTGGAGGGCCAGGGGGCACCCATGGGCCTCTACTGCAAGTCCAGGGAGAGAGGTGGACCCCTGGGTAGCTTCCTGGGGTACGAGTCCCCTAGGTGGAGGGTCAGGAGGTACCCTAGGGCCTCTACTGCAAGTCCAGGGAGAGAGGTGGACCCCTGGGTAGCTTGCTGGGGTCAGAGGCAAATAGGTGGAGGACCAGGGGGCACCCTAGGGTCTACACTGCAAGTCCAGGGAGAGAGGTGGACCCCTGGGTAGCTTCCTAAGGTCAGAGGCCCCTAGGTGGAGGGCCAGGGGGCACCCTGGGGCCTATCCTGCAAGTCCAGTGAGAGATGTGGACCCCTGGGTAGCTTGTTGGGGTACGAGGCCCCTAGGTGGAGGGCCAGGGGGCACCCTGGGGCCTCTACTGCAGGTCCAGGAAGAGAGGAGGACCCCTGGGTAGCTTGCTGGGGTCAGAGGCAACTAGGTGGAGGGCCAGGGGGCCCCATGGGGCCTCTAATGCAAGCCCAGGGATAGAGGTGGACCCCTGGTTAGCTTGCTGGGGTCGGAAGCCTCTTGGTCTATGGCCAGGGGGCACCCTGGGGCCTATACTGCAAGTCCAGGGAGAGAGGTGGACCCAGGGGTAGCTTACTGGGGTCAGAGGCCCCTAGGTGGAGGGCCAGGGGCTTCCTGGGGCCTCTACTGCAAGTCTAGGCAGAGAGGTGGACTCCTGGGTAGCTTGCTGGGGTCAGAGGCCCCTAGGTGGAGGGCCAGGGGGCACCCTGGGGCCTCTACTGCAAGTCCAGGGAAAGAGGTGGACCCCTGGGTAGCTTGCTGGGGTCAGAGGCCTCTAGGTGGAGGGCCAGGGGGCACCCTGGGGCCTCTACTGCAAGTCTAGGGAGAGAGGTGGACCCATGGGTAGCTAGCTGGTGTAAGAGGCCCCTAAGTGGAGGGCCAGGGGGCACCCTGGGGCCTCTACTGCAAGTCCAGGGATAGAGGTGGACCCCTGGGTAGCTTGCTGGGGTCTGAAGCCCATAGGTGGAGGGCCAGGGGGTACCCTGGGGCCTATACTTCAAGTCCAGGGAGAGAGGTGGACCCTTGGGTAGCTTCCTAAGGTTAGAGGCCCCTAGGTGGAGGGCCAGAGGGCATTCTTTGGACTATCGTGCAAGTCCAGGGAGAGAGGTGGACCCCAGGGTAGCTTGCTGGGGTACAAGGCCTCTAGGTGGAGGGCCAGGGGGCACCCTGGGGCCTATGTTGCAAGTCCAGGGAGTAAGGTGGACCCCTGAGTAGCTTGCTGGGGTACGAGGCCCCTAGGTGGAGGGCCAGGGGGCACCCTGGGGCCTCTACTGCAAGTCCAGGGAGAGAGGTGGACCCCTGGGTAGTTTGCTGGGGTCAGAGGCCCCTAGGCGGAGGGACAGGGGGCTTCCTGGGGCCTTCACTGCAAGTCCAGGGAGAAAGGTGGACCCCTGGGTAGCTTGCTAGGGTCAGAGGCCCCTAGGTGGAGGTCAAGGGGGCTTCCTGGGGCCTTTACTGCAATCCCAGGGAGAGTTGTGGACCCTTGTGTAGCTTGCTGGGGTCAGAGGCCGCTTGGTGGAGGGTCAGGGGGCACCCTGGGGCCTATTCTGCAAGTAAAGGGAGAGAGGTGGACCTCTGGGTAGCTTGCTGGGGTCAGAGGCCCCTAGGTGGAGGGCCAGGGAGCACCCTGGGGCCTATCCTGCAAGTCCAGGGAGAGAGGTGGACCCCTGGGTAGCTTGCTGGGGTACGAGGCCCCTAGGTGGAGGGCCAGGGGGCAGCCTGGGGCCTCTACTGCAAGTCCAGGGAGAGAGGTGGACCCCTGGGTAGCTTGCTGGGGTCAGAGGCCCCTAGGTGGAGGGCCAGGGGGCACCCTGGGGCCTCTACTGCAAGTCCAGGGAGAGAGGTGGACCCCTGGGTAGCTTGCTGGGGTCAGAGGCCCCTAGGTGGAGGGCCAGGGGGCACCCTGGGGCCTCTACTGCAAGACCAGGGAAAGAGATGGACCCCTGGGTAGCTTGCTGGGGTCAGAGGCATCTAGGTGGAGGGCCAGGGGGCACCCTGGGGCCTCTACTGCAAGTCCAGGGAGAGAGGTGGACCCCTGGGTAGCTTGCTGGGGTCAGAGGCCCCTAGGTGGAGGGCCAGGGGGCACCCTGGGGCCTCTACTGCAAGACCAGGGAAAGAGGTGGACCCTTGGGTAGCTTCCTAAGGTTAGAGGCCCCTAGGTGGAGGGCCAGAGGGCACCCTGGGGACTAATGTGCAAGTCCAGGGAGAGAGGTGGACCCCTGGGTAGCTTGCTGGGGTACAAGGCCTCTAGGTGGAGGGCCAGGGGGCACCCTGGGGCCTCTACTGCAAGTCCAGGGAGAGAGGTGGACCCCTGGGTAGCTTGCTGGGGTCTGAAGCCCATAGGTGGAGGGCCAGGGGGTACCCTGGGGCCTATACTTCAAGTCCAGGGAGAGAGGTGGACCCTTGGGTAGCTTCCTAAGGTTAGAGGCCCCTAGGTGGAGGGCCAGAGGGCACCCTGGGGACTATCGTGCAAGTCCAGGGAGAGAGGTGGACCCCTGGGTAGCTTGCTGGGGTCAGAGGCCCCTAGGTGGAGGGCCAGGGGGCACCCTGGGGCCTCTACTGCAAGACCAGGGAGAGAGGTGGACCCTTGGGTAGCTTCCTAAGGTTAGAGGCCCCTAGGTGGAGGGCCAGAGGGCACCCTGGGGACTATCGTGCAAGTCCAGGGAGAGAGGTGGACCCCTGGGTAGCTTGCTGGGGTACAAGGCCTCTAGGTGGAGGGCCAGGGGGCACCCTGGGGCCTCTACTGCAAGTCCAGGGAGAGAGGTGGACCCCTGGGTAGCTTGCTGGGGTCTGAAGCCCATAGGTGGAGGGCCAGGGGGTACCCTGGGGCCTATACTTCAAGTCCAGGGAGAGAGGTGGACCCTTGGGTAGCTTCCTAAGGTTAGAGGCCCCTAGGTGGAGGGCCAGAGGGCACCCTGGGGACTATCGTGCAAGTCCAGAGAGAGAGGTGGACCCCTGGGTAGCTTGCTGGGGTACAAGGCCTCTAGGTGGAGGGCCAGGGGGCACCCTGGGGCCTATCTTGCAAGTCCAGGGAGTAAGGTAGACCCCTGAGTAGCTTGCTGGGGTACGAGGCCCCTAGGTGGAGGGCCAGGGGGCACCCTGGGGCCTCTACTGCAAGTCCAGGGAGAGAGGTGGACCCCTGGGTAGCTTGCTGGTGTCTGAAGCCCATAGGTGGAGGGCCAGGGGGCACCCTGGGGCCTCTACTGCAAGTCTAGGGAGAGAGGTGGACCCATGGGTAGCTAGCTGGGGTAAGAGGCCCCTAAGTGGAGGGCCAGGGGGCACCCTGGGGCCTCTACTGCAAGTCCAGGGAGAGAGGTGGACCCATGGGTAGTTTGCTGGGGTCAGAGGCCCCTAGGCGGAGGGACAGGGGGCTTCCTGGGGCCTCTACTGCAAGTCCAGGGAGAAAGGTGGACCCCTGGGTAGCTTGCTAGGGTCAGAGGCCCCTAGGTGGAGGTCAAGGGGGCACCCTGGGGCCTTTACTGCAATCCCAGGGAGAGTTGTGGACCCTTGTGTAGCTTGCTGGGGTCAGAGGCCGCTTGGTGGAGGGTAAGGGGGCACCCTGGGGCCTATTCTGCAAGTAAAGGGAGAGAGGTGGACCTCTGGGTAGCTTGCTGGGGTCAGAGGCCCCTAGGTGGAGGGCCAGGGGGCACCCTGGGGCCTATCCTGCAAGTCCAGGGAGAGAGGTGGACCCCTGGGTAGCTTGCTGGGGTACGAGGCCCCTAGGTGGAGGGCCAGGGGGAACCCTGGGGCCTCTACTGCAAGTCCAGGGAAAGAGGTGGACCCCTGGGTAGCTTGCTGGGGTCAGAGGCCCCAAGGTGGAGGGCCAGGGGCACCCTGGGGCCTCTACTGCAAGTCCAGGGAAAGAGGTGGACCCCTGGGTAGCTTGCTGGGGTCAGAGGCCTCTAGTTGGAGGGCCAGGGGGCACCCTGGGGCCTCTACTGCAAGTCCAGGGAGAGAGGTGGACCCCTGGGTAGCTTGCTGGGGTCTGAAGCCCATAGGTGGAGGGCCAGGGGGTACCCTGGGGGATATACTTCAAGTCCAGGGAGAGAGGTGGACCCTTGGGTAGCTTCCTAAGGTTAGAGGCCCCTAGGTGGAGGGCCAGAGGGCACCCTGGGGACTATCTTGCAAGTCCAGGGAGAGAGGTGGACCCCTGGGTAGCTTGCTGGGGTACAAGGCCTCTAGGTGGAGGGCCAGGGGGCACCCTGGGGCCTCTACTGCAAGGCCAGGGAGAGAGGTGGACCCCTTGGTAGCTTGCTTGGGTCAGAGACCCCTAGGTGGAGGGCCAGGGGGCACCTTGGGGCCTCTACTGCAAGTCTAGGTAGAGAGGTGGACCCCTGGGTAGCTTGCTGGGGTCAGAGGCCTCTAGGTGGAGGGCCAAGGGGCTTCCTGGGGCCTCTACTGCAAATCCAGGGAGAGAGGTGGACCCCTGGGTAGCTTGCTGGGGTCAGAGGCCTCTAGGTGGAGGGCCAAGGGGCACCCTGGGGCCTCTACTGCAAGTCCAGGGAGAGAGGTGGACCCCTGGGTAGCTTGCTGGGGTCTGTAGCCCATAGGTGGAGGTCCAGGGGGTACCCTGGGGCCTATACTGCAAGTCCAGGGAGAGAGGTGGACCCCTGGGTAGCTTCCTAATGTCAGAGGCCCCTAGGTGGAGGGCCAAGGGGCACCCTGGGGCCTATCCTGCAAGTCCAGGGAGAGAGATGGACCCCTGGGTAGCTTGCTGGGGTACGAGGCCCCTAGGTGGAGGGCCAGGGGGCACCCTGGGGCCTCTACTGCAAGTCCAGGGAGAGAGGTGGACCCCTGGGTAGCTTCCTAAGGTCAGAGGCCCCTAGGTGGAGGGCCAGGGGGCACCCTGGGGCCTATTCTGCAAGTCCAGGGAGAGAGGTGGACCCCTGGGTAGCTTGCTGGGGTACGAGTCCCCTAGGTGGAGGGCCAGGGGGCACCCATGGGCCTCTACTGCAAGTCCAGGGAGAGAGGTGGACCCCTGGGTAGCTTCCTGGGGTACGAGTCCCCTAGGTGGAGGGTCAGGAGGTACCCTAGGGCCTCTACTGCAAGTCCAGGGAGAGAGGTGGACCCCTGGGTAGCTTGCTGGGGTCAGAGGCAAATAGGTGGAGGACCAGGGGGCACCCTAGGGTCTACACTGCAAGTCCAGGGAGAGAGGTGGACCCCTGGGTAGCTTCCTAAGGTCAGAGGCCCCTAGGTGGAGGGCCAGGGGGCACCCTGGGGCCTATCCTGCAAGTCCAGGGAGAGATGTGGACCCCTGGGTAGCTTGCTGGGGTACGAGGCCCCTAGGTGGAGGGCCAGGGGGCACCCTGGGGCCTCTACTGCAGGTCCAGGGAGAGAGGAGGACCCCTGGGTAGCTTGCTGGGGTCAGAGGCAACTAGGTGGAGGGCCAGGGGTACCCTGGGGCCTAGACTGCAAGTCCAGGGAGAGAGGTGGACCCCTGGGTAGCTTCCTGAGGTCAAAGGCCCCTAGGTGGAGGGCCAGGGGGCACCCTGGGGCCTATCCTGCAAGTCCAAGGAGAGAGGTGGACCCCTGGGTTGCTTGCTGGGGTACGAGGCCCCTAGTTGGAGGGCCAGGGGGCACCCAGGGGCCTCTAATGCAAGCCCAGGGATAGAGGTGGACCCCTGGTTAGCTTGCTGGGGTCGGAAGCCTCTTGGTCTATGGCCAGGGGGCACCCTGGGGCCTATACTGCAAGTCCAGGGAGAGAGGTGGACCCAGGGGTAGCTTACTGGGGTCAGAGGCCCCTAGGTGGAGGGCCAGGGGCTTCCTGGGGCCTCTACTGCAAGTCTAGGCAGAGAGGTGGACTCCTGGGTAGCTTGCTGGGGTCAGAGGCCCCTAGGTGGAGGGCCAGGGGGCACCCTGGGGCCTCTACTGCAAGTCCAGGGAAAGAGGTGGACCCCTGGGTAGCTTGCTGGGGTCAGAGGCCTCTAGGTGGAGGGCCAGGGGGCACCCTGGGGCCTCTACTGCAAGTCTAGGGAGAGAGGTGGACCCATGGGTAGCTAGCTGGTGTAAGAGGCCCCTAAGTGGAGGGCCAGGGGGCACCCTGGGGCCTCTACTGCAAGTCCAGGGATAGAGGTGGACCCCTGGGTAGCTTGCTGGGGTCTGAAGCCCATAGGTGGAGGGCCAGGGGGTACCCTGGGGCCTATACTTCAAGTCCAGGGAGAGAGGTGGACCCTTGGGTAGCTTCCTAAGGTTAGAGGCCCCTAGGTGGAGGGCCAGAGGGCACCCTTTGGACTATCGTGCAAGTCCAGGGAGAGAGGTGGACCCCAGGGTAGCTTGCTGGGGTACAAGGCCTCTAGGTGGAGGGCCAGGGGGCACCCTGGGGCCTATCTTGCAAGTCCAGGGAGTAAGGTGGACCCCTGAGTAGCTTGCTGGGGTACGAGGCCCCTAGGTGGAGGGCCAGGGGGCACCCTGGGGCCTCTACTGCAAGTCCAGGGAGAGAGGTGGACCCCTGGGTAGTTTGCTGGGGTCAGAGGCCCCTAGGCGGAGGGACAGGGGGCTTCCTGGGGCCTCTACTGCAAGTCCAGGGAGAAAGGTGGACCCCTGGGTAGCTTGCTAGGGTCAGAGGCCCCTAGGTGGAGGTCAAGGGGGCTTCCTGGGGCCTTTACTGCAATCCCAGGGAGAGTTGTGGACCCTTGTGTAGCTTGCTGGGGTCAGAGGCCGCTTGGTGGAGGGTCAGGGGGCACCCTGGGGCCTATTCTGCAAGTAAAGGGAGAGAGGTGGACCTCTGGGTAGCTTGCTGGGGTCAGAGGCCCCTAGGTGGAGGGCCAGGGGGCACCCTGGGGCCTATCCTGCAAGTCCAGGGAGAGAGGTGGACCCCTGGGTAGCTTGCTGGGGTACGAGGCCCCTAGGTGGAGGGCCAGGGGGCAGCCTGGGGCCTCTACTGCAAGTCCAGGGAGAGAGGTGGACCCCTGGGTAGCTTGCTGGGGTCAGAGGCCCCTAGGTGGAGGGCCAGGGGGCACCCTGGGGCCTCTACTGCAAGTCCAGGGAAAGAGGTGGACCCCTGGGTAGCTTGCTGGGGTCAGAGGCCTCTAGGTGGAGGGCCAGGGGGCACCCTGGGGCCTCTACTGCAAGTCCAGGGAGAGAGGTGGACCCCTGGGTAGCTTGCTGGGGTCTGAAGCCCATAGGTGGAGGGCCAGGGGGTACCCTGGGGCCTATACTTCAAGTCCAGGGAGAGAGGTGGACCCTTGGGTAGCTTCCTAAGGTTAGAGGCCCCTAGATGGAGGGCCAGAGGGCACCCTGGGGACTATCGTGCAAGTCCAGGGAGAGAGGTGGACCCCTGGGTAGCTTGCTGGGGTCTGAAGCCCATAGGTGGAGGGCCAGGGGGCACCCTGGGGCCTCTACTGCAAGTCTAGGGAGAGAGGTGGACCCATGGGTAGCTAGCTGGGGTAAGAGGCCCCTAAGTGGAGGGCCAGGGGGCACCCTGGGGCCTCTACTGCAAGTCCAGGGAGAGAGGTGGACCCCTGGGTAGTTTGCTGGGGTCAGAGGCCCCTAGGCGGAGGGACAGGGGGCTTCCTGGGGCCTCTACTGCAAGTCCAGGGAGAAAGGTGGACCCTTGTGTAGCTTGCTGGGGTCAGAGGCCCCTTGGTGGAGGGTCAGGGGGCACCCTGGGGCCTATTCTGCAAGTCCAGGGAGAGAGGTGGACCTCTGGGTAGCTTGCTGGGGTCAGAGGCCCCTAGGTGGAGGGCCAGGGGGCACCCTGGGGCCTATCCTGCAAGTCCAGGGAGAGAGGTGGACCCCTGGGTAGCTTGCTGGGGTCAGAGGCCCCTAGGTGGAGGGCCAGGGGGCACCCTGGGGCCTCTACTGCAAGTCCAGGGAGAGAGGTGGACCCCTGGGTAGCTTGCTGGGGTCAGAGGCCTCTAGGTGGAGGGCCAGGGGGCACCCTGGGGCCTCTACTGCAATTCCAGGGAGAGAGGTGGACTCCTGGGTAGCTTGCTGGGGTCTGAAGCCCATAGGTGGAGGGCCAGGGGGTACCCTGGGGCCTATACTTCAAGTCCAGGGAGAGAGGTGGACCCTTGGGTAGCTTCCTAAGGTTAGAGGCCCCTAGGTGGAGGGCCAGGGGGCACCCTGGGGACTATCGTGCAAGTCCAGGGAGAGAGGTGGACCCCTGGGTAGCTTGCTTGGGTACAAGGCCTCTAGGTGGAGGGCCAGGAGGCACCCTGGGGCCTCTACTGCAAGGCCAGGGAGAGAGGTGGACCCCTTGGTAGCTTGCTTGGGTCAGAGACCCCTAGGTGGAGGGCCAGGGGGCACCTTGGGGCCTCTACTGCAAGTCTAGGGAGAGAGGTGGACCCATGGGTAGCTAGCTGGGGTAAGAGGCCCCTAAGTGGAGGGCAAGGGGGCACCCTGGGGCCCCTACTGCAAGTCCAGGGAGAGAGGTGGACCCCTGGGTAGCTTGCTGGGGTACGAGGCCCCTAGGTGGAGGGCCAGGGGGCACCCTGGGGCCTCTACTGCAAGTCCAGGGAGAGAGGTGGACCCCTGGGTAGCTTCCTAAGGTCAGAGGCCCCTAGGTGGAGGGCCAGGGGGCACCCTGGGGCCTATCCTGCAAGTCCAGGGAGAGAGGTGGACCCCTGGGTAGCTTGCTGGGGTACGAGTCCCCTAGGTGGAGGGCCAGGGGGCACCCTGGGGCCTCTACTGCAAGTCCAGGGAGAGAGGTGGACCCTTGGGTAGCTTCCTGGGGTCAGAGTCCCCTAGGTGGAGGGTCAGGAGGTACCCTAGGGCCTCTACTGCAAGTCCAGGGAGAGAGGTGGACCCCTGGGTAGCTTGCTGGGGTCAGAGGCAACTAGGTGGAGGGCCAGGGGGCACCCTAGGGTCTACACTGCAAGTCCAGGGAGAGAGGTGGACCCCTGGGTAGCTTCCTAAGGTCAGAGGCCCCTAGGTGGAGGGCCAGGGGGCACCCTGGGGCCTATCCTGCAAGTCCAGGGAGAGATGTGGACCCCTGGGTAGCTTGCTGGGGTACGAGGCCCCTAGGTGGAGGGCCAGGGGGCACCCTGGGGCCTCTACTGCAAGTCCAGGGAGAGAGGAGGACCCCTGGGTAGCTTGCTGGGGTCAGAGGCAACTAGGTTGAGGGACAGGGGTACCCTGGGGCCTAGACTGCAAGTCCAGGGAGAGAGGTGTACTCCTGGGTAGCTTCCTGAGGTCAAAGGCCTCTAGGTGGAGGGCCAGGGGGCACCCTGGGGCCTATCCTGCAAGTCCAAGGAGGGAGGTGGACCGCTGGGTTGCTTGCTGGGGTACGAGGCCCATAGTTGGAGGGCCAGGGGGCACTCTGGGGCCTCTACTGCAAGCCCAGGGAGAGAGGTGGACCCCTGGTTAGCCTGCTGGGGTCGGAAGCCCCTTGGTCTATGGCCAGGGGGCACCCTGGGGCCTATACTGCAAGTCCAGTGAGAGAAGTGGACCCATGGGTAGCTTACTGGGGTCAGAGGCCCCTAGGTGGGGGGCCAGGGGCTTCCTGGGGCCTCTACTGCAAGTCCAGGGAGAGAGGTGGACCCCTGGGTAGCTTGCTGGTGTCAGAGGCAACTAGGTGGAGGGCCAGGGGGCACCCTGGGGCCTCTACTGCAAGTCCAGGGAAAGAGGTGGTCCCCTGGGTAGATTGCTGGGGTCAGAGGCCCCTAGGTGTAGGTCAAGGGGGCACCCTGGGGCCTTTACTGCAATCCCAGGGAGAGTTGTGGACCCTTGTGTAGCTTGCTGGGGTCAGAGGCCCCTTGGTGGAGGGTCAGGGGGCACCCTGGGGCCTATTCTGCAAGTCCAGGGAGAGAGGTGGACCCCTGGGTAGATTCCTAAGGTCAGAGGCCCCTAGGTGGAGGGCCAGGGGGCACCCTGGGGCCTATCCTGCAAGTCCAGGGAGAGAGGTGGACCCATGGGTAGCTTGCTGGGGCACGAGGCCCCTAGGTGGAGGGCCAGGGGGCACCCTGGGGCCTCTACTGCAAGTCCAGGGAGAGAGGTGGACCCCTGGGTAGCTTCCTAAGGTCAGAGGCCCCTAGGTGGAGGGCCAGGGGGCACCCTGGGGCCTATCCTGCAAGTCCAGGGAGAGAGATGGACCCCTGGGTAGCTTGCTGGGGTACGAGTCCCCTAGGTGGAGGGCCAGGGGGCTCCCTGGGGCCTCTATTGCAAGCCCAGGGAGAGAGGTGGACCCCTGGGTAGCTTCCTGGGGTCAGAGTCCCCTAGGTGGAGGGTCAGAAGGTACCCTAGGGCCTCTACTGCAAGTCCAGGGAGAGAGGTGGACCCCTGGGTAGCTTGCTGGGGTCAGAGGCAACTAGGTGGAGGGCCAGGGGGCACCCTAGGGTCTACACTGCAAGTCCAGGGAGAGAGGTGGACCCCTGGGTAGCTTCCTAAGGTCAGAGGCCCCTAGGTGGAGGGCCAGGGGTTACCCTGGGGCCTATCCTGCAAGTCCAGGGAGAGAGGTGGACCCATGGGTAGCTTGCTGGGGCACGAGGCCCCTAGGTGGAGGGCCAGGGGGCACCCTGGGGCCTCTACTGCAAGTCCAGGGAGAGAGGTGGACCCCTGGGTAGTTTGCTGGGGTCAGAGGCCCCTAGGCGGAGGGACAGGGGGCTTCCTGGGGCCTCTACTGCAAGTCCAGGGAGAAAAGTGGACCCCTGGGTAGCTTGCTAGGGTCAGAGGCCCTTAGGTGGAGGTCAAGGGGGCACCCTGGGACCTTTACTGCAATCCCAGGGAGAGTTGTTGACCCTTGTGTAGCTTGCTGGGGTCAGAGGCCCCTTGGTGGAGGGTCAGGGGGCACCCTGGGGCCTATTCTGCAAGTCCAGGGAGAGAGGTGGACCTCTGGGTAGCTTGCTGGGGTCAGAGGCCCCTAGGTGGAGGGCCAGGGGGCACCCTGGTGCCTATCCTGCAAGTCCAGGGAGAGAGGTGGACCCTTGGGTAGCTTGCTGGGGTACGAGGCCCATAGGTGGAGGGCCAGGGGGCACCCTGGGGCCTCTACTGCAAGTCCAGGGAGAGAGGTGGACCCCTGGGTAGCTTGCTGGGGTCAGAGGCCCCTAGGTGGAGGGCCAGGGGGCACCCTGGGGCCTCTACTGCAAGACCAGGGAAAGAGATGGACCCCTGGGTAGCTTGCTGGGGTCAGAGGCCTCTAGGTGGAGGGCCAAGGGGCTTCCTGGGGCCTCTACTGCAAGTCCAGGGAGAGAGGTGGACCCCTGGGTAGCTTGCTGGGGTCAGAGGCCTCTAGGTGGAGGGCCAAGGGGCACCCTGGGGCCTATACTGCAAGTCCAGGGAGAGAGGTGGACCCCTGGGTAGCTTGCTGGGGTCTGTAGCCCATAGGTGGAGGTCCAGGGGGTACCCTGGGGCCTATACTGCAAGTCCAGGGAGAGAGGTGGACCCCTGGGTAGCTTCCTAATGTCAGAGGCCCCTAGGTGGAGGGCCAGGGGGAACCCTGGGGCCTATCCTGCAAGTCCAGGGAGAGAGGTGGACCCCTGGGTAGCTTGCTGGGGTACGAGGCCCCTAGGTGGAGGGCCAGGGGGCACCCTGGGGCCTCTACTGCAAGTCCAGGGAGAGAGGTGGACCCCTGGGTAGCTTCCTAAGGTCAGAGGCTCCTAGGTGGAGGGCCAGGGGGCACCCTGGGGCCTATACTGCAAGTCCAGGGAGAGAGGTGGACCCCTGGGTAGCTTGCTGGGGTACGAGTCCCCTAGGTGGAGGGCCAGGGGGCACCCTGGGGCCTCTACTGCAAGTCCAGGGAGAGAGGTGGACCCCTGGGTAGCTTCCTGGGGTCAGAGTCCCCTAGGTGGAGGGTCAGGAGGTACCCTAGGGCCTCTACTGCAAGTCCAGGGAGAGAGGTGGACCCCTGGGTAGCTTGCTGGGGTCAGAGGCAAATAGGTGGAGGACCAGGGGGCACCCTAGGGTCTACACTGCAAGTCCAGGGAGAGAGGTGGACCCCTGGGTAGCTTCCTAAGGTCAGAGGCCCCTAGGTGGAGGGCCAGGGGGCACCCTGGGGCCTATACTGCAAGTCCAGGGAGAGAGGTGGACCCCTGGGTAGCTTGCTGGGGTACGAGTCCCCTAGGTGGAGGGCCAGGGGGCACCCTGGGGCCTCTACTGCAAGTCCAGGGAGAGAGGTGGACCCCTGGGTAGCTTCCTGGGGTCAGAGTCCCCTAGGTGGAGGGTCAGGAGGTACCCTAGGGCCTCTACTGCAAGTCCAGGGAGAGAGGTGGACCCCTGGGTAGCTTGCTGGGGTCAGAGGCAAATAGGTGGAGGACCAGGGGGCACCCTAGGGTCTACACTGCAAGTCCAGGGAGAGAGGTGGACCCCTGGGTAGCTTCCTAAGGTCAGAGGCCCCTAGGTGGAGGGCCAGGGGGCACCCTGGGGCCTATACTGCATGTCCAGGGAGAGAGGTGGACCCCTGGGTAGCTTGCTGGGGTACGAGTCCCCTAGGTGGAGGGCCAGGGGGCACCCTGGGGCCTCTACTGCAAGTCCAGGGAGAGAGGTGGACCCCTGGGTAGCTTCCTGGGGTCAGAGTCCCCTAGGTGGAGGGTCAGGAGGTACCCTAGGGCCTCTACTGCAAGTCCAGGGAAAGAGGTGGACCCCTGGGTAGCTTGCTGGGGTCAGAGGCAAATAGGTGGAGGACCAGGGGGCACCCTAGGGTCTACACTGCAAGTCCAGGGAGAGAGGTGGACCCCTGGGTAGCTTCCTAAGGTCAGAGGCCCCTAGGTGGAGGGGCAGGGGGCACCCTGAGGCCTATCCTGCAAGTCCAGGGAGAGATGTGGACCCCTGGGTAGCTTGCTGGGGTACGAGGCCCCTAGGTGGAGGGCCCGGGGGCACCCTGGGGCCTCTACTGCAAGTCCAGGGAGAGAGGAGGACCCCTGGGTAGCTTGCTGGGGTCAGAGGCCCCTAGGTGGAGGGCCAGGGGGCACCCTGGGGCCTCTACTGCAAGTCCAGGGAAAGAGGTGGACCCCTGGGTAGCTTGCTGGGGTCAGAGGCCTCTAGGTGGAGGGCCAGGGGGCATCCTGGGGCCTCTACTGCAAGTCCAGGGAGAGAGGTGGACCCCTGGGTAGCTTGCTGGGGTACGAGTCCCCTAGGTGGAGGGCCAGTGGGTACCCTGGGGCCTATACTTCAAGTCCAGGGAGAGAGGTGGACCCTTGGGTAGCTTCCTAAGGTTAGAGGCCCCTAGGTGGAGGGCCAGAGGGCACCCTGGGGACTATCGTGCAAGTCCAGGGAGAGAGGTGGACCCCTGGGTAGCTTGCTGGGGTACAAGGCCTCTAGGTGGAGGGCCAGGGGGCACCCTGGGGCCTCTACTGCAAGGCCAGGGAGAGAGGTGGACCCCTTGGTAGCTTGGTTGGGTCAGAGACCCCTAGGTGGAGGGCCAGGGGGCAGCTTGGGGCCTCTACTGCAAGTCTAGGTAGAGAGGTGGACCCCTGGGTAGCTTGCTGGGGTCAGAGGCCTCTAGGTGGAGGGCCAAGGGGCTTCCTGGGGCCTCTACTGCAAGTCCAGGGAGAGAGGTGGACCCCTGGGTAGCTTGCTGGGGTCAGAGGCCTCAAGGTGGAGGGCCAAGGGGCAACCTGGGGCCTATACTGCAAGTCCAGGGAGAGAGGTGGACCCCTGGGTAGCTTTCTGGGGTCTGTAGCCCATAGGTGGAGGTCCAGGGGGTACCTTGGGGCCTATACTGCAAGTCCAGGGAGAGAGGTGGACCCCTGGGTAGTTTCCTAATGTCAGAGGCCCCTAGGTGGAGGGCCAGGGGGCACCCTGGGGCCTATCCTGCAAGTCCAGGGAGAGAGGTGGACCCCTGGGTAGCTTGCTGGGGTACGAGGCCCCTAGGTGGAGGGCCAGGGGGCACCCTGGGGCCTCTACTGCAAGTCCAGGGAGAGAGGTGGACCCCAGGGTAGCTTCCTAAGGTCAGAGGCCCCTAGGTGGAGGGCCAGGGGGCACCCTGGGGCCTATACTGCAAGTCCAGGGAGAGAGGTGGACCCCTGGGTAGCTTGCTGGGGTACGAGTCCCCTAGGTGGAGGGCCAGGGGGCACCCTGGGGCCTCTACTGCAAGTCCAGGGAGAGAGGTGGACCCCTGGGTAGCTTCCTGGGGTCAGAGTCCCCTAGGTGGAGGGTCAGGAGGTACCCTAGGGCCTCTACTGCAAGTCCAGGGAGAGAGGTGGACCCCTGGGTAGCTTGCTGGGGTCAGAGGCAAATAGGTGGAGGACCAGGGGGCACCCTAGGGTCTACACTGCAAGTCCAAGGAGAGAGGTGGACCCCTGGGTAGCTTCCTAAGGTCAGAGGCCCCTAGGTGGAGGGCCAGGGGGCACCCTGGGGCCTATACTGCAAGTCCAGGGAGAGAGGTGGACCCCTGGGTAGCTTGCTGGGGTACGAGTCCCCTAGGTGGAGGGCCAGGGGGCACCCTGGGGCCTCTACTGCAAGTCCAGGGAGAGAGGTGGACCCCTGGGTAGCTTCCTGGGGTCAGAGTCCCCTAGGTGGAGGGTCAGGAGGTACCCTAGGGCCTCTACTGCAAGTCCAGGGAGAGAGGTGGACCCCTGGGTAGCTTGCTGGGGTCAGAGGCAAATAGGTGGAGGACCAGGGGGCACCCTAGGGTCTACACTGCAAGTCCAGGGAGAGAGGTGGACCCCTGGGTAGCTTCCTAAGGTCAGAGGCCCCTAGGTGGAGGGCCAGGGGGCACCCTGGGGCCTATCCTGCAAGACCAGGGAGAGAGGTGGACCCCTGGGTAGCTTGCTGGGGTACGAGGCCCCTAGGTGGAGGGCCAGGGGGCACCCTGGGGCCTCTACTGCAAGTCCAGGGAGAGAGGAGGACCCCTGGGTAGCTTGCTGGGGTCAGAGGCAACTAGGTGGAGGGACAGGGGTACACTGGGGCCTAGACTGCAAGTCCAGGGAGAGAGGTGGACCCCTGGGTAGCTTCCTGAGGTCAAAGGCCCCTAGGTGGAGGGCCAGGGGGCACCCTGGGGCCTATCCTGCAAGTCCAAGGAGAGAGGTGGACCCCTGGGTTGCTTGCTGGGGTACGAGGCCCCTAGTTGGAGGGCCAGGGGGCACCCTGGGGCCTCTACTGCAAGCCCAGGGAGAGAGGTGGACCCCTGGTTAGCTTGCTGGGGTCAGAAGCCCCTTGGTCTATGGCCAGGGGGCACCCTGGGGCCTATACTGCAAGTCCAGGGAGAGAGGTGGACCCATGGGTAGCTTGCTGGGGTCAGAGGCCCCTAGGTGGAGGGCCAGGGGCTTCCTGGGGCCTCTACTGCAAGTCTTGGCAGAGAGGTGGACCCCTGGGTAGCTTGCTGGGGTCAGAGGCCCCTAGGTGATGGGCCAGGGGGCACCCTGGGGCCTCTACTGCAAGTCCAGGGAGAGAGGTGGACCCCTGGGTAGCTTGCTGGGGTCAGAGGCCTCTAGGTGGAGGGCCAGGGGGCACCCTGGGGCCTCTACTGCAAGTCTAGGGAGAGAGGTGGACCCATGGGTAGCTAGCTGGTGTAAGAGGCCACTAAGTGGAGGGCCAGGGGGCACCCTGGGGCCTCTACTGCAAGTCCAGGGATAGAGGTGGACCCCTGGGTAGCTTGCTGGGGTCTGAAGCCCATAGGTGGAGGGCCAGGGGGTACCCTGGGGCCTATACTTCAAGTCCAGGGAGAGAGGTGGACCCTTGGGTAGCTTCCTAAGGTTAGAGGCCCCTAGGTGGAGGGCCAGAGGGCACCCTGGGGACTATCGTGCAAGTCCAGGGAGAGAGGTGGACCCCTGGGTAGCGTGCTGGGGTACAAGGCCTCTAGGTGGAGGGCCAGGGAGCACCCTGGGGCCTATCTTGCAAGTCCAGGGAGTAAGGTGGACCCCTGAGTAGCTTGCTGGGGTACGAGGCCCCTAGGTGGAGGGCCAGGGGGCACCCTGGGGCCTCTACTGCAAGTCCAGGGAGAGAGGTGGACCCCTGGGTAGCTTGCTGGGGTCTGAAGCCCATAGGTGGAGGGCCAGGGGGCACCCTGGGGCCTCTACTGCAAGTCTAGGGAGATAGGTGGACCCATGGGTAGCTAGCTGGGGTAAGAGGCCCCTAAGAGGAGGGCCAGGGGGCACCCTGGGGCCTCTACTGCAAGTCCAGGGAGAGAGGTGGACCCCTGGGTAGTTTGCTGGGGTCAGAGGCCCCTAGGCGGAGGGACAGGGGGCTTCCTGGGGCCTCTACTGCAAGTCCAGGGAGAAAGGTTGACCCCTGGGTAGCTTGCTAGGGTCAGAGGCCCCTAGGTGGAGGGCCAAGGGGGCACCCTGGGGCCTATCCTGCAAGTCCAGAGAGAGACGTGGACCCCTGGGTAGCTTGCTGGGGTACGAGTCCCCTAGGTGGAGGGCCAGGGGGCACCCTGGGGCCTCTACTGCAAGTCCAGGGAGAGAGGTGGACCCCTGGGTAGCTTCTTGGGGTCAGAGTCCCCTAGGTGGAGGGTCAAGAGGTACCCTAGGGCCTCTACTGCAAGTCCAGGAGAGAGGTGGACCCTTGGGTAGCTTCCTAAGGTTAGAGGCCCATAGGTGGAGGGCCAGAGGGCACCCTGGGGACTATCGTGCAAGTCCAGGGAGAAAGGTGGACCCCTGGGTAGCTTGCTGGGGTACAAGGCCTCTAGGTGGAGGGCCAGGGGGCACCCTGGGGCCTATCTTGCAAGTCCAGGGAGTAAGGTGGACCCCTGAGTAGCTTGCTGGGGTACAAGGCCCCTAGGTGGAGGGCCAGGGGGCACCCTGGGGCCTCTACTGCAAGTCCAGCGAGAGAGGTGGACCCCTGGGTAGCTTGCTGGGGTCTGAAGCCCATAGGTGGAGGGCCAGGGGGCACCCTGGGGCCTCTACTGCAAGTCTAGGGAGAGAGGTGGACCCATGGGTAGCTAGCTGGGGTAAGAGGCCCCTAAGTGGAGGTCCAGGGGGCACCCTGGGGCCTCTACTGCAAGTCCAGGGAGAAAGGTGGACCCCTGGGTAGCTTGCTAGGGTCAGAGGCCCCTAGGTGGAGGTCAAGGGGGCACCCTGGGGCCTTTACTGCAATCCCAGGGAGAGTTGTGGACCCTTGTGTAGTTTGCTGGGGTCAGAGACCCCTTGGTGGAGGGTCAGGGGGCACCCTGGGGCCTATTCTGCAAGTCCAGGGAGAGAGGTGGACCTCTGGGTAGCTTGCTGGGGTCAGAGGCCCCTAGGTGGAGGGCCAGGGGGCACCCTGGGGCCTATCCTAAAAGTCCAGGGAGAGAGGTGGACCCCTAGGTAGCTTGCTGGGGTACGAGGCCCCTAGCTGGAGGGCCAGGGGGCACCCTGGGGCCTCTACTGCAAGTCCAGGGAGAGAGGTGGACCCCTGGGTAGCTTGCTAGGGTCAGAGGCCCCTAGGTGGAGGGCCAGGGGGCACCCTGGTGCCTCTACTGCAAGTCCAGGGAGAGAGGTGGACCCCTGGGTAGCTTGCTGGGGTCTGAAGCCCATAGGTGGAGGGCCAGGGGGTACCCCGGGGCCTATACTCCAAGTCCAGGGAGAGAGGTGGACCCTTGGGTAGCTTCCTAAGGTTAGAGGCCCCTAGGTGGAGGGCCAGAGGGCACCCTGGGGACTATCGTGCAAGTCCAGGGAGAGAGGTGGACCCCTGGGTAGCTTGCTGGGGTACAAGGCCTCTAGGTGGAGGGCCAGGGGGCACCCTGGGGCCTCTACTGCAAGGCCAGGGAGAGAGGTGGACCCCTTGGTAGCTTGCTTGGGTCAGAGACCCCTAGGTGGAGGGCCAGGGGGCACCTTGGGGCCTCTACTTCAAGTCCAGGGAGAGAGGTGGACCCTTGGGTAGCTTCCTAAGGTTAGAGGCCCCTAGGTGGAGGGCCAGAGGGCACCCAGGGGACTATCGTGCAAGTCCAGGGAGAGAGGTGGACCCCTTGGTAGCTTGCTTGGGTCAGAGACCCCTAGGTGGAGGGCCAGGGGGCACCTTGGGGCCTCTACTGCAAGTCTAGGGAAAGAGGTGGACCCATGGGTAGCTGGCTGGGGTAAGAGGCCCCTAAGTGGAGGGCAAGGGGGCACCCTGGGGCCTCTACTGCAAGTCCAGGGAGAGAGGTGGACCCCTGGGTAGTTTGCTGGGGTCAGTGGACCCTAGGCGGAGGGACAGGGGGCTTTCTGGGGCCTCTACTGCAAGTCCAGGGAGAGAGGTGGACTCCTGGGTAGCTTGCTGGGGTCAGAGGCCTCTAGGTGGAGGGCCAAGGGGCACCCTGGGGCCTATACTGCAAGTCCAGGGAGAGAGGTGGACCCCTGGGTAGCTTGCTGGGGTCTGTAGCCCATAGGTGGAGGGCCAGGGGGTACCCTGGGGCCTATATTGCAAGTCCAGGGAGAGAGGTGGACCCCTGGGTAGCTTCCTAAGGTCAGAGGCCCCTAGGTGGAGGGCCAGGGGGCACCCTGGGGCTTATCCTGCAAGTCCAGGGAGAGAGGTGGACCCATGGGTAGCTTGCTGGGGCACGAGGCCCCTAGGTGGAGGGCCAGGGGGCACCCTGGGGCCTCTACTGCAAGTCCAGTGAGAGAGGTGGACCCCTGGGTAGCTTCCTAAGGTCAGAGGCCCCTAGGTGGAGGGCCAAGGGGGCACCCTGGGGCCTATCCTGCAAGTCCAGGGAGAGAGGTGGACCCCTGGGTAGCTTCTTGGGGTCAGAGTCCCCTAGGTGGAGGGTCAGGAGGTACCCTAGGGCCTCTACTGCAAGTCCAGGGAGAGAGGTGGACCCCTGGGTAGCTTGCTGGGGTCAGAGGCATCTAGGTGGAGGGCCAGGGGGCACCCTAGGGTCTACACTGCAAGTCCAGGGAGAGAGGTGGACCCCTGGGTAGCTTCCTAAGGTCTGAGGCCCCTAGGTGGAGGGCCAGGGGGCACCCTGGGGCCTATCCTGCAAGTCCAGGGAGAGATGTGGACCCCTGGGTAGCTTGCTGGGGTACGAGGCCCCTAGGTGGAGGGCCAGGGGGCACCTTGGGGCCTCTACTGCAAGTCCAGTGAGAGAGGAGGACCCCTGGGTAGCTTGCTGGGGTCAGAGGCAACTAGGTGGAGGGACAGGGGTACCCTGGGGCCTAGACTGCAAGTCCAGGGAGAGAGGTGGACTCCTGGGTAGCTTCCTGAGGTCAAAGGCCCCTAGGTGGAGGGCCAGGGGGCACCCTGGGGCCTATCCTGCAAGTCCAGGGAGAGAGGTTGGACCCTTGGGTAGCTTCCTAAGGTTAGAGGCCCCTAGGTGGAGGGCCAGAGGGCACCCTGGGGACTATCGTGCAAGTCCAGGGAGAAAGGTGGACCCCTGGGTAGCTTGCTGGGGTACAAGGCCTCTAGGTGGAGGGCCAGGGGGCACCCTGGGGCCTATCTTGCAAGTCCAGGGAGTAAGGTGGACCCCTGAGTAGCTTGCTGGGGTACAAGGCCCCTAGGTGGAGGGCCAGGGGGCACCCTGGGGCCTCTACTGCAAGTCCAGGGAGAGAGGTGGACCCTTGGGTAGCTTCCTAAGGTTAGAGGCCCCTAGGTGGAGGGCCAGAGGTTACCCTGGGGACTATCGTGCAAGTCCAGGGAGAAAGGTGGACCCCTGGGTAGCTTGCTGGGGTACAAGGCCTCTAGGTGGAGGGCCAGGGGGCACCCTGGGGCCTATCTTGCAAGTCCAGGGAGTAAGGTGGACCCCTGAGTAGCTTGCTGGGTTACAAGGCCCCTAGGTGGAGGGCCAGGGGGCACCCTGGGGCCTCTACTGCAAGTCCAGGGAGAGAGGTGGACCCCTTGGTAGCTTGCTGGGGTCTGAAGCCCATAGGTGGAGGGCCAGGGGGCACCCTGGGGCCTCTACTGCAAGTCTAGGGAGAGAGGTGGACCCATGGGTAGCTAGCTGGGGTAAGAGGCCCCTAAGTGGAGGGCCAGGGGGCACCCTGGGGCCTCTACTGCAAGTCCAGGGAGAAAGGTGGACCCCTGGGTAGCTTGCTAGGGTCAGAGGCCCCTAGGTGGAGGTCAAGGGGGCACCCTGGGGCCTTTACTGCAATCCCAGGGAAGGTTGTGGATCCTTGTGTAGTTTGCTGGGGTCAGAGGCCCCTTGGTGGAGGGTCAGGGGGCACCCAAGGGCCTATTCTGCAAGTCCAGGGAGAGAGGTGGACCTCTGTGTAGCTTGCTGGGGTCAGAGGCCCCTAGGTGGAGGGCCAGGGGGCACCCTGGGGCCTATCCTAAAAGTCCAGGGAGAGAGGTGGACCCCTGGGTAGCTTGCTGGGGTACGAGGCCCCTAGGTGGAGGGCCAGGGGGCACCCTGGGGCCTCTACTGCAAGTCCAGGGAGAGAGGTGGACCCCTGGGTAGCTTGCTAGGGTCAGAGGCCCCTAGGTGGAGGGCCAGGGGGCACCCTGGGGCCTCTACTGCAAGTCCAGGGAAAGAGGTGGACCCCTAGGTAGCTTGCTGGGGTCAGAGGCCTCTAGGTGGAGGGCCAGGGGGCACCCTGGGGCCTCTACTGCAAGTCCAGGGAGAGAGGTGGACCCCTGGGTAGCTTGCTGGGGTCTGAAGCCCATAGGTGGAGGGCCAGGGGGTACCCCGGGGCCTATACTCCAAGTCCAGGGAGAGAGGTGGACCCTTGGGTAGCTTCCTAAGGTTAGAGGCCCCTAGGTGGAGGGCCAGAGGGCACCCTGGGGACTATCGTGCAAGTCCAGGGAGAGAGGTGGACCCCTGGGTAGCTTGCTGGGGTACAAGGCCTCTAGGTGGAGGGCCAGGGGGCACCCTGGGGCCTCTACTGCAAGGCCAGGGAGAGAGGTGGACCCCTTGGTAGCTTGCTTGGGTCAGAGACCCCAAGGTGGAGGGCCAGGGGGCACCTTGGGGCCTCTACTTCAAGTCCAGGGAGAGAGGTGGACCCTTGGGTAGCTTAATAAGGTTAGAGGCCCCTAGGTGGAGGGCCAGAGGGCACCCAGGGGACTATCGTGCAAGTCCAGGGAGAGAGGTGGACCCCTGGGTAGCTTGCTGGGGTACAAGGTCTCTAGGTGGAGGGCCAGGGGGCACCCTGGGGCCTCTACTGCAAGGCCAGGGAGAGAGGTGGACCCCTTGGTAGCTTGCTTGGGTCAGAGACCCCTAGGTGGAAGGCCAGGGGGCGCCTTGGGGCCTCTACTGCAAGTCTAGGGAGAGAGGTGGACCCATGGGTAGCTAGCTTGGGTAAGAGGCCCCTAAGTGGAGGGCAAGGGGGCACCCTGGGGCCTCTACTGCAAGTCCAGGGAGAGAGGTGGACCCCTGGGTAGTTTGCTGGGGTCAGTGGCCCCTAGGCGGGGGGACAGGGGGCTTCCTGGGGCCTCTACTGCAAGTCCAGGGAGAGAGGTGGACCCCTGGGTAGCTTGCTGGGGTCAGAGGCCTCTAGGTGGAGGGCCAAGGGGCACCCTGGGGCCTATACTGCAAGTCCAGGGAGAGAGGTGGACCCCTGGGTAGCTTGCTGGGGTCTGTAGCCCATAGGTGGAGGGCCAGGGGGTACCCTGGGGCCTATATTACAAGTCCAGGGAGAGAGGTGGAACCCTGGGTAGCTTCCTAAGGTCAGAGGCCCCTAGGTGGAGGGCCAGGGGGCACCCTGGGGCCTCTACTGCAAGTCCAGTGAGAGAGGTGGACCCCTGGGTAGCTTCCTAAGGTCAAAGGCCCCTAGGTGGAGGGCCAAGGGGGCACCCTGGGGCCTATCCTGCAAGTCCAGGGAGAGACGTGGACCCCTGGGTAGCTTGCTGGGGTACGAGTCCCCTAGGTGGAGGGCCAGGGGGCACCCTGGGGCCTCTACTGCAAGTCCAGGGAGAGAGGTGGACCCCTGGGTAGCTTCTTGGGGTCAGAGTCCCCTAGGTGGAGGGTCAGGAGGTACCCTAGGGCCTCTACTGCAAGTCCAGGGAGAGAGGTGGACCCCTGGGTAGCTTGCTGGGGTCAGAGGCAACTAGGTGGAGGGCCAGGGGGAACCCTAGGGTCTACACTGCAAGTCCAGGGAGAGAGGTGGACCCCTGGGTAGCTTCCTAAGGTCTGAGGCCCCTAGGTGGAGGGCCAGGGGGCACCCTGGGGCCTATCCTGCAAGTCCAGGGAGAGATGTGTACCCCTGGGTAGCTTGCTGGGGTACGAGGCCCCTAGGTGGAGGGCCAGGGGGCACCTTGGGGCCTCTACTGCAAGTCCAGTGAGAGAGGTGGACCCCTGGGTAGCTTGCTGGGGTCAGAGGCAACTAGGTGGAGGGACAGGGGTACCCTGGGGCCTAGACTGCAAGTCCAGGGAGAGAGGTGAACCCCTGGGTAGCTTCCTGAGGTCAAAGGCCCCTAGGTGGAGGGCCAGGGGGCACCCTGGGGAATTTCCTGCAAGTCCAAGGAGAGAGGTGGACCGCTGGGTTGCTTGCTGGGGTACGAGGCCCCTAGTTGGAGGGCCAGGGGGCACCCTGGGGCCTCTACTGCAAGCCCAGGAAGAGAGGTGGACCCCTGGTTAGCTTGCTGGGGTCAGAAGCCCCTTGGTCTATGGCCAGGGGGCACCCTGGGGCATATACTGCAAGTCCAGTGAGAGAGGTGGACCCATGGGTAGCTTACTGGGGTCAGAGGCACCTAGGTGGAGGGCCAGGGGCTTCCTGGGGCCTCTACTGCAAGTCCAGGGAGAGAGGTGGACCCCTGGGTAGCTTGCTGGTGTCAGAGGCAACTAGGTGGAGGGACAAGGGGTACCCTGGGGCCTATACTGCAAGTCCAGGGAGAGAGGTGGACCCCTGGGTAGCTTCCTGAGGTCAGAGGCCCCTAGGTGGACGGCCAGAGCGCACCCTGGGGCCTATCCTGCAAGTCCAGGGAGAGAGGTGGACCCCTGGGTAGCTTGCTGGGGTACGAGGCCCCTAGGTGGAGGGCCAGGGGGCAGCCTGTGGCCTCTACTGCAAGTCCAGGGAGAGAGGTGGACCCCTGGGTACCTTCCTGGGGTCAGAGTCCCCTAGGTGGAGGGAAAGGAGGTACCCTAGGGCCTCTACTGCAAGTCCAGGGAGAGAGGTGGACCCCTGGGTAGCTTGCTGGGGTACAAGGCCCCTAGGTGGAGGGCCAGGGTGTACCCTGGGGCCTATCCTGCAAGTCCACGGAGAGATGTGGACCCTTGGGTAGCTTCCTAGGGTTAGAGGCCCCTAGGTGGAGGGCCAGGGGGCACCCTGGGGCCTATCCTGCAAGTCCAGGGAGAGAGGTGGACCCCTAGGTAGCTTGCTGGGGTACAAGGCCCCTAGGTGGAGGGCCAGGGGGCACCCTGGGGCCTCTACTGCAAGGCCAGGGAGAAAGGTGGACCCCTTGGTAGCTTGCTGGGGTCAGAGACCCCTAGGTGGAGGGCCAGGGGGCACCAATGGGCCTCAACTGCAAGTCTAGGGAGAGAGGTGGACCCATGGGTAGCTAGCTGGGGTAAGAGGCCCCTAAGTGGAGGGCAAGGGGGCACCCTGGGAACTCTACTGCAAGTCCATGGAGAGAGGTGGACCCCTGGGTAGTTTGCTGGGGTCAGAGGCCCCTAGGCGGAGGGACAGGGGGCTTCCTGGGGGCTCTACTGCAAGTCCAGGGAGAAAGGTGGACCCCTTGGTAGCTTGCTTGGGTCAGAGGCCTCTAGGTGGAGGTCAAGGGGGCACCCTGGGGCCTCTACTGCAAACCCAGGGAGAGTTGTGGACCCTTGTGTAGCTTGCTGGGGTCAGAGGCCCCTTGGTGGAGGGTCAGGGGGCACCCTGGGGCCTATTCTGCAAGTCCAGGGAGAGAGGTGGACCTCTGGGTAGCTTGCTGGGGTCAGAGGCCCCTAGGTGGAGGGCCAGGGGGCACCCTGGGGCCTATCTTGCAAGTCCAGGGAGTAAGGTAGACCCCTGGGTAGCTTGCAGGGGTACGAGGCCCCTAGGTGGAGGGCCAGGGGGCACCCTGGGCCTCTACTGCAAGTCCAGGGAGAGAGGTGGACCCCTGGGTAGCTTGCTGGGGTCAGAGGCCCCTAGGTGGAGGGCCAGGGGGCACCCTGGGGCCTCTACTGCAAGTCCAGGGGGAGAGGTGGACCCCTGGGTAGATTGCTGGGGTCTGAAGCCCAAAGATGGAGGGCCAGGGGGCACCCTGGGGCCTCTACTGCAAGTCTAGGGAGAGAGGTGGACCCATGGGTAGCTTGCTGGGGTCAGAGGCCTCTAGGTGGAGGGCCAGGGGGCACCCTGGGGCCTATCCTGCAAGTCCAGGGAGAGATGTGGACCCCTGGGTAGCTTGCTGGGGTACGAGGCCCCTAGGTGGAGGGCCAGGGGGCACCTTGGGGCCTCTACTGCAAGTCCAGGGAGAGAGGTGGACCCCTGGGTAGTTTGCTGGGGTCAGTGGCCCCTAGGCGGAGGGACAGGGGGCTTCCTGGGGCCTCTACTGCAAGTCCAGGGAGAAAGGTGGACCCCTTGGTAGCTTGCTAGGGTCAGAGGCCCCTAGTTGGAGGTCAAGGGGGCACCCTGGGGCCTTTACTGCAATCCCAGGGAGAGTTGTGGACCCTTGTGTAGCTTGCTGGGGTCAGAGGCCCCTTGGTGGAGGGTCAGGGGGCACCCTGGGGCCTATTCTGCAAGTCCAGGGAGAGAGGTGGACCTCTGGGTAGCTTGCTGGGGTCAGAGGTCCTTAGGTGGAGGGCCAGGGGGCTCCCTGGGGCCTCTACTGCAAGTCCAGGGAGAGAGGTGGACCCCTGGGTAGCTTGCTGGGGTCAGAGGCCCCTAGGTGGAGGGCCAGGGGGCACCCTGGGGCCTCTACTGCAAGTCCAGGGAAAGAGGTGGACCCCTAGGTAGCTTGCTGGGTTCAGAGGCCTCTAGGTGAAGGGCCAGGGGGCACCCTGGGGCCTCTACTGCAAGTCCAGGGAGAGAGGTGGACCCCTGGGAAGTTTGCTGGGGTCTGAAGCCCATAGGTGGAGGGCCAGGGGGTACCCCGGGGCCTATACATCAAGTCCAGGGAGAGAGGTGGACCCCTGGGTAGCTTCCTAAGGTCAGAGGCCCCTAGGTGGAGGGCCAGGGGGCACCCTGGGGCCTATCCTGCAAGTCCAGGGAGAGAGGTGGACCCCTGGGTAGCTTGCTGGGGTACGAGTCCCCTAGGTGGAGGGCCAGGGGGCACCCTGGGGCCTCTACTGCAAGCCCAGGGAGAGAGGTGGACCCCTGGGTAGCTTCCTGGGGTCAGAGTCCCCTAGGTGGAGGGTCAGGAGGTACCCTAGGGCCTCTACTGCAAGTCCAGGGAGAAAGGTGGAACCCTGTGTAGTTTGCTAGGGTCAGAGGCCCCTAGGTGGAGGTCAAGGGGGCACCCTGGGACCTTTACTGCAATCCCGGGGAGAGTTGTGGACCCTTGTGTAGCTTGCTGGGGTCAGAGGCCCCTTGATGGAGGGTCAGGGGGCACCCTGGGGCCTATTCTGCAAGTCCAGGGAGAGAGGTGGACCTCTGGGTAGCTTGCTGGGGTCAGAGGCCCCTAGGTGGAGGGCCAGGGGGCACCTTGGGGCCTCTACTTCAAGTCCAGGGAAAGAGGTGGACCCTTGGGTAGCTTGCTGGGGTCAGCGGCCTCTAGGTGGAGGGCCAAGGGGTACCCTGGGGCCTATCCTGCAATCCCAGGTAGAGTTGTGGACCCTTATGTAGCTTGCTGGGGTCAGAGGCCCCTAGGTGGAGGGCCAGGGGGCACCCTGGGGCCTCTACTGCAAGCCCAGGGAGAGAGGTGGACCCCTGGGTAGCTTCCTGGGGTCAGAGTCCCCTAGGTGGAGGGTCAGGAGGTACCCTAGGGCCTCTACTGCAAGTCCAGGGAGAGAGGTAGACCCCTGGGTAGCTTGTTGGGGTCAGAGGCAACTATGTGGAGGGCCAGGGGGCACCCTAGGGTCTACACTGCAAGTCCAGGGAGAGAGGTGGACCCCTGGGTAGCTTCCTAAGGTCAGAGGCCCCAAGGTGGAGGGCCAGGGGCACCCTGGGGCCTCTACTGCAAGTCCAGGGAGAGATGTGGACCCCTGGGTAGCTTGCTGGGGTCTGAAGCCCATAGGTGGAGGGCCAGGGGGCACCCTGGGGCCTCTACTGCAAGTCTAGGGAGAGAGGTGGACCCATGGGTAGCTAGCTGGGGTAAGAGGCCCCTAAGTGGAGGGCCAGGGGGCACCCTGGGGCCTTTACTGCAAGTCCAGGGAGAGAGGTGGACCCCTGGGTAGTTTGCTGGGGTCAGAGGCCCCTAGGCGGAGGGACAGGGGGCTTCCTGGGGCCTCTACTGCAAGTCCAGGGAGAAAGGTGGACCCCTGGGTAGCTTGCTAGGGTCAGAGGCCCCTAGGTGAAGGTCAAGGGGGCACCCTGGGACCTTTACTGCAATCCCAGGGAGAGTTGTGGACCCTTGTGTAGCCAGCTGGGGTCAAAGGCCCCTTGGTGGAGGGTCAGGGGGCACCCTGGGGCCTATTCTGCAAGTCCAGGGAGAGAGGTGGACCTCTGGGTAGCTTGCTGGGGTCAGAGGCCCCTAGGTGGAGGACCAGGGGGCACCCTGGGGCCTATCCTGCAAGTCAAGGGAGAGAGGTGGACCCCTGGGTAGCTTGCTGGGGTACGAGGCCCATAGGTGGAGGGCCAGGGGGCACCCTGGGGCCTCTACTGCAAGTCCAGGGAGAGAGGTGGACCCCTGGGTAGCTTGCTGGGGTCAGAGGCCCATAGGTGGAGGGCCAGGGGCACCCTGGGGCCTCTACTGCAAGACCAGGGAAAGAGGTGGACCCCTGGGTAGCTTGCTGGGGTCAGAGGCCTCTAGGTGGAGGGCCAGGGGGCACCTTGGGGCCTCTACTGCAAGTCTAGGGAGAGAGGTGGACCCATGGGTAGCTAGCTGGGGTAAGAGGCCCCTAAGTGGAGGGCCAGGGGGCACCCTGGGGCCTCTACTGCAAGTCCAGGGAGAGAGGTGGACCCCTGGGTAGCTTGCTGGGGTCTGAAGCCCATAGGTGGAGGGCCAGGGGGTACCCTGGGGCCTATACTTCAAGTCCAGGGAGAGAGGTGGACCCTTGGGTAGCTTCCTAAGGTTAGAGGCCCCTAGGTGGAGGGCCAGAGGGCACCCTGGGGACTATCGTGCAAGTCCAGGGAGAGATGTGGACCCCTGGGTAGCTTGCTGGGGTACAAGGCCTCTAGGTGGAGGGCCAGGGGGCACCCTGGGGCCTATCTTGCAAGTCCAGGGAGTAAGGTGGACCCCTGAGTAGCTTGCTGGGGTACGAGGCCCCTAGGTGGAGGGCCAGGGGGCACCCTGGGGCCTCTACTGCAAGTCCAGGGAGAGAGGTGGACCCCTGGGTAGCTTGCTGGGGTCTGAAGCCCATAGGTGGAGGGCCAGGGGGCACCCTGGGGCCTCTACTGCAAGTCTAGGGAGAGAGGAGGACCCATGGGTAGCTAGCTGGGGTAACAGGCCCCTAAGTGGAGGGCCAGGGGGCACCCTGGGGCCTCTACTGCAAGTCCAGGGAGAGAGGTGGACCCCTGGGTAGTTTGCTGGGGTCAGAGGCCCCTAGGCGGAGGGACAGGGGGCTTCCTGGGGCCTCTACTGCAAGTCCAGGGAGAAAGGTGGACCCCTGGGTAGCTTGCTGGGGTCTGAAGCCCATAGGTGGAGGGCCAGGGGGTACCCTGGGGCCTCTACTTCAAGTCCAGGGAGAGAGGTGGACCCTTGGGTAGCTTCCTAAGGTTAGAGGCCCCTAGGTGGAGGGCCAGAGGGCACCCTGGGGACTATCGTGCAAGTCCAGGGAGAGAGGTGGACCCCTGGGTAGCTTGCTGGGGTACAAGGCCTCTAGGTGGAGGGCCAGGGGGCACCCTGGGGCCTCTACTGCAAGGCCAGGGAGAGAGGTGGACCCCTTGGTAGCTTGCTTGGGTCAGAGACCCCTAGGTGGAGGGCCAGGGGGCACCTTGGGGCCTCTCCTGCAAGTCTAGGTAGAGAGGTGGACCCATAGGTAGCTAGCTGGGGTAAGAGGCTCCTAAGTGGAGGGCAAGGGGGCACCCTGGGGCCTCTACTGCAAGTCCAGGGAGAGAGGTGGACCCCTGGGTAGTTTGCTGGGGTCAGAGGCCCCAAGGCGGAGGGACAGGGGGCTTCCTGGGGCCTCTACTGCAAGTCCAGGGAGAGAGGTGGACCCCTGGGTAGCTTGCTGGGGTCAGAGGCCCCTAGGTGGAGGGCCAGGGGGTACCCTGGGGCCTATACTGCAAGTCCAGGGAGAGAGGTGGACCCCTGGGTAGCTTCCTAAGGTCTGAGGCCCCTAGGTGGAGGGCCAGGGGGCACCCTGGGGCCTATCCTGCAAGTCCAGGGAGAGATGTGGACCCCTGGGTAGCTTGCTGGGGTACGAGGCCCCTAGGTGGAGGGCCAGGGGGCACCTTGGGGCCTCTACTGCAAGTCCAGGGAGAGAGGAGGACCCCTGGGTAGCTTGCTGGGGTCAGAGGCAACTAGGTGGAGGGACAGGGGTACCCTGGGGCCTAGACTGCAAGTCCAGGGAGAGAGGTGGACCCCTGGGTAGCTTCCTGAGGTCAAAGGCCCCTAGGTGGAGGGCCAGGGGGCACCCTGGGGCCTATCCTGCAAGTCCAAGGAGAGAGGTGGACCGCTGGGTTGCTTGCTGGGGTACGAGGCCCCTAGTTGGAGGGCCAGGGGGCACCCTGGGGCCTCTACTGCAAGCCCAGGAAGAGAGGTGGACCCCTGGTTAGCTTGCTGGGGTCAGAAGCCCCTTGGTCTATGGCCAGGGGGCACCCTGGGGCATATACTGCAAGTCCAGTGAGAGAGGTGGACCCATGGGTAGCTTACTGGGGTCAGAGGCACCTAGGTGGAGGGCCAGGGGCTTCCTGGGGCCTCTACTGCAAGTCCAGGGAGACAGGTAGACCCCTGGGTAGCTTGCTGGTGTCAGAGGCAACTAGGTGGAGGGACAGGGGGTACCCTGGGGCCTATACTGCAAGTCCAGGGAGAGAGGTGGACCCCTGGGTAGCTTCCTGAGGTCAGAGGCCCCTAGGTGGAGGGCCAGAGCGCACCCTGGGGCCTATCCTGCAAGTCCAGGGAGAGAGGTGGACCCCTGGGTAGCTTGCTGGGGTACGAGGCCCCTAGGTGGAGGGCCAGGGGGCAGCCTGTGGCCTCTACTGCAAGTCCAGGGAGAGAGGTGGACCCCTGGGTACCTTCCTGGGGTCAGAGTCCCCTAGGTGGAGGGCCAGGAGGTACCCTAGGGCCTCTACTGCAAGTCCAGGGTGAGAGGTGGACCCCTGGGTAGCTTGCTGGGGTACAAGGCCCCTAGGTGGAGGGCCAGGGTGTACCCTGGGGCCTATCCTGCAAGTCCACGGAGAGATGTGGACCCTTGGGTAGCTTCCTAGGGTTAGAGGCCCCTAGGTGGAGGGCCAGGGGGCACCCTGGGGCCTATCCTGCAAGTCCAGGGAGAGAGGTGGACCCCTAGGTAGCTTGCTAGGGTACAAGGCCCCTAGGTGGAGGGCCAGGGGGCACCCTGGGGCCTCTACTGCAAGGCCAGGGAGAAAGGTGGACCCCTTGGTAGCTTGCTGGGGTCAGAGACCCCTAGGTGGAGGGCCAGGGGGCACCAATGGGCCTCAACTGCAAGTCTAGGGAGAGAGGTGGACCCATGGGTAGCTAGCTGGGGTAAGAGGCCCCTAAGTGGAGGGCCAGGGGGCACCCTGGGAACTCTACTGCAAGTCCATGGAGAGAGGTGGACCCCTGGGTAGTTTGCTGGGGTCAGAGGCCCCTAGGCGGAGGGACAGGGGGCTTCCTGGGGGCTCTACTGCAAGTCCAGGGAGAAAGGTGGACCCCTTGGTAGCTTGCTTGGGTCAGAGGCCTCTAGGTGGAGGTCAAGGGGGCACCCTGGGGCCTCTACTGCAAACCCAGGGAGAGTTGTGGACCCTTGTGTAGCTTGCTGGGGTCAGAGGCCCCTTGGTGGAGGGTCAGGGGGCACCCTGGGGCCTATTCTGCAAGTCCAAGGAGAGAGGTGGACCGCTGGGTTGCTTGCTGGGGTACGAGGCCCATAGTTGGAGGGCCAGGGGGCACCCTGGGGCCTCTACTGCAAGCCCAGGGAGAGAGGTGGACCCCTGGTTAGCTTGCTGGGGTCGGAAGCCCCTTGGTCTATGGCCAGGGGGCACCCTGGGGCCTATACTGCAAGTCCAGTGAGAGAGGTGGACCCATGGGTAGCTTACTGGGGTCAGAGGCCCCTAGGTGGGGGGCCAGGGGCTTCCTGGGGCCTCTACTGCAAGTCCAGGGAGAGAGGTGGACCCCTGGGTAGCTTGCTGGTGTCAGAGGCAACTAGGTGGAGGGACAAGGGGTATCCTGGGGCATATACTGCAAGTCCAGGGAGAGAGGTGGACCCCTGGGTAGCTTCCTGAGGTCAAAGGCCCCTTGGTGGAGGGTCAGGGGGCACCCTGGGGCCTATTCTGCAAGTCCAGGGAGAGAGGTGGACCTCTGGGTAGCTTGCTGGGGTCAGAGGCCCCTAGGTGGAGGGCCAGGGGGCACCCTGGGGCCTATCCTGCAAGTTCAGGGAGAGAGGTGGACCCCTGGGTAGCTTGCTTGGGTACGAGGCCCATAGGTGGAGGGCCAGGGGGCACCCTGGGGCCTCTACTGCAAGTCCAGGGAGAGAGGTGGACCCCTGGGTAGCTTGCTGGGGTGAGAGGCCCCTAGGTGGAGGGCCAGGGGGCACCCTGGGGCCTCTACTGCAAGTCCAGGGAGAAAGGTGGACCCCTGGGTAGCTTGCTAGGGTCAGAGGCCCCTAGGTGGAGGTCAAGGGGGCACCCTGGGGCCTTTACTGCAATCCCAGGGAGAGTTGTGGACCCTTGTGTAGTTTGCTGGGGTCAGAGGCCCCTAGGTGGAGGGTCAGGGGGCACCCTGGGGCCTATTCTGCAAGTCCAGGGAGAGAGGTGGACCTCTGGGTAGCTTGCTGGGGTCAGAGGCCCCTAGGTGGAGGGCCAGGGGGCACCCTGGGGCCTATCCTAAAAGTCCAGGGAGAGAGCTGGACCCCTGGGTAGCTTGCTGGGGTACGAGGCCCCTAGGTGGAGGGCCAGGGGGCACCCTGGGGCCTCTACTGCAAGTCCAGGGAGAGAGGTGGACCCTTGGGTAGCTTCCTAAGGTTAGAGGCCCCTAGGTGGAGGGCCAGAGGGCACCCTGGGGACTATCGTGCAAGTCCAGGGAGAAAGGTGGACCCCTGGGTAGCTTGCTGGGGTACAAGGCCTCTAGGTGGAGGGCCAGGGGGCACCCTGGGGCCTATCTTGCAAGTCCAGGGAGTAAGGTGGACCCCTGAGTAGCTTGCTGGGGTACAAGGCCCCTAGGTGGAGGGCCAGGGGGCACCCTGGGGCCTCTACTGCAAGTCCAGGGAGAGAGGTGGACCCCTTGGTAGCTTGCTGGGGTCTGAAGCCCATAGGTGGAGGGCCAGGGGGCACCCTGGGGCCTCTTCTGCAAGTCTAGGGAGTGAGGTGGACCCATGGGTAGCTTGCTGGGGTCTGAAGCCCATAGGTGGAGGGCCAGGGGGCACCCTGGGGCCTCTACTGCAAGTCCAGGGAGAAATGTGGACCCCTGGGTAGCTTGCTAGGGTCAGAGGCCCCTTGGTGGAGGGTCAGGGGGCACCCAAGGGCCTATTCTGCAAGTCCAGGGAGAGAGGTGGACCTCTGGGTAGCTTGCTGGGGTCAGAGGCCCTTAGGTGGAGGGCCAGGGGGCACCCTGGGGCCTATCCTTAAAGTCCAGGGAGAGAAGTGGACCCCTGGGTAGCTTGCTGGGGTACGAGGCCCCTAGGTGGAGGGCCAGGGGGCACCCTGGGGCCTCTACTGCAAGTCCAGGGAGAGAGGTGGACCCCTGGGTAGCTTGCTAGGGTCAGAGGCCCCTAGGTGGAGGGCCAGGGGGCACCCTGGGGCCTCTACTGCAAGTCCAGGGAAAGAGGTGGACCCCTAGGTAGCTTGCTGGGGTCAGAGGCCTCTAGGTGGAGGGCCAGGGGGCACCCTGGGGCCTCTACTGCAAGTCCAGGGAGAGAGGTGGACCCCTGGGTAGCTTGCTGGGGTCTGAAGCCCATAGGTGGAGGGCCAGGGGGTACCCCGGGGCCTATACTCCAAGTCCAGGGAGAGAGGTGGACCCTTGGGTAGCTTCCTAAGGTTAGAGGCCCCTAGGTGGAGGGCCAGAGGGCACCCTGGGGACTATCGTGCAAGTCCAGGGAGAGAGGTGGACCCCTGGGTAGCTTGCTGGGGTACAAGGCCTCTAGGTGGAGGGCCAGGGGGCACCCTGGGGCCTCTACTGCAAGGCCAGGGAGAGAGGTGGACCCCTTGGTAGCTTGCTTGGGTCAGAGACCCCTAGGTGGAGGGCCAGAGGGCACCTTGGGGCCTCTACTTCAAGTCCAGGGAGTGAGGTGGACCCTTGGGTAGCTTCCTAAGGTTAGAGGCCCCTAGGTGGAGGGCCAGAGGGCACCCAGGGGACTATCGTGCAAGTCCAGGGAGAGAGGTGGACCCCTGGGTAGCTTGCTGGGGTACAAGGCCTCTAGGTGGAGGGCCAGGGGGCACCCTGGGGCCTCTACTGCAAGGCCAGGGAGAGAGGTGGACCCCTTGGTAGCTTGCTTGGGTCAGAGACCCCTAGGTGGAAGGCCAGGGGGCACCTTGGGGCCTCTACTGCAAGTCTAGGGAGAGAGGTGGACCCATGGGTAGCTAGCTGGGGTAAGAGGCCCCTAAGTGGAGGGCAAGGGGGCACCCTGGGACCTCTACTGCAAGTCCAGGGAGAGAGGTGGACCCCTGGGTAGTTTGCTGGGGTCAGTGGCCCCTAGGCGGAGGGACAGGGGGCTTCCTGGGGCCTCTACTGCAAGTCCAAGGAGAGAGGTGTACCCCTGGGTAGCTTGCTGGGGTCAGAGGCCTCTAGATGGAGGGCCAAGGGGCACCCTGGGGCCTATACTGCAAGTCCAGGGAGAGAGGTGGACCCCTGGGTAGCTTGCTGGGGTCTGTAGCCCATAGGTGGAGGGCCAGGGGGTACCCTGGGGCCTATATTATAAGTCCAGGGAGAGAGGTGGAACCCTGGGTAGCTTCCTAAGGTCAGAGGCCCCTAGGTGGAGGGCCAGGGGGCACCCTGGGGCCTCTACTGCAAGTCCAGTGAGAGAGGTGGACCCCTGGGTAGCTTCCTAAGGTCAGAGGCCCCTAGGTGGAGGGCCAAGGGGGCACCCTGGGGCCTATCCTGCAAGTCCAGGGAGAGACGTGGACCCCTGGGTAGCTTGCTGAGGTACGAGTCCCCTAGGTGGAGGGCCAGGGGGCACCCTGGGGCCTCTACTGCAAGTCCAGGGAGAGAGGTGGACCCCTGGGTAGCTTCTTGGGGTCAGAGTCCCCTAGGTGGAGGGTCAGGAGGTACCCTAGGGCCTCTACTGCAAGTCCAGGGAGAGAGGTGGACCCCTGGGTAGCTTGCTGGGGTCAGAGGCAACTAGGTGGAGGGCCAGGGGGCACCCTAGGGTCTACACTGCAAGGCCAGGGAGAGAGGTGGACCCCTGGGTAGCTTCCTAAGGTCTGAGGCCCCTAGGTGGAAGCCAGGGGGCACCCTGGGGCCTATCCTGCAAGTCCAGGGAGAGATGTGGAACCCTGGGTAGCTTGCTGGGGTACGAGGCCCCTAGGTGGAGGGCCAGGGGGCACCTTGGGGCCTCTACTGCAAGTCCAGGGAGAGAGGAGGACCCCTGGGTAGCTTGCTGGGGTCAGAGGCAACTAGGTGGAGGGACAGGGGGCACCCTGGGGCCTATCCTGCAAGTCCAAGGAGAGAGGTGGACCGCTGGGTTGCTTGCTGGGGTACGAGGCCCCTAGTTGGAGGGCCAGGGGGCACCCTGGGGCCTCTACTGCAAGCCCAGGAAGAGAGGTGGACCCCTGGTTAGCTTGCTGGGGTCAGAAGCCCCTTGGTCTATGGCCAGGGGGCACCCTGGGGCATATACTGCAAGTCCAGTGAGAGAGGTGGACCCATGGGTAGCTTACTGGGGTCAGAGGCACCTAGGTGGAGGGCCAGGGGCTTCCTGGGGCCTCTACTGCAAGTCCAGGGAGAGAGGTGGACCCCTGGGTAGCTTGCTGGTGTCAGAGGCAACTAGGTGGAGGGACAGGGGGTACCCTGGGGCCTATACTGCAAGTCCAGGGAGAGAGGTGGACCCCTGGGTAGCTTCCTGAGGTCAGAGGCCCCTAGGTGGAGGGCCAGAGCGCACCCTGGGTCCTATCCTGCAAGTCCAGGGAGAGAGGTGGACCCCTGGGTAGCTTGTTGGGGTACGAGGCCCCTAGGTGGAGGGCCAGGGGGCAGCCTGTGGCCTCTACTGCAAGTCCAGGGAGAGAGGTGGACCCCTGGGTACCTTCCTGGGGTACAAGGCCCCTAGGTGGAGGGCCAGGGTGTACCCTGGGGCCTATCCTGCAAGTCCACGGAGAGATGTGGACCCTTGGGTAGCTTCCTAGGGTTAGAGGCCCCTAGGTGGAGGGCCAGGGGGCACCCTGGGGCCTATCCTGCAAGTCCAGGGAGAGAGGTGGACCCCTAGGTAGCTTGCTGGGGTACAAGGCCCCTAGGTGGAGGGCCAGGGGGCACCCTGGGGCCTCTACTGCAAGGCCAGGGAGAAAGGTGGACCCCTTGGTAGCTTGCTGGGGTCAGAGACCCCTAGGTGGAGGGCCAGGGGGCACCAATGGGCCTCAACTGCAAGTCTAGGGAGAGAGGTGGACCCATGGGTAGCTAGCTGGGGTAAGAGGCCCCTAAGTGGAGGGCCAGGGGGCACCCTGGGAACTCTACTGCAAGTCCATGGAGAGAGGTGGACCCCTGGGTAGTTTGCTGGGGTCAGAGGCCCCTAGGCGGAGGGACAGGGGGCTTCCTGGGGGCTCTACTGCAAGTCCAGGGAGAAAGGTGAACCCCTTGGTAGCTTGCTTGGGTCAGAGGCCTCTAGGTGGAGGTCAAGGGGGCACCCTGGGGCCTCTACTGCAAACCCAGGGAGAGTTGTGGACCCTTGTGTAGCTTGCTGGGGTCAGAGGCCCCTTGGTGGAGGGTCAGGGGGCACCCTGGGGCCTATTCTGCAAGTCCAGGGAGAGAGGTGGACCTCTGGGTAGCTTGCTGGGGTCAGAGGCCCCTAGGTGGAGGGCCAGGGGGCACCCTGGGGCCTATCTTGCAAGTCCAGGGAGTAAAGTAGACCCCTGGGTAGCTTGCAGGGGTACGAGGCCCCTAGGTGGAGGGCCAGGGGGCACCCTGGGGCCTCTACTGCAAGTCCAGGGAGAGAGGTGGACCCCTGGGTAGCTTGCTGGGGTCAGAGGCCCCTAGGTGGAGGGCCAGGGGGCACCCTGGGGCCTCTACTGCAAGTCCAGGGGGAGAGGTGGACCCCTGGGTAGCTTGCTGGGGTCTGAAGCCCAAAGGTGGAGGGCCAGGGGGCACCCTGGGAGAGATGTGGACCCCTGGGTAGCTTGCTGGGGTACGAGGCCCCTAGGTGGAGGGCCAGGGGGCACCTTGGGGCCTCTACTGCAAGTCCAGGGAGAGAGGTGGACCCCTGGGTAGTTTGCTGGGGTCAGTGGCCCCTAGGCGGAGGGACAGGGGGCTTCCTGGGGCCTCTACTGCAAGTCCAGGGAGAAAGGTTGACCCCTTGGTAGCTTGCTAGGGTCAGAGGCCCCTAGCTGGAGGTCAGGGGGGCACCCTGGGGCCTTTACTGCAATCCCAGGGAGAGTTGTGGACCCTTGTGTAGCTTGCTGGGGTCAGAGGCCCCTTGGTGGAGGGTCAGGGGGCACCCTGGGGCCTATTCTGCAAGTCCAGGGAGAGAGGTGGACCTCTGGGTAGCTTGCTGGGGTCAGAGGCCCCTAGGTGGAGGGCCAGGGGGCACCCTGGGGCCTATCCTAAAAGTCCAGGGAGAGAGGTGGACCCCTGGGTAGCTTGCTGGGGTACGAGGCCCCTAGGTGGAGGGCCAGGGGGCTCCCTGGGGCCTCTACTGCAAGTCCAGGGAGAGAGGTGGACCCCTGGGTAGCTTGCTGGGGTCAGAGGCCCCTAGGTGGAGGGCCAGGGGGCACCCTGGGGCCTCTACTGCAAGTCCAGGGAAAGAGGTGGACCCCTAGGTAGCTTGCTGGGTTCAGAGGCCTCTAGGTGAAGGGCCAGGGGGCACCCTGGGGCCTCTACTGCAAGTCCAGGGAGAGAGGTGGACCCCTGGGAAGTTTGCTGGGGTCTGAAGCCCATAGGTGGAGGGCCAGGGTGTACCCCGGGGCCTATACATCAAGTCCAGGGAGAGAGGTGGACCCCTGGGTAGCTTCCTAAGGTCAGAGGCCACTAGGTGGAGGGCCAGGGGGCACCCTGGGGCCTATCCTGCAAGTCCAGGGAGAGAGGTGGACCCCTGGGTAGCCTGCTGGGGTACGAGTCCCCTAGGTGGAGGGCCAGGGGGCACCCTGGGGCCTCTACTGCAAGCCCAGGGAGAGAGGTGGACCCCTGGGTAGCTTCCTGGGGTCAGAGTCCCCTAGGTGGAGGGTCAGGAGGTACCCTAGGGCCTCTACTGCAAGTCCAGGGAGAGAGGTGGACCCCTGGGTCGCTTGCTGGGGTCAGAGGCAACTAGGTGGAGGGCCAGGGGGCACCCTAGGGTCTACACTGCATGTCCAGGGAGAGAGGTGGACCCCTGGGTAGCTTCCGAAGGTCAGAGGCCCCTAGGTGGAGGGCCAGGGGGCACCCTGGGGCCTCTACAGCAAGTCCAGGGAGAGAGGTTGACCCCTGGGTAGCTTGCTAGGGTCAGAGGCCTCTAGGTGGAGGGCCAAGGGGCACCCTGGGGCCTCTACTGCAAGTCCAGGGAGAGAGGTGGACCCCTGGGTAGTTTGCTGGGGTCAGAGGCCCCTAGGCGGAGGGACAGGGGGCTTCCTGGGGCCTCTACTGCAAGTCCAGGGAGAAAGGTGGAACCCTGGGTAGTTTGCTAGGGTCAGAGGCCCCTAGGTGGAGGTCAAGGTGGCACCCTGGGACCTTTACTGCAATCCCAGGGAGAGTTGTGGACCCTTGTATAGCTTGCTGGGGTACGAGGCCCCTTGGTGGAGGGTCAGGGGGCACCCTGGGGCCTATTCTGCAAGTCCAGGGAGAGAGGTGGACCTCTGGGTAGCTTGCTGGGGTCAGAGGCCCCTAGGTGGAGGGCCAGGGGGCACCTTGGGGCCTCTACTTCAAGTCCAGGGAGAGAGGTGGACCCTTGGGTAGCTTGCTGGGGTCAGCGGCCTCTAGGTGGAGGGCCAAGGGGTACCCTGGGGCCTATCCTGCAATCCCAGGGAGAGTTGTGGACCCTTGTGTAGCTTGCTGGGGTCAGAGGCCCCTAGGTGGAGGGCCAGGGGGCACCCTGGGGCCTCTACTGCAAGCCCAGGGAGAGAGGTGGACCCCTGGGTAGCTTCCTGGGGTCAGAGTCCCCTAGGTGGAGGGTCAGGAGGTACCCTAGGGCCTCTACTGCAAGTCCAGGGAGAGAGGTAGACCCCTGGGTAGCTTGTTGGGGTCAGAGGCAACTATGTGGAGGGCCAGGGGGCACCCTAGGGTCTACACTGCAAGTCCAGGGAGAGAGGTGGACCCCTGGGTAGCTTCTTAAGGTCAGAGGCCCCAAGGTGGAGGGCCAGGGGCACCCTGGGGCCTCTACTGCAAGTCCAGGGAGAGATGTGGACCCCTGGGTAGCTTGCTGGGGTCTGAAGCCCATAGGTGGAGGGCCAGGGGGCACCCTGGGGCCTCTACTGCAAGTCCAGGGACAGAGGAGGACCCCTGGGTAGCTTGCTGGGGTAAGAGGCAACTAGGTGGAGGGACAGGGGTACCCTGGGGCCTAGACTGCAAGTCCAGGGAGAGAGGTGGACCCCCGGGTAGCTTCCTGAGGTCAAAGGCCCCTAGATGGAGGGCCAGGGGGCACCCTGGGGCCTATCCTGCAAGTCCAAGGAGAGAGGTGGACCCCTGGGTTGCTTGCTGGGGTACGAGGCCCCTAGTTGGAGGGCCAGGGGGCACCCTGGGGCCTCTATTGCAAGCCCAGGGAGAGAGTTGGACCCCTGGTTAGCTTGCTGGGGTCGGAAGCCCCTTGGTCTATGGCCAGGGGGCACCCTGGGGCCTATACTGCAAGTCCAGGGAGAGAGGTGGACCCATGGGTAGCTTACTGGGGTCAGAGGCCCCTAGGTGGAGGGCCAGGGGCTTCCTGGGGCCTCTACTGCAAGTCTAGGCAGAGAGGTGGACCCCTGGGTAGCTTGCTGGGGTCAGAGGCCCCTAGGTGGAGGTCAAGGGGGCACCCTGGGGCCTTTACTGCAATCCCAGGGAGAGTTGTGGACCCTTGTGTAGCTTGCTGGGGTAAGAGGCCCCTTGGTGGAGGGTCAGGGGGCACCCTGGGGCCTATTCTGCAAGTCCAGGGAGAGAGGTGGACCTCTGGGTAGCTTGCTGGGGTCAGAGGCCCCCAGGTGGAGGGCCAGGGGACACCCTGGGGCCTATCCTGCAAGTCCAGGGAGAGAGGTGGACCCCTGGGTAGCTTGCTGGGGTACGAGGCCCCTAGGTGGAGGGCCAGGGGGCACCCTGGGGCCTCTACTGCAAGTCCAGGGAGAGAGGTGGACCCCTGGGTAGCTTGCTGGGGTCAGATGCCCCTAGGTGGAGGGCCAGGGGGCACCCTGGGGCCTCTACTGCAAGTCCAGGGAAAGAGGTTGACCCCTGGGTAGCTTGCTGGGGTCAGAGACCTTTAGGTGTAGGGCCAGGGGGCACCCTGGGGCCTCTACTGCAAATCCAGGGAGAGAGGTGGACCCCTGGGTAGCTTGCTGGGGTCTGAAGCCCATAGGTGGAGGGCCAGGGGGTACCCTGGGGCCTATACTTCAAGTCCAGGGAGAGAGGTGGACCCTTGGGTAGCTTCCTAAGGTTAGAGGCCCCTAGGTGGATGGCCAGAGGGCACCCTGGGGACTATCGTGCAAGTCCAGGGAGAGAGGTGGACCCCTGGGTAGCTTGCTGGTGTACAAGGCCTCTAGGTGGAGGGCCAAGGGGCACCCTGGGGCCTATCTTGCAAGTCCAGGGAGTAAGGTGGACCCCTCAGTAGCTTGCTGGGGTACGAGGCCCCTGCGTGGAGGGCCAGGGGGCACCCTGGGGCCTCTACTGCAAGTCCAGGGAGAGAGGTGGACCCCTGGGTAGCTTGCTGGGGTCTGAAGCCCATAGGTGGAGGGGCAGGGGGCACCCTGGGGCCTCTACTGCAAGTCTAGGGAGAGAGGTGGACCCATGGGTAGCTAGCTGGGGTAAGAGGCCCCTGAGTGGAGGGCCAGGGGGCACCCTGGGGCCTCTCCTGCAAGTCTAGGGAGAGAGGTGGACCCCTGGGTAGTTTGCTGGGGTCAGAGGCCCCTAGGCGGAGGGACAGGGGGCTTCCTGGGGCCTCTACTGCAAGTCCAGAGAGAAAGGTGGACCCCTGGGTAGCTTGCTAGGGTCAGAGGCCCCTAGGTGGAGGTCAAGGGGGCACCCTGGGGCCTTTACTGCAATCCCTGGGAGAGTTGTGGACCCTTGTGTAGCTTGCTGGGGTCAGAGGCCCCTTGGTGGAGGGTCAGGGGGCACCCTGGGGCCTATTCTGCAAGTCCAGGGAGAGAGGTGGACCTCTGGGTAGCTTGCTGGGGTCAGAGGCCCCTAGGTGGAGGGCCAGGGGGCACCCTGGGGCCTATCCTGCAAGTCCAGGGAGAGAGGTGGACCCCTGGGTAGCTTGCTGGGGTGAGAGGCCCCTAGGTGGAGGGCCAGGGGGCACCCTGGGGCCTCTACTGCAAGTCCAGGGAAAGAGGTGGACCCCTGGGTAGCTTGCTGGGGTCAGAGGCCTCTAGGTAGAGGGCCAGGGGGCACCCAGGGGCCTCTACTGCAAGTCTAGGGAGAGAGGTGGACCCATGGGTAGCTTGCTGGGGTAAGAGGCCCATAGGTGGAGGGCCAGGGGGTACCCTGGGGCCTATACTTCAAGTCCAGGGAGAGAGGTGGACCCTTGGGTAGCTTCCCAAGGTTAGAGGCCCCTAGGTGGAGGGCCAGAGGGCACCCTGGGGAATATCGTGCAAGTCCAGGGAGAGAGGTGGACCCCTGGGTAGCTTGCTGGGGTACAAGGCCTCTAGGTGGAGGGCCAGGGGGCACCCTGGGGCCTATCTTGCAAGTCCAGGGAGTAAGGTGGACCCATGAGTAGCTTGCTGGGGTACAAGGCCCCTAGGTGGAGGGCCAGGGGGCACCCTGGGGCCTCTACTGCAAGTCCAGAGAGAGAGGTGGACCCCTGGGTAGCTTGCTGGGGTCTGAAGCCCATAGGTGGAGGGCCAGGGGGCACCCTGGGGCCTCTACTGCAAGTCTCGGGAGAGAGGTGGACCCATGGGTAGCTAGCTGGGGTAAGAGGCCCCTAAGTGGAGGGCCAGGGGGCACCCTGGGGCCTCTACTGCAAGTCCAGGGAGAAAGGTGGACCCCTGGGTAGCTTGCTAGGGTCAGAGGCCCCTAGGTGGAGGTCAAGGGGGCACCCTGGGGCCTTTACTGCAATCCCAGGGAGAGTTGTGGACCCTTGTGTAGCTTGCTGGGGTCAGAGGCCCCTTGGTGGAGGGTCAGGGGGCACCCTGGGGCCTATTCTGCAAGTCCAGGGAGAGAGGTGGACCTCTGGGTAGCTTGCTGGGGTCAGAGGCCCCTAGGTGGAGGGCCAGGGGGCACCCTGGGGCCTCTACTGCAAGGCCAGGGAGAGAGGTGGACCCCTTGGTAGCTTGCTTGGGTCAGAGACCCCTAGGTGGAGGGCCAGGGGGCACCTTGGGGCCTCTACTTCAAGTCCAGGGAGAGAGATGGACCCTTGGGTAGCTTCCTAAGGTTAGAGGCCCCTAGGTGGAGGGCCAGAGGGCACCCAGGGGACTATCGTGCAAGTCCAGGGAGAGAGGTGGACCCCTGGGTAGCTTGCTGGGGTACAAGGCCTCTAGGTGGAGGGCCAGGGGGCACCCTGGGGCCTCTACTGCAAGGCCAGGGAGAGAGGTGGACCCCTTGGTAGCTTGCTTGGGTCAGAGACCCCTAGGTGGAGGGCCAGGGGGCACCTTGGGGCCTCTACTGCAAGTCTAGGGAGAGAGGTGGACCCATGGGTAGCTAGCTGGGGTAAGATGCCCCTAAGTGGAAAGCAAGGGGGCACCCTGGGGCCTCTACTGCAAGTCCAGGGAGAGAGGTGGACCCCTGGGTAGTTTGCTGGGGTCAGAGGCCCCTAGGCGGAGGGAAAGGGGGCTTCCTGGGTTCTCTACTGCAAGTCCAGGGAGAGAGGTGGACCCCTGGGTAGCTTGCTGGGGTCTGAAGCCCATAGGTTGAGGGCCAGGGGGCACCCTGGGGCCTCTACTGCAAGTCTAGGGAGAGAGGTGGACCCATGGGTAGCTAGCTGGGGTAAGAGGCCCCTGAGTGGAGGGCCAGGGGGCACCCTGGGGCCTCTACTGCAAGTCCAGGGAGAGAGGTGGACCCCTGGGTAGTTTGCTGGGGTCAGAGGCCCCTAGGCGGAGGGACAGGGGGCTTCCTGGGGCCTCTACTGCAAGTCCAGGGAGAAAGGTGGACCCTTGGGTAGCTTCCTAAGGTTAGAGGCCCCTAGGTGGAGGGCCAGAGGGCACCCTGGGGACTATCGTGCAAGTCCAGGGAGAGAGGTGGACCCCTGGGTAGCTTGCTGGGGTACAAGGCCTCTAGGTGGAGGGCCAGGGGGCACCCTGGGGCCTCTACTGCAAGTCCAGGGAGAGAGGTGGACCCCTGGGTAGCTTGCTGGGGTCTGAAGCCCATAGGTGGAGGGCCAGGGGGTACCCTGGGGCCTATACTTCAAGTCCAGGGAGAGAGGTGGACCCTTGGGTAGCTTCCTAAGGTTAGAGGCCCCTAGGTGGAGGGCCAGAGGGCACCCTGGGGACTATCGTGCAAGTCCAGGGAGAGAGGTGGACCCCTGGGTAGCTTGCTGGGGTCAGAGGCCCCTAGGTGGAGGGCCAGGGGGCACCCTGGGGCCTCTACTGCAAGACCAGGGAGAGAGGTGGACCCTTGGGTAGCTTCCTAAGGTTAGAGGCCCCTAGGTGGAGGGCCAGAGGGCACCCTGGGGACTATTGTGCAAGTCCAGGGAGAGAGGTGGACCCCTGGGTAGCTTGCTGGGGTACAAGGCCTCTAGGTGGAGGGCCAGGGGGCACCCTGGGGCCTCTACTGCAAGTCCAGGGAGAGAGGTGGACCCCTGGGTAGCTTGCTGGGGTCTGAAGCCCATAGGTGGAGGGCCAGGGGGTACCCTGGGGCCTATACTTCAAGTCCAGGGAGAGAGGTGGACCCTTGGGTAGCTTCCTAAGGTTAGAGGCCCCTAGGTGGAGGGCCAGAGGGCACCCTGGGGACTATCGTGCAAGTCCAGGGAGAGAGGTGGACCCCTGGGTAGCTTGCTGGGGTACAAGGCCTCTAGGTGGAGGGCCAGGGGGCACCCTGGGGCCTATCTTGCAAGTCCAGGAGTAAGGTGGACCCCTGAGTAGCTTGCTGGGGTACGAGGCCCCTAGGTGGAGGGCCAGGGGGCACCCTGGGGCCTCTACTGCAAGTCCAGGGAGAGAGGTGGACCCCTGGGTAGCTTGCTGGGGTCTGAAGCCCATAGGTGGAGGGCCAGGGGGCACCCTGGGGCCTCTACTGCAAGTCTAGGGAGAGAGGTGGACCCATGGGTAGCTAGCTGGGGTAAGAGGCCCCTAAGTGGAGGGCCAGGGGGCACCCTGGGGCCTCTACTGCAAGTCCAGGGAGAGAGGTGGACCCCTGGGTAGTTTGCTGGGGTCAGAGGCCCCTAGGCGGAGGGATAGGGGGCTTCCTGGGGCCTCTACTGCAAGTCCAGGGAGAAAGGTGGACCCCTGGGTAGCTTGCTAGGGTCAGAGGCCCCTAGGTGGAGGTCAAGGGGGCACCCTGGGGCCTTTACTGCAATCCCAGGGAGAGTTGTGGACCCTTGTGTAGCTTGCTGGGGTCAGAGGCCGCTTGGTGGAGGGTCAGGGGGCACCCTGGGGCCTATTCTGCAAGTAAAGGGAGAGAGGTGGACCTCTGGGTAGCTTGCTGGGGTCAGAGGCCCCTAGGTGGAGGGCCAGGGGGCACCCTGGGGCCTATCCTGCAAGTCCAGGGAGAGAGGTGGACCCCTGGGTAGCTTGCTGGGGTACGAGGCCCCTAGGTGGAGGGCCAGGGGGCACCCTGGGGCCTCTACTGCAAGTCCAGGGAAAGAGGTGGACCCCTGGGTAGCTTGCTGGGGTCAGAGGCCCCAAGGTGGAGGGCCAGGGGGCACCCTGGGGCCTCTACTGCAAGTCCAGGGAAAGAGGTGGACCCCTGGGTAGCTTGCTGGGGTCAGAGGCCTCTAGTTGGAGGGCCAGGGGGCACCCTGGGGCCTCTACTGCAAGTCCAGGGAGAGAGGTGGACCCCTGGGTAGCTTGCTGGGGTCTGAAGCCCATAGGTGGAGGGCCAGGGGGTACCCTGGGGCCTATACTTCAAGTCCAGGGAGAGAGGTGGACCCTTGGGTAGCTTCCTAAGGTTAGAGGCCCCTAGGTGGAGGGCCAGAGGGCACCCTGGGGACTATCGTGCAAGTCCAGGGAGAGAGGTGGACCCCTGGGTAGCTTGCTGGGGTACAAGGCCTCTAGGTGGAGGGCCAGGGGGCACCCTGGGGCCTCTACTGCAAGGCCAGGGAGAGAGGTGGACCCCTTGGTAGCTTGCTTGGGTCAGAGACCCCTAGGTGGAGGGCCAGGGGGCACCTTGGGGCCTCTACTGCAAGTCTAGGTAGAGAGGTGGACCCCTGGGTAGCTTGCTGGGGTCAGAGGCCTCTAGGTGGAGGGCCAAGGGGCTTCCTGGGGCCTCTACTGCAAATCCAGGGAGAGAGGTGGACCCCTGGGTAGCTTGCTGGGGTCAGAGGCCTCTAGGTGGAGGGCCAAGGGGCACCCTGGGGCCTATACTGCAAGTCCAGGGAGAGAGGTGGACCCCTGGGTAGCTTGCTGGGGTCTGTAGCCCATAGGTGGAGGTCCAGGGGGTACCCTGGGGCCTATACTGCAAGTCCAGGGAGAGAGGTGGACCCCTGGGTAGCTTCCTAATGTCAGAAGCCCCTAGGTGGAGGGCCAGGGGGCACCCTGGGGCCTATCCTGCAAGTCCAGGGAGAGAGGTGGACCCCTGGGTAGCTTGCTGGGGTATGAGGCCCCTAGGTGGAGGGCCAGGGGGCACCCTGGGGCCTCTACTGCAAGTCCAGATAGAGAGGTGGACCCCTGGGTAGCTTCCTAAGGTCAGAGGCCCCTAGGTGGAGGGCCAGGGGGCACCCTGGGGCCTATTCTGCAAGTCCAGGGAGAGAGGTGGACCCCTGGGTAGCTTGCTGGGGTACGAGTCCCCTAGGTGGAGGGCCAGGGGGCACCCTGGGGCCTCTACTGCAAGTCCAGGGAGAGAGGTGGACCCCTGGGTAGCTTCCTGGGGTACGAGTCCCCTAGGTGGAGGGTCAGGAGGTACCCTAGGGCCTCTACTGCAAGTCCAGGGAGAGAGGTGGACCCCTGGGTAGCTTGCTTGGGTCAGAAGCAAATAGGTGGAGGACCAGGGGGCACCCTAGGGTCTACACTGCAAGTCCAGGGAGAGAGGTGGACCCCTGGGTAGCTTCCTAAGGTCAGAGGCCCCTAGGTGGAGGGCCAGGGGGCACCCTGGGGCCTATCCTGCAAGTCCAGGGAGAGATGTGGACCCCTGGGTGGCTTGCTGGGGTACGAGGCCCCTAGGTGGAGGGCCAGGGGGCACCCTGGGGCCTCTACTGCAAGTCCAGGGAGAGAGGAGGACCCCTGGGTAGCTTGCTGGGGTCAGAGGCAACTAGGTGGAGGGCCAGGGGTACCCTGGGGCCTAGACTGCAAGTCCAGGGAGAGAGGTGGACCCCTGGGTAGCTTCCTGAGGTCAAAGGCCCCTAGGTGGAGGGCCAGGGGGCACCCTGGGGCCTATCCTGCAAGTCCAAGGAGAGAGGTGGACCCCTGGGTTGCTTGCTGGGGTACGAGGCCCCTAGTTGGAGGGCCAGGGGGCACCCAGGGGCCTCTAATGCAAGCCCAGGGATAGAGGTGGACCCCTGGTTAGCTTGCTGGGGTCGGAAGCCCCTTGGTCTATGGCCAGGGGGCACCCTGGGACCTATACTGCAAGTCCAGGGAGAGAGGTGGACCCAGGGGTAGCTTACTGGGGTCAGAGGCCCCTAGGTGGAGGGCCAGGGGCTTCCTGGGGCCTCTACTGCAAGTCTAGGCAGAGAGGTGGACTCCTGGGTAGCTTGCTGGGGTCAGAGGCCCCTAGGTGGAGGGCCAGGGGGCACCCTGGGGCCTCTACTGCAAGTCCAGGGAAAGAGGTGGACCCCTGGGTAGCTTGCTGGGGTCAGAGGCCTCTAGGTGGAGGGCCAGGGGGCACCCTGGGGCCTCTACTGCAAGTCTAGGGAGAGAGGTGGACCCATGGGTAGCTAGCTGGTGTAAGAGGCCCCTAAGTGGAGGGCCAGGGGGCACCCTGGGGCCTCTACTGCAAGTCCAGGGATAGAGGTGGACCCCTGGGTAGCTTGCTGGGGTCTGAAGCCCATAGGTGGAGGGCCAGGGGGTACCCTGGGGCCTATACTTCAAGTCCAGGGAGAGAGGTGGACCCTTGGGTAGCTTCCTAAGGTTAGAGGCCCCTAGGTGGAGGGCCAGAGGGCACCCTGGGGACTATCGTGCAAGTCCAGGGAGAGAGGTGGACCCCAGGGTAGCTTGCTGGGGTACAAGGCCTCTAGGTGGAGGGCCAGAGGGCACCCTGGGGCCTATCTTGCAAGTCCAGGGAGTAAGGTGGACCCCTGAGTAGCTTGCTGGGGTACGAGGCCCCTAGGTGGAGGGCCAGGGGGCACCCTGGGGCCTCTACTGCAAGTCCAGGGAGAGAGGTGGACCCCTGGGTAGTTTGCTGGGGTCAGAGGCCCCTAGGCGGAGGGACAGGGGGCTTCCTGGGGCCTCTACTGCAAGTCCAGGGAGAAAGGTGGACCCCTGGGTAGCTTGCTAGGGTCAGAGGCCCCTAGGTGGAGGTCAAGGGGGCTTCCTGGGGCCTTTACTGCAATCCCAGGGAGAGTTGTGGACCCTTGTGTAGCTTGCTAGGGTCAGAGGCCCCTAGGTGGAGGGCCAGGGGGCACCCTGGGGCCTCTACTGCAAGCCCAGGGAGAGAGGTGGACCCCTGGTTAGCCTGCTGGGGTCGGAAGCCCCTTGGTCTATGGCCAGGGGGCACCCTGGGGCCTATACTGCAAGTCCAGTGAGAGAGGTGGACCCATGGGTAGCTTACTGGGGTCAGAGGCCCCTAGGTGGGGGGCCAGGGGCTTCCTGGGGCCTCTACTGCAAGTCCAGGGAGAGAGGTGGACCCCTGGGAAGCTTGCTGGTGTCAGAGGCAACTAGGTGGAGGGCCAGGGGGCACCCTGGGGCCTCTACTGCAAGTCCAGGGAAAGAGTTGGTCCCCTGGGTAGCTTGCTGGGGTCAGAGGCCCCTAGGTGTAGGTCAAGGGGGCACCCTGGGGCCTTTACTGCAATCCCAGGGAGAGTTGTGGACCCTTGTGTAGCTTGCTGGGGTCAGAGGCCCCTTGGTGGAGGGTCAGGGGGCACCCTGGGGCCTATTCTGCAAGTCCAGGGAGAGAGGTGGACCTCTGGGTAGCTTGCTGGGGTCAGAGGCCCATAGGTGGAGGGCCAGGGGGCACCCTGGGGCCTCTACTGCAAGTCCAGGGAGAGAGGTGGACCCCTGGGTAGCTTGCTGGGGTGAGAGGCCCCTAGGTGGAGGGCCAGGGGGCACCCTGGGGCCTCTACTGCAAGTCCAGGGAAAGAGGTGGACCCCTGGGTAGCTTGCTGGGGTCAGAGGCCTCTAGGTGGAGGGCCAGGGGGCACCCTGGGGCCTCTACTGCAAGTCCAGGGAGAGAGGTGGACCCCTGGGTAGCTTGCTGGGGTCTGAAGCCCATAGGTGGAGGGCCAGGGGGTACCCTGGGGCCTATACTTCAAGTCCAGGGAGAGAGGTGGACCCTTGGGTAGCTTCCTAAGGTTAGAGGCCCCTAGATGGAGGGCCAGAGGGCACCCTGGGGACTATCGTGCAAGTCCAGGGAGAGAGGTGGACCCCTGGGTAGCTTGCTGGGGTCTGAAGCCCATAGGTGGAGGGCCAGGGGGCACCCTGGGGCCTCTACTGCAAGTCTAGGGAGAGAGGTGGACCCATGGGTAGCTAGCTGGGGTAAGAGGCCCCTAAGTGGAGGGCCAGGGGGCACCCTGGGGCCTCTACTGCAAGTCCAGGGAGAGAGGTGGACCCCTGGGTAGTTTGCTGGGGTCAGAGGCCCCTAGGCGGAGGGACAGGGGGCTTCCTGGGGCCTCTACTGCAAGTCCAGGGAGAAAGGTGGACCCTTGTGTAGCTTGCTGGGGTCAGAGGCCCCTTGGTGGAGGGTCAGGGGGCACCCTGGGGCCTATTCTGCAAGTCCAGGGAGAGAGGTGGACCTCTGGGTAGCTTGCTGGGGTCAGAGGCCCCTAGGTGGAGGGCCAGGGGGCACCCTGGGGCCTATCCTGCAAGTCCAGGGAGAGAGGTGGACCCCTGGGTAGCTTGCTGGGGTCAGAGGCCCCTAGGTGGAGGGCCAGGGGGCACCCTGGTGCCTCTACTGCAAGTCCAGGGAGAGAGGTGGACCCCTGGGTAGCTTGCTGGGGTCAGAGGCCTCTAGGTGGAGGGCCAGGGGGCACCCTGGGGCCTCTACTGCAATTCCAGGGAGAGAGGTGGACTCCTGGGTAGCTTGCTGGGGTCTGAAGCCCATAGGTGGAGGGCCAGGGGGTACCCTGGGGCCTATGCTTCAAGTCCAGGGAGAGAGGTGGACCCTTGGGTAGCTTCCTAAGGTTAGAGGCCCCTAGGTGGAGGGCCAGGGGGCACCCTGGGGACTATCTTGCAAGTCCAGGGAGAGAGGTGGACCCCTGGGTAGCTTGCTGGGGTACAAGGCCTCTAGGTGGAGGGCCAGGAGGCACCCTGGGGCCTCTACTGCAAGGCCAGGGAGAGAGGTGGACCCCTTGGTAGCTTGCTTGGGTCAGAGACCCCTAGGTGGAGGGCCAGGGGGCACCTTGGGGCCTCTACTGCAAGTCTAGGGAGAGAGGTGGACCCATGGGTAGCTAGCTGGGGTAAGAGGCCCCTAAGTGGAGGGCAAGGGGGCACCCTGGGGCCCCTACTGCAAGTCCAGGGAGAGAGGTGGACCCCTGGGTAGTTTGCTGGGGTCAGAGGCCCCAAGGCGGAGGGACAGGGGGCTTCCTGGGGCCTCTACTGCAAGTCCAGGGAGAGAGGTGGACCCCTGGGTAGCTTGCTGGGGTCAGAGGCCTCTAGGTGGAGGGCCAAGGGGCACCCTGGGGCCTATACTGCAAGTCCAGGGAGAGAGGTGGACCCCTGGGTAGCTTGCTGGGGTCTGTAGCCCATAGGTGGAGGTCCAGGGGGTACCTTGGGGCCTATACTGCAAATCCAGGGAGAGAGGTGGACCCCTGGGTAGCTTCCTAAGGTCAGAGGCCCCTAGGTGGAGGGCCAGGGGGCACCCTGGGGCCTATCCTGCAAGTCCAGGGAGAGAGGTGGACCCCTGGGTAGCTTGCTGGGGTACGAGGCCCCTAGGTGGAGGGCCAGGGGGCACCCTGGGGCCTCTACTGCAAGTCCAGGGAGAGAGGTGGACCCCTGGGTAGCTTCCTAAGGTCAGAGGCCCCTAGGTGGAGGGCCAGGGGGCACCCTGGGGCCTATCCTGCAAGTCCAGGGAGAGAGGTGGACCCCTGGGTAGCTTGCTGGGGTACGAGTCCCCTAGGTGGAGGGCCAGGGGGCACCCTGGGGCCTCTACTGCAAGTCCAGGGAGAGAGGTGGACCCCTGGGTAGCTTCCTGGGGTCAGAGTCCCCTAGGTGGAGGGTCAGGAGGTACCCTAGGGCCTCTACTGCAAGTCCAGGGAGAGAGGTGGACCCCTGGGTAGCTTGCTGGGGTCAGAGGCAACTAGGTGGAGGGCCAGGGGGCACCCTAGGGTCTACACTGCAAGTCCAGGGAGAGAGGTGGACCCCTGGGTAGCTTCCTAAGGTCAGAGGCCCCTAGGTGGAGGGCCAGGGGGCACCCTGGGGCCTATCCTGCAAGTCCAGGGAGAGATGTGGACCCCTGGGTAGCTTGCTGGGGTACGAGGCCCCTAGGTGGAGGGCCAGGGGGCACCCTGGGGCCTCTACTGCAAGTCCAGGGAGAGAGGAGGACCCCTGGGTAGCTTGCTGGGGTCAGAGGCAACTAGGTGGAGGGACAGGGGTACCCTGGGGCCTAGACTGCAAGTCCAGGGAGAGAGGTGTACCCCTGGGTAGCTTCCTGAGGTCAAAAGCCTCTAGGTGGAGGGCCAGGGGGCACCCTGGGGCCTATCCTGCAAGTCCAAGGAGAGAGGTGGACCGCTGGGTTGCTTGCTGGGGTACGAGGCCCATAGTTGGAGGGCCAGGGGGCACCCTGGGGCCTCTACTGCAAGCCCAGGGAGAGAGGTGGACCCCTGGTTAGCCTGCTGGGGTCGGAAGCCCCTTGGTCTATGGCCAGGGGGCACCCTGGGGCCTTTACTGCAAGTCCAGTGAGAGAGGTGGACCCATGGGTAGCTTACTGGGGTCAGAGGCCCCTGGGTGGGGGGCCAGGGGCTTCCTGGGGCCTCTACTGCAAGTCCAGGGAGAGAGGTGGACCCCTGGGTAGCTTGCTGGTGTCAGAGGCAACTAGGTGGAGGGCCAGGGGGCACCCTGGGGCCTCTACTGCAAGTCCAGGGAAAGAGGTGGTCCCCTGGGTAGCTTGCTGGGGTCAGAGGCAACTAGGTGTAGGTCAAGGGAGCACCCTGGGGCCTTTACTGCAATCCCAGGGAGAGTTGTGGACCCTTGATTAGCTTGCTGGGGTCAGAGGCCCCTTGGTGGAGGGTAAGGGGGCACCCTGGGGCCTATTCTGCAAGTCCAGGGAGAGAGGTGGACCTCTGGGTAGCTTGCTGGGGTCAGAGGCCCCTAGGTGGAGGGCCAGGGGGCACCCTGGGGCCTATCCTGCAAGTCCAGGGAGAGAGGTGGACCCCTGGGTAGCTTGCTGGGGTACGAGGCCCATAGGTGGAGGGCCAGGGGGCACCCTGGGGCCTCTACTGCAAGTCCAGGGAGAGAGGTGGACCCCTGGGTAGCTTGCTGGGGTGAGAGGCCCCTAGGTGGAGGGCCAGGGGGCACCCTGGGGCCTCTACTGCAAGTCCAGGGAAAGAGGTGGACCCCTGGGTAGCTTGCTGGGGTCAGAGGCCTCTAGGTAGAGGGCCAGGGGGCAACCTGGGGCCTATCCTGCAAGTCCAGGGAGAGATGTGGACCCCTGGGTAGCTTGCTGGGGTACGAGGCCCCTAGGTGGAGGGCCAGGGGGCACCCTGGGGCCTCTACTGCAAGTCCAGGGAGAGAGGAGGACCCCTGGGTAGCTTGCTGGGGTCAGAGGCAACTAGGTGGAGGGACAGGGGTACCCTGGGGCCTAGACTGCAAGTCCAGGGAGAGAGGTGTACCCCTGGGTAGCTTCCTGAGGTCAAAAGCCTCTAGGTGGAGGGCCAGGGGGCACCCTGGGGCCTATCCTGCAAGTCCAAGGAGAGAGGTGGACCGCTGGGTTGCTTGCTGGGGTACGAGGCCCATAGTTGGAGGGCCAGGGGGCACCCTGGGGCCTCTACTGCAAGCCCAGGGAGAGAGGTGGACCCCTGGTTAGCCTGCTGGGGTCGGAAGCCCCTTGGTCTATGGCCAGGGGGCACCCTGGGGCCTTTACTGCAAGTCCAGTGAGAGAGGTGGACCCATGGGTAGCTTACTGGGGTCAGAGGCCCCTAGGTGGGGGGCCAGGGGCTTCCTGGGGCCTCTACTGCAAGTCCAGGGAGAGAGGTGGACCCCTGGGTAGCTTGCTGGTGTCAGAGGCAACTAGGTGGAGGGCCAGGGGGCACCCTGGGGCCTCTACTGCAAGTCCAGGGAAAGAGGTGGTCCCCTGGGTAGCTTGCTGGGGTCAGAGGCAACTAGGTGTAGGTCAAGGGAGCACCCTGGGGCCTTTACTGCAATCCCAGGGAGAGTTGTGGACCCTTGTATAGCTTGCTGGGGTCAGAGGCCCCTTGGTGGAGGGTAAGGGGGCACCCTGGGGCCTATTCTGCAAGTCCAGGGAGAGAGGTGGACCTCTGGGTAGCTTGCTGGGGTCAGAGGCCCCTAGGTGGAGGGCCAGGGGGCACCCTGGGGCCTATCCTGCAAGTCCAGGGAGAGAGGTGGACCCCTGGGTAGCTTGCTGGGGTACGAGGCCCATAGGTGGAGGGCCAGGGGGCACCCTGGGGCCTCTACTGCAAGTCCAGGGAGAGAGGTGGACCCCTGGGTAGCTTGCTGGGGTGAGAGGCCCCTAGGTGGAGGGCCAGGGGGCACCCTGGGGCCTCTACTGCAAGTCCAGGGAAAGAGGTGGACCCCTGGGTAGCTTGCTGGGGTCAGAGGCCTCTAGGTAGAGGGCCAGGGGGCAACCTGGGGCCTCTACTGCAAGTCTAGGTAGAGAGGTGGACCCATGGGTAGCTAGCTGGGGTAAGAGGCCCCTAAGTGGAGGGCCAGGGGGCACCCTGGGGCCTCTACTGCAAGTCCAGGGAAAGAGGTGGACCCCTGGGTAGCTTGCTGGGGTCAGAGGCCCCTAGGTGGAGGGCCAGGGGGCACCCTGGGGCTTCTACTGCAAGTCCAGGGAAAGAGGTGGACACCTGGGTAGCTTGCTGGGGTCAGAGGCCTCTAGGTGGAGGGCCAGGGGGCACCCTGGGGCCTCTACTGCAAGTCCAGGGAGAGAGGTGGACCCCTGGGTAGCTTGCTGGAGTCTGAAGCCCATAGGTGGAGGGCCAGGGGGTACCCTGGGGCCTATACTTCAAGTCCAGGGAGAGAGGTGGACCCTTGGGTAGCTTCCTAAGGTTAGAGGCCCCTAGGTAGAGGGCCAGAGGGCACCCTGGGGACTATCGTGCAAGTCCAGGGAGAGAGGTGGACCCCTGGATAGCTTGCTGGGGTACAAGGCCTCTAGGTGGAGGGCCAGGGGGCACCCTGGGGCCTATCTTGCAAGTCCAGGGAGTAAGGTGGACCCCTGAGTAGCTTGATGGGGTACAAGGCCCCTAGGTGGAGGGCCAGGGGGCACCCTGGGGCCTCTACTGCAAGTCCAGGGAGAGAGTTGGACCCCTGGGTAGCTTGCTGGGGTCTGAAGCCCATAGGTGGAGGGCCAGGGGGCACCCTAGGGCCTCTACTGCAAGTCTAGGGAGGGAAAAGGACCCATGGGTAGCTAGCTGGGGTAAGAGGCCCCTAAGTTGAGGGCCAGGGGGCACCCTGGGGCCTCTACTGCAAGTCCAGGGAGAAAGGTGGACCCCTGGGTAGCTTGCTAGGGTCAGAGGCCCCTAGGTGGAAGTCAAGGGGGCACCCTGGGGCCTTTACTGCAATCCCAGGGAGAGTTATGGACCCTTGTGTAGCTTGCTGGGGTCAGAGGCCCCTTGGTGGAGGGTCAGGGGGCACCCTGGGGCCTATTCTGCAAGTCCAGGGAGAGGTGGACCTCTGGGTAGCTTGCTGGGATCAGAGGCCCCTAGGTGGAGGGCCAGGGGGCACCCTGGGGCCTATCCTAAAAGTCCAGGGAGAGAGGTGGACCCCTGGGTAGCTTGCTGGGGTATGAGGCCCCTAGGTGGAGGGCCAGGGGGCACCCTGTGGCCTCTACTGCAAGTCTAGGGAGAGAGGTGGACCCCTGGGTAGCTTGCTGGGGTCAGAGGCCCCTAGGTGGAGGGCCAGGGGGCACCCTGGGGCCTCTACTGCAAGTCCAGGGAAAGAGGTGGACCCCTAGGTAGCTTGCTGGGGTCAGAGGCCTCTAGGTGGAGGGCCAGGGGGCACCCTGGGGCCTCTACTGCAAGTCCAGGGAGAGAGGTGGACCCCTGGGTAGCTTGCTGGGGTCTGAAGCCCATAGGTGGAGGGCCAGGGGGTACCCCTGGGCCTATACTTCAAGTCCAGGGAGAGAGGTGGACCCTTGGGTGGCTTCCTAAGGTTAGAGGCCCCTAGGTGGAGGGCCAGAGGGCACCCTGGGGACTATCGTGCAAGTCCAGGTAGAGAGGTGGACCCCTGGGTAGCTTGCTGGGGTACAAGGCCTCTAGGTGGAGGGCCAGGGGGCACCCTGGGGCCTCTACTGCAAGGCCAGGGAGAGAGGTGGACCCCTTGGTAGCTTGCATGGGTCAGAGACCCCTAGGTGGAGGGCCAGGGGGCACCTTGGGGCCTCTACTTCAAGTCCAGGGAGAGAGGTGGAGCCTTGGGTAGCTTCCTAAGGTTAGAGGCCCCTAGGTGGAGGGCCAGAGGGCACCCAGGGGACTATCGTGCAAGTCCAGGGAGAGAGGTGGACCCCTGGGTAGCTTGCTGGGGTACAAGGCCTCTAGGTGGAGGGCCAGGGGGCACCCTGGGGCCTCTACTGCAAGGCCAGGGAGAGAGGTGGACCCCTTGGTAGCTTGCTTGGGTCAGAGACCCCTAGGTGGAGGGCCAGGGGGCACCTTGGGGCCTCTACTGCAAGTCTAGGGAGAGAGGTGGACCCATGGGTAGCTAGCTGGGGTAAGAGGCCCCTAAGTGGAGGGCAAGGGGGCACCCTGAGGCCTCTACTGCAAGTCCAGGGAGAGAGGTGGACCCCTAGGTAGTTTGCTGGGGTCAGAGGCCCCTAGGCAGTGGGAAAGGGGGGCTTCCTGGGGCCTCTACTGCAAGTCCAGGGAGAGAGGTGGACCCCTGTGTAGCTTGCTGGGGTCAGAGGCCTCTAGGTGGAGGGCCAAGGGGCACCCTGGGGCCTATACTGCAAGTCCAGGGAGAGAGGTGGACCCCTGGGTAGCTTGCTGGGGTCTGTAGCCCATAGGTGGAGGGCCAGGGGGTACCCTGGGGCCTATACTGCAAGTCCAGGGAGAGAGGTGGACCCCTGGGTAGCTTCCTAAGGTCAGAGGCCCCTAGGTGGAGGGCCAGGGGGCACCCTGAGGCATATCCTGCAAGTCCAGGGAGAGAGGTGGACCCATGGGTAGCTTGCTAAGGCACGAGGCCCCTAGGTGGAGGGCCAGGGGGCACCCTGGGGCCTCTACTGCAAGTCCAGGGAGAGAGGTGGACCCCTGGGTAGCTTCCTAAGGTCAGAGGCCCGTAGGTGGAGGGCCAGGGGGCACCCTGGGGCCTATCCTGCAAGTCCAGGGAGAGAGGTGGACCCCTGGGTAGCTTGCTGGGGTACGAGTCCCCTAGGTGGAGGGCCAGGGGGCACCCTGGGGCCTCTACTGCAAGTCCAGGGAGAGAGGTGGACCCCTGGGTAGCTTCCTGGGGTCAGAGTCCCCTAGGTGGAGGGTCAGGAGGTACCCTAGGGCCTCTACTGCAAGTCCAGGGAGAGAGGTGGACCCCTGGGTAGCTTGCTGGGGTCAGAGGCAACTAGGTGGAGGGCCAGGGGGCACCCTAGGGTCTACACTGCAAGTCCAGGGAGAGAGGTGGACCCCTGGGTAGCTTCCTAAGGTAAGAGGCTCCTAGGTGTAGGGCCAGGGGGCACCCTGGGGCCTATCCTGCAAGTCCAGGGAGAGATGTGGACCCCTGGGTAACTTGCTGGGGTCAGAGGCAACTAGGTGGAGGGACAGGGGTACCCTGGGGACTAGACTGCAAGTCCAGGGAGAGAGGTGGACCGCTGGGTTGCTTGCTGTGGTACGAGGCCCCTAGTTGGAGGGCCAGGGGGTACCCTGGGGCCTCTACTGCAAGCCCAGGGAGAGAGGTGGACCCCTGGTTAGCTTGCTGGGGTCGGAAGCCCCTTGGTCTATGGCCAGGGGGCACCCTGGGGCCTATACTGCAAGTCCAGTGAGAGAGGTGGACCCATGGGTAGCTTACTGGGGTCAGAGGCCCCTAGGTGGAGGGCCAGGGGCTTCCTGGGGCCTCTACTGCAAGTCCAGGGAGAGAGGTGGACCCCTGGGTAGCTTGCTGGTGTCAGAGGCAACTAGGTGGAGGGACAGGGGGTACCCTGGGGCCTATACTGCAAGTCCAGGGAGAGAGGTGGACCCCTGGGTAGCTTCCTGAGGTCAGAGGCCCCTAGGTGGAGGGCCAGAGCGCACCCTGGGGCCTATCCTGCAAGTCCAGGGAGAGAGGTGGACCCCTGGGTAGCTTGCTGGGGTACGAGGCCCCTAGGTGGAGGGCCAGGGGGCAGCCTGGGGCCTCTACTGCAAGTCCAGGGAGAGAGGTGGACCCCTGGGTACCTTCCTGGGGTCAGAGTCCCCTAGGTGGAGGGCCAGGAGGTACCCTAGGGCCTTTAATGCAAGTCCAGGTTGAGAGGTGGACCCCTGGGTAGCTTGCTGGGGTAAGAGGCCCCTAAGTGGAGGGCCAGGGGGCACCCTGGGAACTCTACTACAAGTCCATGGAGAGAGGTGGACCCGTGGGTAGTTTGCTGGGGTCAGAGGCCCCTTGGCGGAGGGACAGGGGGCTTCCTGGGGGCTCTACTGCAAGTCCAGGGAGAAAGGTGGACCCCTTGGTAGCTTGCTTGGGTCAGAGGCCTCTAGGTGGAGGTCAAGGGGGCACCCTGGGGCCTATCCTGCAAGTCCAGGGAGAGAGGTGGACCCCTAGGTAGCTTGCTGGGGTACAAGGCCCCTAGGTGGAGGGCCAGGGGGCACCCTGGGGCCTCTACTGCAAGGCCAGGGAGAAAGGTGGACCCCTTGGTAGCTTGCTGGGGTCAGAGACCCCTAGGTGGAGGGCCAGGGGGCACCATGGGGCCTCTACTGCAAGTCTAGGGTAAGAGGTGGACCCATGGGTAGCTAGCTGGGGTAAGAGGCCCCTAAGTGGAGGGCCAGGGGGCAACCTGGGAACTCTACTACAAGTCCATGGAGAGAGGTGGACCCCTGGGTAGTTTGCTGGGGTCAGAGGCCCCTAGGCGGAGGGACAGGGGGCTTCCTGGGGGCTCTACTGCAAGTCCAGGGAGAAAGGTGGACCCCTTGGTAGCTTGCTTGGGTCAGAGGCCTCTAGGTGGAGGTCAAGGGGGCAACCTGGGGCCTCTACTGCAATCCCAGGGAGAGTTGTGGACCCTTGTGTAGCTTGCTGGGGTCAGAGGCCCCTTGGTGGAGGGTCAGGGGGCACCCTGGGGCCTATTCTGCAAGTCCAGGGAGAGAGGTGGACCTCTGGGTAGCTTGCTGGGGTCAGAGGCCCCTAGGTGGAGGGCCAGGGGGCACCCTGTGGCCTATCCTGCAAGTCCAGGGAGAGAGGTGGACCCCTGGGTAGCTTGCTGGGGTACGAGGCCCCTAGGTGGAGGGCCAGGGGGCACCCTGGGGCCTCTACTGCAAGTACAGGGAGAGAGGTGGACCCCTGGGTAGCTTGCTGGGGTCAGAGGCCCCTCGGTGGAGGGCCAGGGGGCACCCTGGGGCCTCTACTGCAAGTCCAGGGAAAGAGGTGGACCCCTGGGTAGCTTGCTGGGGTCAGAGGCCTTTAGGTGTAGGGCCAGGGGGCACCCTGGGGCCTCTACTGCAAATCCAGGGAGAGAAGTGGACCCCTGGGTAGCTTGCTGGGGTCTGAAGCCCATAGGTGGAGGGCCAGGGGGTACCCTGGGGCCTATACTTCAAGTCCAGGGAGAGAGGTGGACCCTTGGTTAGCTTCCTAAGGTTAGAGGCCCCTAGGTGGAGGGCCAGAGGGCACCCTGGGGACTATCGTGCAAGTCCAGGGAGAGAGGTGGACCCCTGGGTAGCTTGCTGGGGTACAAGGCCTCTAGGTGGAGGGCCAGGGGGCACCCTGGGGCCTATCTTGCAAGTCCAGGGAGTAAGGTGGACCCCTGAGTAGCTTGCTGGGGTACGAGGCCCCTAGGTGGAGGGCCAGGGGGCACCCTGGGGCCTCTACTGCAAGTCCAGGGAGAGAGGTGGACCCCTGGGTAGCTTGCTGGGGTCTGAAGCCCATAGGTGGAGGGCCAGGGGGCACCCTGGGGCCTCTACTGCAAGTCTAGGGAGAGAGGTGGACCCATGGGTAGCTAGCTGGGGTAAGAGGCCCCTGAGTGGAGGGCCAGGGGGCACCCTGGCGCCTCTACTGCAAGTCCAGGGAGAGAGGTGGTCCCCTGGGTAGTTTGCTGGGGTCAGAGGCCCCTAGGCGGAGGGACAGGGTGCTTCCTGGGGCCTCTACTGCAAGTCCAGGGAGAAAGGTGGACCCCTGGGTAGCTTGCTAGGGTCAGAGGCCCCTAGGTGGACGTCAAGGGGGCACCCTGGGGCCTTTACTGCATCCCAGGGAGAGTTGTGGACCCTTGTTTAGCTTGCTGGGGTCAGAGGCCCCTTGGTGGAGGGTCAGGTGGCACCCTGGGGCCTATTCTGCAAGTCCAGGGAGAGAGGTGGACCTCTGGGTAGCTTGCTGGGGTCAGAGGCCCCTAGGTGGAGGGCCAGGGGGCACCCTGGGGCCTATCCTGCAAGTCCAGGGAGAGAGGTGGACCCCTGGGTAGCTTGCTGGGGTACGAGGCCCATAGGTGGAGGGCCAGGGGGCACCCTGGGGCCTCTACTGCAAGTCCAGGGAGAGAGGTGGACCCCTGGGTAGCTTGCTGGGGTGAGAGGCCCCTAGGTGGAGGGCCAGGGGGCACCCTGGGGCCTCTACTGCAAGTCCAGGGAAAGAGGTGGACCCCTGGGTAGCTTGCTGGGGTCAGAGGCCTCTAGGTAGAGGGCCAGGGGGCACCCTGGGGCCTCTACTGCAAGTCTAGGGAGAGAGGTGGACCCCTGGGTAGCTTGCTGGGGTCTGAAGCCCATAGGTGGAGGGCCAGGGGGTACCCTGGGGCCTATACTTCAAGTCCAGGGAGAGAGGTGGACCCTTGGTTAGCTTCATAAGGTTAGAGGCCCCTAGGTGGAGAGCCAGAGGGCACCCTGGGGACTATTGTGCAAGTCCAGGGAGAGAGGTGGACCCCTGGGTAGCTTGCTGGGGTATAAGGCCTCTAGGTGGAGGGCCAGGGGGCACCCTGGGGCCTATCTTGCAAGTCCAGAGAGAGAGGTGGACCCCTGGGTAGCTTGCTGGGGTCTGAAGCCCATAGGTGGAGGGCATGGGGGCACCCTGGGGCCTCTACTGCAAGTCTAGGGAGAGAGGTGGACCCATGGGTAGCTAGCTGGGGTAAGAGGCCCCTAAGTGGAGGGCCAGGGGGCACCCTGGGGCCTCTACTGCAAGTCCAGGGAGAAAGGTGGACCCCTGGGTAGCTTGCTAGGGTCAGAGGCCCCTAGGTGGAGGTCAAAGGGGCACCCTGGGGCCTTTACTGCAATGCCAGGGAGAGTTGTGGACCCTTGTGTAGCTTGCTGGGGTCAGAGGCCCCTTGGTGGAGGGTCAGGGGGCACCCTGGGGCCTATTCTGCAAGTCCAGGGAGAGAGGTGGACCTCTGGGTAGCTTGCTGGGGTCAGAGGCCCCTAGGTGGAGGGCCAGGGGGCACCCTGGGGCCTCTACTGCAAGGCCAGGGAGAGAGGTGGACCCCTTGGTAGCTTGCTTGGGTCAGAGACCCCTAGGTGGAGGGCCAGGGGGCACCTTGGGGCCTCTACTTCAAGTCCAGGGAGAGAGATGGACCCTTGGGTAGCTTCCTAAGGTTAGAGGCCCCTAGGTGGAGGGCCAGAGGGCACCCAGGGGACTATCGTGCAAGTCCAGGGAGAGAGGTGGACCCCTGGGTAGCTTGCTGGGGTACAAGGCCTCTAGGTGGAGGGCCAGGGGGCACCCTGGGGCCTCTACTGCAAGGCCAGGGAGAGAGGTGGACCCCTTGGTAGCTTGCTTGGGTCAGAGACCCCTAGGTGGAGGGCCAGGGGGCACCTTGGGGCCTCTACTGCAAGTCTAGGGAGAGAGGTGGACCCATGGGTAGCTAGCTGGGGTAAGATGCCCCTAAGTGGAAAGCAAGGGGGCACCCTGGGGCCTCTACTGCAAGTCCAGGGAGAGAGGTGGACCCCTGGGTAGTTTGCTGGGGTCAGAGGCCCCTAGGCAGAGGGACAGGGGGCTTCCTGGGGCCTCTACTGCAAGTCCAGGGAGAGAGGTGGACCCCTGGGTAGCTTGCTGGGGTCAGAGGCCTCTAGGTGGAGGGCCAAGGGGCACCCTGGGGCCTATACTGCAAGTCCAGGGAGAGAGGTGGACCCCTGGGTAGCTTCCTAAGGTCAGAGGCCCCTAGGTGGAGGGCCAGGGGGCACCCTGGCGCCTATCCTGCAAGTCCAGGGAGAGAGGTGGACCCCTGGGTAGCTTGCTGGGGTACGAGTCCCCTAGGTGGAGGGCCAGGGGGCACCCTGGGGCCTCTACTGCAAGCCCAGGGAGAGAGGTGGACCCCTGGGTAGCTTCCTGGGGTCAGAGTCCCCTAGGTGGAGGGTCAGGAGGTACCCTAGGGCCTCTACTGCAAGTCCAGGGAGAGAGGTGGACCCCTGGGTAGCTTGCTGGGGTCAGAGGCAACTAGGTGGAGGGCCAGGGGGCACCCTAGGGTCTACACTGCAAGTCCAGGGAGAGAGGTGGACCCCTGGGTAGCTTCCTAAGGTCAGAGGCCCCTAGGTGGAGGGCCAGGGGGCACCCTGGGGCCTCTACTGCAAGTCCAGGGAGAGAGGTGGACCCCTGGGTAGCTTGCTGGGGTCTGAAGCCCATAGGTGGAGGGCCAGGGGGCACCCTGGGGCCTCTACTGCAAGTCTAGGGAGAGAGGTGGACCCATGGGTAGCTAGCTGGGGTAAGAGGCCCCTAAGTGGAGGGCCAGGGGGCACCCTGGGGCCTCTACTGCAAGTCCAGGGAGAGAGGTGGACCCCTGGGTAGTTTGCTGGGGTCAGAGGCCCCTAGGCGGAGGGACAGGGGGCTTCCTGGGGCCTCTACTGCAAGTCCAGGGAGAAAGGTGGACCCCTGGGTAGCTTGCTAGGGTCAGAGGCCCCTAGGTGGAGGTCAAGGGGGCACCCTGGGACCTTTACTGCAATCCCAGGGAGAGTTGTGGACCCTTGTGTAGCTTGCTGGGGTCAGAGGCCCCTTGGTGGAGGGTCAGGGGGCACCCTGGGGCCTATTCTGCAAGTCCAGGGAGAGAGGTGGACCTCTGGGTAGCTTGCTGGGGTCAGAGGCCCCTAGGTGGAGGGCCAGGGGGCACCCTGGGGCCTATCCTGCAAGTCCAGGGAGAGAGGTGGACCCCTGGGTAGCTTGCTGGGGTACGAGGCCCATAGGTGGAGGGCCAGGGGGCACCCTGGGGCCTCTACTGCAAGTCTAGGGAGAGAGGTGGACCCCTGGGCAGCTTGCTGGGGTCAGAGGCCCCTAGGTGGAGGGCCAGGGGGCACCCTGGGGCCTCTACTGCAAGACCAGGGAAAGAGATGGACCCCTGGGTAGCTTGCTGGGGTCAGAGGCATCTAGGTGAAGGGCCAGGGGGCACCCTGGGGCCTCTACTGCAAGTCCAGGGAGAGAGGTGGACCTCTGGGTAGCTTGCTAGGGTCTGAAGCCCATAGGTGGAGGGCCAGGGGGTACCCTGGGGCCTATACTTCAAGTCCAGGGAGAGAGGTGGACCCTTGGGTAGCTTCCTAAGGTTAGAGGCCCCTAGGTGGAGGGCCAGAGGGCACCCTGGGGACTATCGTGCAAGTCCAGGGAGAGAGGTGGACCCCTGGGTAGCTTGCTGGGGTACAAGGCCTCTAGGTGGAGGGCCAGGGGGCACCCTGGGGCCTCTACTGCAAGTCCAGGGAGAGAGGTGGACCCCTGGGTAGCTTGCTGGGGTCTGAAGCCCATAGGTGGAGGGCCAGGGGGCACCCTGGGGCCTCTACTGCAAGTCTAGGGAGAGAGGTGGACCCATGGGTAGCTAGCTGGGGTAAGAGGCCCCTAAGTGGAGGGCCAGGGGGCACCCTGGGGCCTCTACTGCAAGTCCAGGGAGAGAGGTGGACCCCTGGGTAGTTTGCTGGGGTCAGAGGCCCCTAGGCGGAGGGACAGGGGGCTTCCTGGGGCCTCTACTGCAAGTCCAGGGAGAAAGGTGGACCCCTGGGTAGCTTGCTAGGGTCAGAGGCCCCTAGGTGGAGGTCAAGGGGGCACCCTGGGGCCTTTATTGCAATCCCAGGGAGAGTTGTGGACCCTTGTGTAGCTTGCTGGGGTCAGAGGCAACTAGGTGGAGGGCCAGGGGGCACCCTAGGGTCTACACTGCAAGTCCAGGGAGAGAGGTGGACCCCTGGGTAGCTTCCTAAGGTCAGAGGCCCCTAGGTGGAGGGCCAGGGGGCACCCTGGGGCCTCAACTGCAAGTCCAGGGAGAGAGGTGGACCCCTGGGTAGCTTGCTGGGGTCTGAAGCCCATAGGTGGAGGGCCAGGGGGCACCCTGGGGCCTCTACTGCAAGTCTAGGGAGAGAGATGGACCCATGGGTAGCTAGCTGGGGTAAGAGGCCCCTAAGTGGAGGGCCAGGGGGCACCCTGGGGCCTCTACTGCAAGTCCAGGGAGAGAGGTGGACCCCTGGGTAGTTTGCTGGGGTCAGAGGCCCCTAGGCGGAGGGACAGGGGGCTTCCTGGGGCCTCTACTGCAAGTCCAGGGAGAAAGGTGGACCCCTGGGTAGCTTGCTAGGGTCAGAGGCCCCTAGGTGGAGGTCAAGGGGGCACCCTGGGACCTTTACTGCAATCCCAGGGAGAGTTGTGGACCCTTGTGTAGCTTGCTGGGGTCAGAGGCCCCTTGGTGGAGGGTCAGGGGGCACCCTGGGGCCTATCCTGCAAGTCCAGGGAGAGAGGTGGACCCCTGGGTAGCTTGCTGGGGTACGAGGCCCATAGGTGGAGGGCCAGGGGGCACCCTGGGGCCTCTACTGCAAGTCCAGGGAGAGAGGTGGACCCCTGGGTAGCTTGCTGGGGTCAGAGGCCCCTAGGTGGAGGGCCAGGGGGCACCCTGGGGCCTCTACTGCAAGACCAGGGAAAGAGATGGACCCCTGGGTAGCTTGCTGGGGTCAGAGGCATCTAGGTGGAGGGCCAGGGGGCACCCTGGGGCCTCTACTGCAAGTCCAGGGAGAGAGGTGGACCCCTGGGTAGCTTGCTGGGGTCAGAGGCCCCTAGGTGGAGGGCCAGGGGGCACCCTGGGGCCTCTACTGCAAGACCAGGGAGAGAGGTGGACCCTTGGGTAGCTTCCTAAGGTTAGAGGCCCCTAGGTGGAGGGCCAGAGGGCACCCTGGGGACTAATGTGCAAGTCCAGGGAGAGAGGTGGACCCCTGGGTAGCTTGCTGGGGTATAAGGCCTCTAGGTGGAGGGCCAGGGGGCACCCTGGGGCCTCTACTGCAAGTCCAGGGAGAGAGGTGGACCCCTGGGTAGCTTGCTGGGGTCTGAAGCCCATAGGTGGAGGGCCAGGGGGTACCCTGGGGCCTATACTTCAAGTCCAGGGAGAGAGGTGGACCCTTGGGTAGCTTCCTAAGGTTAGAGGCCCCTAGGTGGAGGGCCAGAGGGCACCCTGGGGACTATCGTGCAAGTCCAGGGAGAGAGGTGGACCCCTGGGTAGCTTGCTGGGGTCAGAGGCCCCTAGGTGGAGGGCCAGGGGGCACCCTGGGGCCTCTACTGCAAGACCAGGGAGAGAGGTGGACCCTTGGGTAGCTTCCTAAGGTTAGAGGCCCCTAGGTGGAGGGCCAGAGGGCACCCTGGGGACTATCGTGCAAGTCCAGGGAGAGAGGTGGACCCCTGGGTAGCTTGCTGGGGTACAAGGCCTCTAGGTGGAGGGCCAGGGGGCACCCTGGGGCCTCTACTGCAAGTCCAGGGAGAGAGGTGGACCCCTGGGTAGCTTGCTGGGGTCTAAAGCCCATAGGTGGAGGGCCAGGGGGTACCCTGGGGCCTATACTTCAAGTCCAGGGAGAGAGGTGGACCCTTGGGTAGCTTCCTAAGGTTAGAGGCTCCTAGGTGGAGGGCCAGAGGGCACCCTGGGGACTATCGTGCAAGTCCAGAGAGAGAGGTGGACCCCTGGGTAGCTTGCTGGGGTACAAGGCCTCTAGGTGGAGGGCCAGGGGGCACCCTGGGGCCTATCTTGCAAGTCCAGGGAGTAAGGTAGACCCCTGAGTAGCTTGCTGGGGTACGAGGCCCCTAGGTGGAGGGCCAGGGGGCACCCTGGGGCCTCTACTGCAAGTCCAGGGAGAGAGTTGGACCCCTGGGTAGCTTGCTGGGGTCTGAAGCCCATAGGTGGAGGGCCAGGGGGCACCCTAGGGCCTCTACTGCAAGTCTAGGGAGGGAAAAGGACCCATGGGTAGCTAGCTGGGGTAAGAGGCCCCTAAGTTGAGGGCCAGGGGGCACCCTGGGGCCTCTACTGCAAGTCCAGGGAGAAAGGTGGACCCCTGGGTAGCTTGCTAGGGTCAGAGGCCCCTAGGTGGAAGTCAAGGGGGCACCCTGGGGCCTTTACTGCAATCCCAGGGAGAGTTATGGACCCTTGTGTAGCTTGCTGGGGTCAGAGGCCCCTTGGTGGAGGGTCAGGGGGCACCCTGGGGCCTATTCTGCAAGTCCAGGGAGAGGTGGACCTCTGGGTAGCTTGCTGGGATCAGAGGCCCCTAGGTGGAGGGCCAGGGGGCACCCTGGGGCCTATCCTAAAAGTCCAGGGAGAGAGGTGGACCCCTGGGTAGCTTGCTGGGGTATGAGGCTCCTAGGTGGAGGGCCAGGGGGCACCCTGTGGCCTCTACTGCAAGTCTAGGGAGAGAGGTGGACCCCTGGGTAGCTTGCTGGGGTCAGAGGCCCCTAGGTGGAGGGCCAGGGGGCACCCTGGGGCCTCTACTGCAAGTCCAGGGAAAGAGGTGGACCCCTAGGTAGCTTGCTGGGGTCAGAGGCCTCTAGGTGGAGGGCCAGGGGGCACCCTGGGGCCTCTACTGCAAGTCCAGGGAGAGAGGTGGACCCCTGGGTAGCTTGCTGGGGTCTGAAGCCCATAGGTGGAGGGCCAGGGGGTACCCCTGGGCCTATACTTCAAGTCCAGGGAGAGAGGTGGACCCTTGGGTGGCTTCCTAAGGTTAGAGGCCCCTAGGTGGAGGGCCAGAGGGCACCCTGGGGACTATCGTGCAAGTCCAGGTAGAGAGGTGGACCCCTGGGTAGCTTGCTGGGGTACAAGGCCTCTAGGTGGAGGGCCAGGGGGCACCCTGGGGCCTCTACTGCAAGGCCAGGGAGAGAGGTGGACCCCTTGGTAGCTTGCTTGGGTCAGAGACCCCTAGGTGGAGGGCCAGGGGGCACCTTGGGGCCTCTACTGCAAGTCTAGGGAGAGAGGTGGACCCATGGGTAGCTAGCTGGGGTAAGAGGCCCCTAAGTGGAGGGCAAGGGGGCACCCTGAGGCCTCTACTGCAAGTCCAGGGAGAGAGGTGGACCCCTAGGTAGTTTGCTGGGGTCAGAGGCCCCTAGGCAGAGGGAAAGGGGGGCTTCCTGGGGCCTCTACTGCAAGTCCAGGGAAAGAGGTGGACCCCTGTGTAGCTTGCTGGGGTCAGAGGCCTCTAGGTGGAGGGCCAAGGGGCACCCTGGGGCCTATACTGCAAGTCCAGGGAGAGAGGTGGACCCCTGGGTAGCTTGCTGGGGTCTGTAGCCCATAGGTGGAGGGCCAGGGGGTACCCTGGGGCCTATACTGCAAGTCCAGGGAGAGAGGTGGACCCCTGGGTAGCTTCCTAAGGTCAGAGGCCCCTAGGTGGAGGGCCAGGGGGCACCCTGGGGCATATCCTGCAAGTCCAGGGAGAGAGGTGGACCCATGGGTAGCTTGCTAAGGCACGAGGCCCCTAGGTGGAGGGCCAGGGGGCACCCTGGGGCCTCTACTGCAAGTCCAGGGAGAGAGGTGGACCCCTGGGTAGCTTCCTAAGGTCAGAGGCCCGTAGGTGGAGGGCCAGGGGGCACCCTGGGGCCTATCCTGCAAGTCCAGGGAGAGAGGTGGACCCCTGGGTAGCTTGCTGGGGTACGAGTCCCCTAGGTGGAGGGCCAGGGGGCACCCTGGGGCCTCTACTGCAAGTCCAGGGAGAGAGGTGGACCCCTGGGTAGCTTCCTGGGGTCAGAGTCCCCTAGGTGGAGGGTCAGGAGGTACCCTAGGGCCTCTACTGCAAGTCCAGGGAGAGAGGTGGACCCCTGGGTAGCTTGCTGGGGTCAGAGGCAACTAGGTGGAGGGCCAGGGGGCACCCTAGGGTCTACACTGCAAGTCCAGGGAGAGAGGTGGACCCCTGGGTAGCTTCCTAAGGTCAAGGCTCCTAGGTGTAGGGCCAGGGGGCACCCTGGGGCCTATCCTGCAAGTCCAGGGAGAGATGTGGACCCCTGGGTAACTTGCTGGGGTCAGAGGCAACTAGGTGGAGGGACAGGGGTACCCTGGGGACTAGACTGCAAGTCCAGGGAGAGAGGTGGACCGCTGGGTTGCTTGCTGTGGTACGAGGCCCCTAGTTGGAGGGCCAGGGGGCACCCTGGGGCCTCTACTGCAAGCCCAGGGAGAGAGGTGGACCCCTGGTTAGCTTGCTGGGGTCGGAAGCCCCTTGGTCTATGGCCAGGGGGCACCCTGGGGCCTATACTGCAAGTCCAGTGAGAGAGGTGGACCCATGGGTAGCTTACTGGGGTCAGAGGCCCCTAGGTGGAGGGCCAGGGGCTTCCTGGGGCCTCTACTGCAAGTCCAGGGAGAGAGGTGGACCCCTGGGTAGCTTGCTGGTGTCAGAGGCAACTAGGTGGAGGGACAGGGGGTACCCTGGGGCCTATACTGCAAGTCCAGGGAGAGAGGTGGACCCCTGGGTAGCTTCCTGAGGTCAGAGGCCCCTAGGTGGAGGGCCAGAGCGCACCCTGGGGCCTATCCTGCAAGTCCAGGGAGAGAGGTGGACCCCTGGGTAGCTTGCTGGGGTACGAGGCCCCTAGGTGGAGGGCCAGGGGGCAGCCTGGGGCCTCTACTGCAAGTCCAGGGAGAGAGGTGGACCCCTGGGTACCTTCCTGGGGTCAGAGTCCCCTAGGTGGAGGGCCAGGAGGTACCCTAGGGCCTCTACTGCAAGTCCAGGTTGAGAGGTGGACCCCTGGGTAGCTTGCTGGGGTAAGAGGCCCCTAAGTGGAGGGCCAGGGGGCACCCTGGGAACTCTACTACAAGTCCATGGAGAGAGGTGGACCCCTGGGTAGTTTGCTGGGGTCAGAGGCCCCTAGGCGGAGGGACAGGGGGCTTCCTGGGGGCTCTACTGCAAGTCCAGGGAGAAAGGTGGACCCCTTGGTAGCTTGCTTGGGTCAGAGGCCTCTAGGTGGAGGTCAAGGGGGCACCCTGGGGCCTATCCTGCAAGTCCAGGGAGAGAGGTGGACCCCTAGGTAGCTTGCTGGGGTACAAGGCCCCTAGGTGGAGGGCCAGGGGGCACCCTGGGGCCTCTACTGCAAGGCCAGGGAGAAAGGTGGACCCCTTGGTAGCTTGCTGGGGTCAGAGACCCCTAGGTGGAGGGCCAGGGGGCACCATGGGGCCTCTACTGCAAGTCTAGGGAGAGAGGTGGACCCATGGGTAGCTAGCTGGGGTAAGAGGCCCCTAAGTGGAGGGCCAGGGGGCACCCTGGGAACTCTACTACAAGTCCATGGAGAGAGGTGGACCCCTGGGTAGTTTGCTGGGGTCAGAGGCCCCTAGGCGGAGGGACAGGGGGCTTCCTGGGGGCTCTACTGCAAGTCCAGGGAGAAAGGTGGACCCGTTGGTAGCTTGCTTGGGTCAGAGGCCTCTAGGTGGAGGTCAAGGGGGCAACCTGGGGCCTCTACTGCAATCCCAGGGAGAGTTGTGGACCCTTGTGTAGCTTGCTGGGGTCAGAGGCCCCTTGGTGGAGGGTCAGGGGGCACCCTGGGGCCTATTCTGCAAGTCCAGGGAGAGAGGTGGACCTCTGGGTAGCTTGCTGGGGTCAGAGGCCCCTAGGTGGAGGGCCAGGGGGCACCCTGTGGCCTATCCTGCAAGTCCAGGGAGAGAGGTGGACCCCTGGGTAGCTTGCTGGGGTACGAGGCCCCTAGGTGGAGGGCCAGGGGGCACCCTGGGGCCTCTACTGCAAGTACAGGGAGAGAGGTGGACCCCTGGGTAGCTTGCTGGGGTCAGAGGCCCCTAGGTGGAGGGCCAGGGGGCACCCTGGGGCCTCTACTGCAAGTCCAGGGAAAGAGGTGGACCCCTGGGTAGCTTGCTGGGGTCAGAGGCCTTTAGGTGTAGGGCCAGGGGGCACCCTGGGGCCTCTACTGCAAATCCAGGGAGAGAGGTGGACCCCTGGGTAGCTTGCTGGGGTCTGAAGCCCATATGTGGAGGGCCAGGGGGTACCCTGGGGCCTATACTTCAAGTCCAGGGAGAGAGGTGGACCCTTGGTTAGCTTCCTAAGGTTAGAGGCCCCTAGGTGGAGGGCCAGAGGGCACCCTGGGGACTATCGTGCAAGTCCAGGGAGAGAGGTGGACCCCTGGGTAGCTTGCTGGGGTACAAGGCCTCTAGGTGGAGGGCCAGGGGGCACCCTGGGGCCTATCTTGCAAGTCCAGGGAGTAAGGTGGACCCCTGAGTAGCTTGCTGGGGTACGAGGCCCCTAGGTGGAGGGCCAGGGGGCACCCTGGGGCCTCTACTGCAAGTCCAGGGAGAGAGGTGGACCCCTGGGTAGCTTGCTGGGGTCTGAAGCCCATAGGTGGAGGGCCAGGGGGCACCCTGGGGCCTCTACTGCAAGTCTAGGGAGAGAGGTGGACCCATGGGTAGCTAGCTGGGGTAAGAGGCCCCTGAGTGGAGGGCCAGGGGGCACCCTGGCGCCTCTACTGCAAGTCCAGGGAGAGAGGTGGTCCCCTGGGTAGTTTGCTGGGGTCAGAGGCCCCTAGGCGGAGGGACAGGGTGCTTCCTGGGGCCTCTACTGCAAGTCCAGGGAGAAAGGTGGACCCCTGGGTAGCTTGCTAGGGTCAGAGGCCCCTAGGTGGACGTCAAGGGGGCACCCTGGGGCCTTTACTGCATCCCAGGGAGAGTTGTGGACCCTTGTTTAGCTTGCTGGGGTCAGAGGCCCCTTGGTGGAGGGTCAGGTGGCACCCTGGGGCCTATTCTGCAAGTCCAGGGAGAGAGGTGGACCTCTGGGTAGCTTGCTGGGGTCAGAGGCCCCTAGGTGGAGGGCCAGGGGGCACCCTGGGGCCTATCCTGCAAGTCCAGGGAGAGAGGTGGACCCCTGGGTAGCTTGCTGGGGTACGAGGCCCATAGGTGGAGGGCCAGGGGGCACCCTGGGGCCTCTACTGCAAGTCCAGGGAGAGAGGTGGACCCCTGGGTAGCTTGCTGGGGTGAGAGGCCCCTAGGTGGAGGGCCAGGGGGCACCCTGGGGCCTCTACTGCAAGTCCAGGGAAAGAGGTGGACCCCTGGGTAGCTTGCTGGGGTCAGAGGCCTCTAGGTAGAGGGCCAGGGGGCACCCTGGGGCCTCTACTGCAAGTCTAGGGAGAGAGGTGGACCCCTGGGTAGCTTGCTGGGGTCTGAAGCCCATAGGTGGAGGGCCAGGGGGTACCCTGGGGCCTATACTTCAAGTCCAGGGAGAGAGGTGGACCCTTGGTTAGCTTCATAAGGTTAGAGGCCCCTAGGTGGAGAGCCAGAGGGCACCCTGGGGACTATTGTGCAAGTCCAGGGAGAGAGGTGGACCCCTGGGTAGCTTGCTGGGGTATAAGGCCTCTAGGTGGAGGGCCAGGGGGCACCCTGGGGCCTATCTTGCAAGTCCAGAGAGAGAGGTGGACCCCTGGGTAGCTTGCTGGGGTCTGAAGCCCATAGGTGGAGGGCATGGGGGCACCCTGGGGCCTCTACTGCAAGTCTAGGGAGAGAGGTGGACCCATGGGTAGCTAGCTGGGGTAAGAGGCCCCTAAGTGGAGGGCCAGGGGGCACCCTGGGGCCTCTACTGCAAGTCCAGGGAGAAAGGTGGACCCCTGGGTAGCTTGCTAGGGTCAGAGGCCCCTAGGTGGAGGTCAAAGGGGCACCCTGGGGCCTTTACTGCAATGCCAGGGAGAGTTGTGGACCCTTGTGTAGCTTGCTGGGGTCAGAGGCCCCTTGGTGGAGGGTCAGGGGGCACCCTGGGGCCTATTCTGCAAGTCCAGGGAGAGAGTTGGACCTCTGGGTAGCTTGCTGGGGTCAGAGGCCCCTAGGTGGAGGGCCAGGGGGCACCCTGGGGCCTCTACTGCAAGGTCAGGGAGAGAGGTGGACCCCTTGGTAGCTTGCTTGGGTCAGAGACCCCTAGGTGGAGGGCCAGGGGGCACCTTGGGGCCTCTACTTCAAGTCCAGGGAGAGAGATGGACCCTTGGGTAGCTTCCTAAGGTTAGAGGCCCCTAGGTGGAGGGCCAGAGGGCACCCAGGGGACTATCGTGCAAGTCCAGGGAGAGAGGTGGACCCCTGGGTAGCTTGCTGGGGTACAAGGCCTCTAGGTGGAGGGCCAGGGGGCACCCTGGGGCCTCTACTGCAAGGCCAGGGAGAGAGGTGGACCCCTTGGTAGCTTGCTTGGGTCAGAGACCCCTAGGTGGAGGGCCAGGGGGCACCTTGGGGCCTCTACTGCAAGTCTAGGGAGAGAGGTGGACCCATGGGTAGCTAGCTGGGGTAAGATGCCCCTAAGTGGAAAGCAAGGGGGCACCCTGGGGCCTCTACTGCAAGTCCAGGGAGAGAGGTGGACCCCTGGGTAGTTTGCTGGGGTCAGAGGCCCCTAGGCGGAGGGACAGGGGGCTTCCTGGGGCCTCTACTGCAAGTCCAGGGAGAGAGGTGGACCCCTGGGTAGCTTGCTGGGGTCAGAGGCCTCTAGGTGGAGGGCCAAGGGGCACCCTGGGGCCTATACTGCAAGTCCAGGGAGAGAGGTGGACCCCTGGGTAGCTTCCTAAGGTCAGAGGCCCCTAGGTGGAGGGCCAGGGGGCACCCTGGCGCCTATCCTGCAAGTCCAGGGAGAGAGGTGGACCCCTGGGTAGCTTGCTGGGGTACGAGTCCCCTAGGTGGAGGGCCAGGGGGCACCCTGGGGCCTCTACTGCAAGCCCAGGGAGAGAGGTGGACCCCTGGGTAGCTTCCTGGGGTCAGAGTCCCCTAGGTGGAGGGTCAGGAGGTACCCTAGGGCCTCTACTGCAAGTCCAGGGAGAGAGGTGGACCCCTGGGTAGCTTGCTGGGGTCAGAGGCAACTAGGTGGAGGGCCAGGGGGCACCCTAGGGTCTACACTGCAAGTCCAGGGAGAGAGGTGGACCCCTGGGTAGCTTCCTAAGGTCAGAGGCCCCTAGGTGGAGGGCCAGGGGGCACCCTGGGGCCTCTACTGCAAGTCCAGGGAGAGAGGTGGACCCCTGGGTAGCTTGCTGGGGTCTGAAGCCCATAGGTGGAGGGCCAGGGGGCACCCTGGGGCCTCTACTGCAAGTCTAGGGAGAGAGGTGGACCCATGGGTAGCTAGCTGGGGTAAGAGGCCCCTAAGTGGAGGGCCAGGGGGCACCCTGGGGCCTCTACTGCAAGTCCAGGGAGAGAGGTGGACCCCTGGGTAGTTTGCTGGGGTCAGAGGCCCCTAGGCGGAGGGACAGGGGGCTTCCTGGGGCCTCTACTGCAAGTCCAGGGAGAAAGGTGGACCCCTGGGTAGCTTGCTAGGGTCAGAGGCCCCTAGGTGGAGGTCAAGGGGGCACCCTGGGACCTTTACTGCAATCCCAGGGAGAGTTGTGGACCCTTGTGTAGCTTGCTGGGGTCAGAGGCCCCTTGGTGGAGGGTCAGGGGGCACCCTGGGGCCTATTCTGCAAGTCCAGGGAGAGAGGTGGACCTCTGGGTAGCTTGCTGGGGTCAGAGGCCCCTAGGTGGAGGGCCAGGGGGCACCCTGGGGCCTATCCTGCAAGTCCAGGGAGAGAGGTGGACCCCTGGGTAGCTTGCTGGGGTACGAGGCCCATAGGTGGAGGGCCAGGGGGCACCCTGGGGCCTCTACTGCAAGTCCAGGGAGAGAGGTGGACCCCTGGGCAGCTTGCTGGGGTCAGAGGCCCCTAGGTGGAGGGCCAGGGGGCACCCTGGGGCCTCTACTGCAAGACCAGGGAAAGAGATGGACCCCTGGGTAGCTTGCTGGGGTCAGAGGCATCTAGGTGAAGGGCCAGGGGGCACCCTGGGGCCTCTACTGCAAGTCCAGGGAGAGAGGTGGACCCCTGGGTAGCTTGCTAGGGTCTGAAGCCCATAGGTGGAGGGCCAGGGGGTACCCTGGGGCCTATACTTCAAGTCCAGGGAGAGAGGTGGACCCTTGGGTAGCTTCCTAAGGTTAGAGGCCCCTAGGTGGAGGGCCAGAGGGCACCCTGGGGACTATCGTGCAAGTCCAGGGAGAGAGGTGGACCCCTGGGTAGCTTGCTGGGGTACAAGGCCTCTAGGTGGAGGGCCAGGGGGCACCCTGGGGCCTCTACTGCAAGTCCAGGGAAAGAGGTGGACCCCTGGGTAGCTTGCTGGGGTCTGAAGCCCATAGGTGGAGGGCCAGGGGGCACCCTGGGGCCTCTACTGCAAGTCTAGGGAGAGAGGTGGACCCATGGGTAGCTAGCTGGGGTAAGAGGCCCCTAAGTGGAGGGCCAGGGGGCACCCTGGGGCCTCTACTGCAAGTCCAGGGAGAGAGGTGGACCCCTGGGTAGTTTGCTGGGGTCAGAGGCCCCTAGGCGGAGGGACAGGGGGCTTCCTGGGGCCTCTACTGCAAGTCCAGGGAGAAAGGTGGACCCCTGGGTAGCTTGCTAGGGTCAGAGGCCCCTAGGTGGAGGTCAAGGGGGCACCCTGGGGCCTTTACTGCAATCCCAGGGAGAGTTGTGGACCCTTGTGTAGCTTGCTGGGGTCAGAGGCAACTAGGTGGAGGGCCAGGGGGCACCCTAGGGTCTACACTGCAAGTCCAGGGAGAGAGGTGGACCCCTGGGTAGCTTCCTAAGGTCAGAGGCCCCTAGGTGGAGGGCCAGGGGGCACCCTGGGGCCTCTACTGCAAGTCCAGGGAGAGAGGTGGACCCCTGGGTAGCTTGCTGGGGTCTGAAGCCCATAGGTGGAGGGCCAGGGGGCACCCTGGGGCCTCTACTGCAAGTCTAGGGAGAGAGATGGACCCATGGGTAGCTAGCTGGGGTAAGAGGCCCCTAAGTGGAGGGCCAGGGGGCACCCTGGGGCCTCTACTGCAAGTCCAGGGAGAGAGGTGGACCCCTGGGTAGTTTGCTGGGGTCAGAGGCCCCTAGGCGGAGGGACAGGGGGCTTCCTGGGGCCTCTACTGCAAGTCATGGGAGAAAGGTGGACCCCTGGGTAGCTTGCTAGGGTCAGAGGCCCCTAGGTGGAGGTCAAGGGGGCACCCTGGGACCTTTACTGCAATCCCAGGGAGAGTTGTGGACCCTTGTGTAGCTTGCTGGGGTCAGAGGCCCCTTGGTGGAGGGTCAGGGGGCACCCTGGGGCCTATTCTGCAAGTCCAGGGAGAGAGGTGGACCTCTGGGTAGCTTGCTGGGGTCAGAGGCCCCTAGGTGGAGGGCCAGGGGGCACCCTGGGGCCTATCCTGCAAGTCCAGGGAGAGAGGTGGACCCCTGGGTAGCTTGCTGGGGTACGAGGCCCATAGGTGGAGGGCCAGGGGGCACCCTGGGGCCTCTACTGCAAGTCCAGGGAGAGAGGTGGACCCCTGGGCAGCTTGCTGGGGTCAGAGGCCCCTAGGTGGAGGGCCAGGGGGCACCCTGGGGCCTCTACTGCAAGACCAGGGAAAGAGATGGACCCCTGGGTAGCTTGCTGGGGTCAGAGGCATCTAGGTGAAGGGCCAGGGGGCACCCTGGGGCCTCTACTGCAAGTCCAGGGAGAGAGGTGGACCCCTGGGTAGCTTGCTAGGGTCTGAAGCCCATAGGTGGAGGACCAGGGGGTACCCTGGGGCCTATACTTCAAGTCCAGGGAGAGAGGTGGACCCTTGGGTAGCTTCCTAAGGTTAGAGGCCCCTAGGTGGAGGGCCAGAGGGCACCCTGGGGACTATCGTGCAAGTCCAGGGAGAGAGGTGGACCCCTGGGTAGCTTGCTGGGGTACAAGGCCTCTAGGTGGAGGGCCAGGGGGCACCCTGGGGCCTCTACTGCAAGTCCAGGGAGAGAGGTGGACCCCTGGGTAGCTTGCTGGGGTCTGAAGCCCATAGGTGGAGGGCCAGGGGGCACCCTGGGGCCTCTACTGCAAGTCTAGGGAGAGAGGTGGACCCATGGGTAGCTAGCTGGGGTAAGAGGCCCCTAAGTGGAGGGCCAGGGGGCACCCTGGGGCCTCTACTGCAAGTCCAGGGAGAGAGGTGGACCCCTGGGTAGTTTGCTGGGGTCAGAGGCCCCTAGGCGGAGGGACAGGGGGCTTCCTGGGGCCTCTACTGCAAGTCCAGGGAGAAAGGTGGACCCCTGGGTAGCTTGCTAGGGTCAGAGGCCCCTAGGTGGAGGTCAAGGGGGCACCCTGGGGCCTTTACTGCAATCCCAGGGAGAGTTGTGGACCCTTGTGTAGCTTGCTGGGGTCAGAGGCAACTAGGTGGAGGGCCAGGGGGCACCCTAGGGTCTACACTGCAAGTCCAGGGAGAGAGGTGGACCCCTGGGTAGCTTCCTAAGGTCAGAGGCCCCTAGGTGGAGGGCCAGGGGGCACCCTGGGGCCTCTACTGCAAGTCCAGGGAGAGAGGTGGACCCCTGGGTAGCTTGCTGGGGTCTGAAGCCCATAGGTGGAGGGCCAGGGGGCACCCTGGGGCCTCTACTGCAAGTCTAGGGAGAGAGATGGACCCATGGGTAGCTAGCTGGGGTAAGAGGCCCCTAAGTGGAGGGCCAGGGGGCACCCTGGGGCCTCTACTGCAAGTCCAGGGAGAGAGGTGGACCCCTGGGTAGTTTGCTGGGGTCAGAGGCCCCTAGGCGGAGGGACAGGGGGCTTCCTGGGGCCTCTACTGCAAGTCATGGGAGAAAGGTGGACCCCTGGGTAGCTTGCTAGGGTCAGAGGCCCCTAGGTGGAGGTCAAGGGGGCACCCTGGGACCTTTACTGCAATCCCAGGGAGAGTTGTGGACCCTTGTGTAGCTTGCTGGGGTCAGAGGCCCCTTGGTGGAGGGTCAGGGGGCACCCTGGGGCCTATCCTGCAAGTCCAGGGAGAGAGGTGGACCCCTGAGTAGCTTGCTGGGGTACGAGGCCCATAGGTGGAGGGCCAGGGGGCACCCTGGGGCCTCTACTGCAAGTCCAGGGAGAGAGGTGGACCCCTGGGTAGCTTGCTGGGGTCAGAGGCCCCTAGGTGGAGGGCCAGGGGGCACCCTGGGGCCTCTACTGCAAGACCAGGGAAAGAGATGGACCCCTGGGTAGCTTGCTGGGGTCAGAGGCATCTAGGTGGAGGGCCAGGGGGCACCCTGGGGCCTCTACTGCAAGTCCAGGGAGAGAGGTGGACCCCTGGGTAGCTTGCTGGGGTCAGAGGCCCCTAGGTGGAGGGCCAGGGGGCACCCTGGGGCCTCTACTGCAAGACCAGGGAGAGAGGTGGACCCTTGGGTAGCTTCCTAAGGTTAGAGGCCCCTAGGTGGAGGGCCAGAGGGCACCCTGGGGACTAATGTGCAAGTCCAGGGAGAGAGGTGGACCCCTGGGTAGCTTGCTGGGGTACAAGGCCTCTAGGTGGAGGGCCAGGGGGCACCCTGGGGCCTCTACTGCAAGTCCAGGGAGAGAGGTGGACCCCTGGGTAGCTTGCTGGGGTCTGAAGCCCATAGGTGGAGGGCCAGGGGGTACCCTGGGGCCTATACTTCAAGTCCAGGGAGAGAGGTGGACCCTTGGGTAGCTTCCTAAGGTTAGAGGCCCCTAGGTGGAGGGCCAGAGGGCACCCTGGGGACTATCGTGCAAGTCCAGGGAGAGAGGTGGACCCCTGGGTAGCTTGCTGGGGTCAGAGGCCCCTAGGTGGAGGGCCAGGGGGCACCCTGGGGCCTCTACTGCAAGACCAGGGAGAGAGGTGGACCCTTGGGTAGCTTCCTAAGGTTAGAGGCCCCTAGGTGGAGGGCCAGAGGGCACCCTGGGGACTATCGTGCAAGTCCAGGGAGAGAGGTGGACCCCTGGGTAGCTTGCTGGGGTACAAGGCCTCTAGGTGGAGGGCCAGGGGGCACCCTGGGGCCTCTACTGCAAGTCCAGGGAGAGAGGTGGACCCCTGGGTAGCTTGCTGGGGTCTGAAGCCCATAGGTGGAGGGCCAGGGGGTACCCTGGGGCCTATACTTCAAGTCCAGGGAGAGAGGTGGACCCTTGGGTAGCTTCCTAAGGTTAGAGGCCCCTAGGTGGAGGGCCAGAGGGCACCCTGGGGACTATCGTGCAAGTCCAGAGAGAGAGGTGGACCCCTGGGTAGCTTGCTGGGGTACAAGGCCTCTAGGTGGAGGGCCAGGGGGCACCCTGGGGCCTATCTTGCAAGTCCAGGGAGTAAGGTAGACCCCTGAGTAGCTTGCTGGGGTACGAGGCCCCTAGGTGGAGGGCCAGGGGGCACCCTGGGGCCTCTACTGCAAGTCCAGGGAGAGAGGTGGACCCCTGGGTAGCTTGCTGGGGTCTGAAGCCCATAGGTGGAGGGCCAGGGGGCACCCTGGGGCCTCTACTGCAAGTCTAGGGAGAGAGGTGGACCCATGGGTAGCTAGCTGGGGTAAGAGGCCCCTAAGTGGAGGGCCAGGGGGCACCCTGGGGCCTCTACTGCAAGTCCAGGGAGAGAGGTGGACCCCTGGGTAGTTTGCTGGGGTCAGAGGCCCCTAGGCGGAGGGACAGGGGGCTTCCTGGGGCCTCTACTGCAAGTCCAGGGAGAAAGGTGGACCCCTGGGTAGCTTGCTAGGGTCAGAGGCCCCTAGGTGGAGGTCAAGGGGGCACCCTGGGGCCTTTACTGCAATCCCAGGGAGAGTTGTGGACCCTTGTGTAGCTTGCTGGGGTCAGAGGCCGCTTGGTGGAGGGTCAGGGGGCACCCTGGGGCCTATTCTGCAAGTAAAGGGAGAGAGGTGGACCTCTGGGTAGCTTGCTGGGGTCAGAGGCCCCTAGGTGGAGGGCCAGGGGGCACCCTGGGGCCTATCCTGCAAGTCCAGGGAGAGAGGTGGACCCCTGGGTAGCTTGCTGGGGTACGAGGCCCCTAGGTTGAGGGCCAGGGGGAACCCTGGGGCCTCTACTGCAAGTCCAGGGAAAGAGGTGGACCCCTGGGTAGCTTGCTGGGGTCAGAGGCCCCAAGGTGGAGGGCCAGGGGGCACCCTGGGGCCTCTACTGCAAGTCCAGGGAAAGAGGTGGACCCCTGGGAAGCTTGCTGGGGTCAGAGGCCTCTAGTTGGAGGGCCAGGGGGCACCCTGGGGCCTCTACTGCAAGTCCAGGGAGAGAGGTGGACCCCTGGGTAGCTTGCTGGGGTCTGAAGCCCATAGGTGGAGGGCCAGGGGGTACCCTGGGGCCTATACTTCAAGTCCAGGGAGAGAGGTGGACCCTTGGGTAGCTTCCTAAGGTTAGAGGCCCCTAGGTGGAGGGCCAGAGGGCACCCTGGGGACTATCGTGCAAGTCCAGGGAGAGAGGTGGACCCCTGGGTAGCTTGCTGGGGTACAAGGCCTCTAGGTGGAGGGCCAGGGGGCACCCTGGGGCCTCTACTGCAAGGCCAGGGAGAGAGGTGGACCCCTTGGTAGCTTGCTTGGGTCAGAGACCCCTAGGTGGAGGGCCAGGGGGCACCTTGGGGCCTCTACTGCAAGTCTAGGTAGAGAGGTGGACCCCTGGGTAGCTTGCTGGGGTCAGAGGCCTCTAGGTGGAGGGCCAAGGGGCTTCCTGGGGCCTCTACTGCAAATCCAGGGAGAGAGGTGGACCCCTGGGTAGCTTGCTGGGGTCAGAGGCCTCTAGGTGGAGGGCCAAGGGGCACCCTGGGGCCTATACTGCAAGTCCAGGGAGAGAGGTGGACCCCTGGGTAGCTTGCTGGGGTCTGTAGCCCATAGGTGGAGGTCCAGGGGGTACCCTGGGGCCTATACTGCAAGTCCAGGGAGAGAGGTGGACCCCTGGGTAGCTTCCTAATGTCAGAGGCCCCTAGGTGGAGGGCCAGGGGGCACCCTGGGGCCTATCCTGCAAGTCCAGGGAGAGAGGTGGACCCCTGGGTAGCTTGCTGGGGTACGAGGCCCCTAGGTGGAAGGCCAGGGGGCACCCTGGGGCCTCTACTGCAAGTCCAGGGAGAGAGGTGGACCCCTGGGTAGCTTCCTAAGGTCAGAGGCCCCTAGGTGGAGGGCCAGGGGGCACCCTGGGGCCTATTCTGCAAGTCCAGGGAGAGAGGTGGACCCCTGGGTAGCTTGCTGGGGTATGAGTCCCCTAGGTGGAGGGCCAGGGGGCACCCTGGGGCCTCTACTGCAAGTCCAGGGAGAGAGGTGGACCCCTGGGTAGCTTCCTGGGGTACGAGTCCCCTAGGTGGAGGGTCAGGAGGTACCCTAGGGCCTCTACTGCAAGTCCAGGGAGAGAGGTGGACCCCTGGGTAGCTTGCTGGGGTCAGAGGCAAATAGGTGGAGGACCAGGGGGCACCCTAGGGTCTACACTGCAAGTCCAGGGAGAGAGGTGGACCCCTGGGTAGCTTCCTAAGGTCAGAGGCCCCTAGGTGGAGGGCCAGGGGGCACCCTGGGGCCTATCCTGCAAGTCCAGGGAGAGATGTGGACCCCTGGGTAGCTTGCTGGGGTACGAGGCCCCTAGGTGGAGGGCCAGGGGGCACCCTGGGGCCTCTACTGTAGGTCCAGGGAGAGAGGAGGACCCCTGGGTAGCTTGCTGGGGTCAGAGGCAACTAGGTGGAGGGCCAGGGGTACCCTGGGGCCTAGACTGCAAGTCCAGGGAGAGAGGTGGACCCCTGGGTAGCTTCCTGAGGTCAAAGGCCCCTAGGTGGAGGGCCAGGGGGCACCCTGGGGCCTATCCTGCAAGTCCAAGGAGAGATGTGGACCCCTGGGTTGCTTGCTGGGGTACGAGGCCCCTAGTTGGAGGGCCAGGGGGCACCCAGGGGCCTCTAATGCAAGCCCAGGGATAGAGGTGGACCCCTGGTTAGCTTGCTGGGGTCGGAAGCCTCTTGGTCTATGGCCAGGGGGCACCCTGGGGCCTATACTGCAAGTCCAGGGAGAGAGGTGGACCCAGGGGTAGCTTACTGGGGTCAGAGGCCCCTAGGTGGAGGGCCAGGGGCTTCCTGGGGCCTCTACTGCAAGTCTAGGCAGAGAGGTGGACTCCTGGGTAGCTTGCTGGGGTCAGAGGCCCCTAGGTGGAGGGCCAGGGGGCACCCTGGGGCCTCTACTGCAAGTCCAGGGAAAGAGGTGGACCCCTGGGTAGCTTGCTGGGGTCAGAGGCCTCTAGGTGGAGGGCCAGGGGGCACCCTGGGGCCTCTACTGCAAGTCTAGGGAGAGAGGTGGACCCATGGGTAGCTAGCTGGTGTAAGAGGCCCCTAAGTGGAGGGCCAGGGGGCACCCTGGGGCCTCTACTGCAAGTCCAGGGATAGAGGTGGACCCCTGGGTAGCTTGCTGGGGTCTGAAGCCCATAGGTGGAGGGCCAGGGGGTACACTGGGGCCTATACTTCAAGTCCAGGGAGAGAGGTGGACCCTTGGGTAGCTTCCTAAGGTTAGAGGCCCCTAGATGGAGGGCCAGAGGGCACCCTGGGGACTATCGTGCAAGTCCAGGGAGAGAGGTGGACCCCAGGGTAGCTTGCTGGGGTACGAGGCCTCTAGGTGGAGGGCCAGGGGGCACCCTGGGGCCTATCTTGCTAGTCCAGGGAGTAAGGTGGACCCCTGAGTAGCTTGCTGGGGTACGAGGCCCCTAGGTAGAGGGCCAGGGGGCAACCTGGGGCCTCTACTGCAAGTCTAGGTAGAGAGGTGGACCCATGGGTAGCTAGCTGGGGTAAGAGGCCCCTAAGTGGAGGGCCAGGGGGCACCCTGGGGCCTCTACTGCAAGTCCAGGGAAAGAGGTGGACCCCTGGGTAGCTTGCTGGGGTCAGAGGCCCCTAGGTGGAGGGCCAGGGGGCACCCTGGGGCTTCTACTGCAAGTCCAGGGAAAGAGGTGGACACCTGGGTAGCTTGCTGGGGTCAGAGGCCTCTAGGTGGAGGGCCAGGGGGCACCCTGGGGCCTCTACTGCAAGTCCAGGGAGAGAGGTGGACCCCTGGGTAGCTTGCTGGGGTCTGAAGCCCATAGGTGGAGGGCCAGGGGGTACCCTGGGGCCTATACTTCAAGTCCAGGGAGAGAGGTGGACCCTTGGGTAGCTTCCTAAGGTTAGAGGCCCCTAGGTAGAGGGCCAGAGGGCACCCTGGGGACTATCGTGCAAGTCCAGGGAGAGAGGTGGACCCCTGGATAGCTTGCTGGGGTACAAGGCCCCTAGGTGGAGGGCCAGGGGGCACCCTGGGGCCTCTACTGCAAGTCCAGGGAGAGAGTTGGACCCCTGGGTAGCTTGCTGGGGTCTGAAGCCCATAGGTGGAGGGCCAAGGGGCACCCTAGGGCCTCTACTGCAAGTCTAGGGAGGGAAAAGGACCCATGGGTAGCTAGCTGGGGTAAGAGGCCCCTAAGTTGAGGGCCAGGGGGCACCCTGGGGCCTCTACTGCAAGTCCAGGGAGAAAGGTGGACCCCTGGGTCGCTTGCTAGGGTCAGAGGCCCCTAGGTGGAAGTCAAGGGGGCACCCTGGGGCCTTTACTGCAATCCCAGGGAGAGTTATGGACCCTTGTGTAGCTTGCTGGGGTCAGAGGCCCCTTGGTGGAGGGTCAGGGGGCACCCTGGGGCCTATTCTGCAAGTCCAGGGAGAGGTGGACCTCTTGGTAGCTTGCTGGGATCAGAGGCCCCTAGGTGGAGGGCCAGGGGGCACCCTGGGGCCTATCCTAAAAGTCCAGGGAGAGAGGTGGACCCCTGGGTAGCTTGCTGGGGTATGAGGCCCCTAGGTGGAGGGCCAGGGGGCACCCTGTGGCCTCTACTGCAAGTCTAGGGAGAGAGGTGGACCCCTGGGTAGCTTGCTGGGGTCAGAGGCCCCTAGGTGGAGGGCCAGGGGGCACCCTGGGGCCTCTACTGCAAGTCCAGGGAAAGAGGTGGACCCCTAGGTAGCTTGCTGGGGTCAGAGGCCTCTAGGTGGAGGGCCAGGGGGCACCCTGGGGCCTCTACTGCAAGTCCAGGGAGAGAGGTGGACCCCTGGGTAGCTTGCTGGGGTCTGAAGCCCATAGGTGGAGGGCCAGGGGGTACCCCTGGGCCTATACTTCAAGTCCAGGGAGAGAGGTGGACCCTTGGGTGGCTTCCTAAGGTTAGAGGCCCCTAGGTGGAGGGCCAGAGGGCACCCTGGGGACTATCGTGCAAGTCCAGGTAGAGAGGTGGACCCCTGGGTAGCTTGCTGGGGTACAAGGCCTCTAGGTGGAGGGCCAGGGGGCACCCTGGGGCCTCTACTGCAAGGCCAGGGAGAGAGGTGGACCCCTTGGTAGCTTGCTTGGGTCAGAGACCCCTAGGTGGAGGGCCAGGGGGCACCTTGGGGCCTCTACTTCAAGTCCAGGGAGAGAGGTGGAGCCTTGGGTAGCTTCCTAAGGTTAGAGGCCCCTAGGTGGAGGGCCAGAGGGCACCCAGGGGACTATCGTGCAAGTCCAGGGAGAGAGGTGGACCCCTGGGTAGCTTGCTGGGGTACAAGGCCTCTAGGTGGAGGGCCAGGGGGCACCCTGGGGCCTCTACTGCAAGGCCAGGGAGAGAGGTGGACCCCTTGGTAGCTTGCTTGGGTCAGAGACCCCTAGGTGGAGGGCCAGGGGGCACCTTGGGGCCTCTACTGCAAGTCTAGGGAGAGAGGTGGACCCATGGGTAGCTAGCTGGGGTAAGAGGCCCCTAAGTGGAGGGCAAGGGGGCACCCTGAGGCCTCTACTGCAAGTCCAGGGAGAGAGGTGGACCCCTAGGTAGTTTGCTGGGGTCAGAGGCCCCTAGGCAGAGGGAAAGGGGGGCTTCCTGGGGCCTCTACTGCAAGTCCAGGGAGAGAGGTGGACCCCTGTGTAGCTTGCTGGGGTCAGAGGCCTCTAGGTGGAGGGCCAAGGGGCACCCTGGGGCCTATACTGCAAGTCCAGGGAGAGAGGTGGACCCCTGGGTAGCTTGCTGGTGTCTGTAGCCCATAGGTGGAGGGCCAGGGGGTACCCTGGGGCCTATACTGCAAGTCCAGGGAGAGAGGTGGACCCCTGGGTAGCTTCCTAAGGTCAGAGGCCCCTAGGTGGAGGGCCAGGGGGCACCCTGGGGCATATCCTGCAAGTCCAGGGAGAGAGGTGGACCCATGGGTAGCTTGCTAAGGCACGAGGCCCCTAGGTGGAGGGCCAGGGGGCACCCTGGGGCCTCTACTGCAAGTCCAGGGAGAGAGGTGGACCCCTGGGTAGCTTCCTAAGGTCAGAGGCCCGTAGGTGGAGGGCCAGGGGGCACCCTGGGGCCTATCCTGCAAGTCCAGGGAGAGAGGTGGACCCCTGGGTAGCTTGCTGGGGTACGAGTCCCCTAGGTGGAGGGCCAGGGGGCACCCTGGGGCCTCTACTGCAAGTCCAGGGAGAGAGGTGGACCCCTGGGTAGCTTCCTGGGGTCAGAGTCCCCTAGGTGGAGGGTCAGGAGGTACCCTAGGGCCTCTACTGCAAGTCCAGGGAGAGAGGTGGACCCCTGGGTAGCTTGCTGGGGTCAGAGGCAACTAGGTGGAGGGCCAGGGGGCACCCTAGGGTCTACACTGCAAGTCCAGGGAGAGAGGTGGACCCCTGGGTAGCTTCCTAAGGTCAGAGGCTCCTAGGTGTAGGGCCAGGGGGCACCCTGGGGCCTATCCTGCAAGTCCAGGGAGAGATGTGGACCCCTGGGTAACTTGCTGGGGTCAGAGGCAACTAGGTGGAGGGACAGGGGTACCCTGGGGACTAGACTGCAAGTCCAGGGAGAGAGGTGGACCGCTGGGTTGCTTGCTGTGGTACGAGGCCCCTAGTTGGAGGGCCAGGGGGCACCCTGGGGCCTCTACTGCAAGCCCAGGGAGAGAGGTGGACCCCTGGTTAGCTTGCTGGGGTCGGAAGCCCCTTGGTCTATGGCCAGGGGGCACCCTGGGGCCTATACTGCAAGTCCAGTGAGAGAGGTGGACCCATGGGTAGCTTACTGGGGTCAGAGGCCCCTAGGTGGAGGGCCAGGGGCTTCCTGGGGCCTCTACTGCAAGTCCAGGGAGAGAGGTGGACCCCTGGGTAGCTTGCTGGTGTCAGAGGCAACTAGGTGGAGGGACAGGGGGTACCCTGGGGCCTATACTGCAAGTCCAGGGAGAGAGGTGGACCCCTGGGTAGCTTCCTGAGGTCAGAGGCCCCTAGGTGGAGGGCCAGAGCGCACCCTGGGGCCTATCCTGCAAGTCCAGGGAGAGAGGTGGACCCCTGGGTAGCTTGCTGGGGTACGAGGCCCCTAGGTGGAGGGCCAGGGGGCAGCCTGGGGCCTCTACTGCAAATCCAGGGAGAGAGGTGGACCCCTGGGTACCTTCCTGGGGTCAGAGTCCCCTAGGTGGAGGGCCAGGAGGTACCCTAGGGCCTCTACTGCAAGTCCAGGTTGAGAGGTGGACCCCTGGGTAGCTTGCTGGGGTAAGAGGCCCCTAAGTGGAGGGCCAGGGGGCACCCTGGGAACTCTACTACAAGTCCATGGAGAGAGGTGGACCCCTGGGTAGTTTGCTGGGGTCAGAGGCCCCTAGGCGGAGGGACAGGGGGCTTCCTGGGGGCTCTACTGCAAGTCCAGGGAGAAAGGTGGACCCCTTGGTAGCTTGCTTGGGTCAGAGGCCTCTAGGTGGAGGTCAAGGGGGCACCCTGGGGCCTATCCTGCAAGTCCAGGGAGAGAGGTGGACCCCTAGGTAGCTTGCTGGGGTACAAGGCCCCTAGCTGGAGGGCCAGGGGGCACCCTGGGGCCTCTACTGCAAGGCCAGGGAGAAAGGTGGACCCCTTGGTAGCTTGCTGGGGTCAGAGACCCCTAGGTGGAGGGCCAGGGGGCACCATGGGGCCTCTACTGCAAGTCTAGGGAGAGAGGTGGACCCATGGGTAGCTAGCTGGGGTAAGAGGCCCCTAAGTGGAGGGCCAGGGGGCACCCTGGGAACTCTACTACAAGTCCATGGAGAGAGGTGGACCCCTGGGTAGTTTGCTGGGGTCAGAGGCCCCTAGGCGGAGGGACAGGGGGCTTCCTGGGGGCTCTACTGCAAGTCCAGGGAGAAAGGTGGACCCCTTGGTAGCTTGCTTGGGTCAGAGGCCTCTAGGTGGAGGTCAAGGGGGCAACCTGGGGCCTCTACTGCAATCCCAGGGAGAGTTGTGGACCCTTGTGTAGCTTGCTGGGGTCAGAGGCCCCTTGGTGGAGGGTCAGGGGGCACCCTGGGGCCTATTCTGCAAGTCCAGGGAGAGAGGTGGACCTCTGGGTAGCTTGCTGAGGTCAGAGGCCCCTAGGTGGAGGGCCAGGGGGCACCCTGTGGCCTATCCTGCAAGTCCAGGGAGAGAGGTGGACCCCTGGGTAGCTTGCTGGGGTACGAGGCCCCTAGGTGGAGGGCCAGGGGGCACCCTGGGGCCTCTACTGCAAGTACAGGGAGAGAGGTGGACCCCTGGGTAGCTTGCTGGGGTCAGAGGCCCCTAGGTGGAGGGCCAGGGGGCACCCTGGGGCCTCTACTGCAAGTCCAGGGAAAGAGGTGGACCCCTGGGTAGCTTGCTGGGGTCAGAGGCCTTTAGGTGTAGGGCCAGGGGGCACCCTGGGGCCTCTACTGCAAATCCAGGGAGAGAGGTGGACCCCTGGGTAGCTTGCTGGGGTCTGAAGCCCATAGGTGGAGGGCCAGGGGGTACCCTGGGGCCTATACTTCAAGTCCAGGGAGAGAGGTGGACCCTTGGTTAGCTTCCTAAGGTTAGAGGCCCCTAGGTGGAGGGCCAGAGGGCACCCTGGGGACTATCGTGCAAGTCCAGGGAGAGAGGTGGACCCCTGGGTAGCTTGCTGGGGTACAAGGCCTCTAGGTGGAGGGCCAGGGGGCACCCTGGGGCCTATCTTGCAAGTCCAGGGAGTAAGGTGGACCCCTGAGTAGCTTGCTGGGGTACGAGGCCCCTAGGTGGAGGGCCAGGGGGCACCCTGGGGCCTCTACTGCAAGTCCAGGGAGAGAGGTGGACCCCTGGGTAGCTTGCTGGGGTCTGAAGCCCATAGGTGGAGGGCCAGGGGGCACCCTGGGGCCTCTACTGCAAGTCTAGGGAGAGAGGTGGACCCATGGGTAGCTAGCTGGGGTAAGAGGCCCCTGAGTGGAGGGCCAGGGGGCACCCTGGCGCCTTTACTGCAAGTCCAGGGAGAGAGGTGGTCCCCTGGGTAGTTTGCTGGGGTCAGAGGCCCCTAGGCAGAGGGACAGGGTGCTTCCTGGGGCCTCTACTGCAAGTCCAGGGAGAAAGGTGGACCCCTGGGTAGCTTGCTAGGGTCAGAGGCCCCTAGGTGGACGTCAAGGGGGCACCCTGGGGCCTTTACTGCATCCCAGGGAGAGTTGTGGACCCTTGTTTAGCTTGCTGGGGTCAGAGGCCCCTTGGTGGAGGGTCAGGTGGCACCCTGGGGCCTATTCTGCAAGTCCAGGGAGAGAGGTGGACCTCTGGGTAGCTTGCTGGGGTCAGAGGCCCCTAGGTGGAGGGCCAGGGGGCACCCTGGGGCCTATCCTGCAAGTCCAGGGAGAGAGGTGGACCCCTGGGTAGCTTGCTGGGGTACGAGGCCCATAGGTGGAGGGCCAGGGGGCACCCTGGGGCCTCTACTGCAAGTCCAGGGAGAGAGGTGGACCCCTGGGTAGCTTGCTGGGGTGAGAGGCCCCTAGGTGGAGGGCCAGGGGGCACCCTGGGGCCTCTACTGCAAGTCCAGGGAAAGAGGTGGACCCCTGGGTAGCTTGCTGGGGTCAGAGGCCTCTAGGTAGAGGGCCAGGGGGCACCCTGGGGCCTCTACTGCAAGTCTAGGGAGAGAGGTGGACCCCTGGGTAGCTTGCTGGGGTCTGAAGCCCATAGGTGGAGGGCCAGGGGGTACCCTGGGGCCTATACTTCAAGTCCAGGGAGAGAGGTGGACCCTTGGTTAGCTTCATAAGGTTAGAGGCCCCTAGGTGGAGAGCCAGAGGGCACCCTGGGGACTATTGTGCAAGTCCAGGGAGAGAGGTAGACCCCTGGGTAGCTTGCTGGGGTATAAGGCCTCTAGGTGGAGGGCCAAGGGGCACCCTGGGGCCTATCTTGCAAGTCCAGAGAGAGAGGTGGACCCCTGGGTAGCTTGCTGGGGTCTGAAGCCCATAGGTTGAGGGCCAGGGGGCACCCTGGGGCCTCTACTGCAAGTCTAGGGAGAGAGGTGGACCCATGGGTAGCTAGCTGGGGTAAGAGGCCCCTAAGTGGAGGGCCAGGGGGCACCCTGGGGCCTCTACTGCAAGTCCAGGGAGAAAGGTGGACCCCTGGGTAGCTTGCTAGGGTCAGAGGCCCCTAGGTGGAGGTCAAGGGGGCACCCTGGGGCCTTTACTGCAATGCCAGGGAGAGTTGTGGACCCTTGTGTAGCTTGCTGGGGTCAGAGGCCCCTTGGTGGAGGGTCAGGGGGCACCCTGGGGCCTAATCTGCAAGTCCAGGGAGAGAGGTGGACCTCTGGGTAGCTTGCTGGGGTCAGAGGCCCCTAGGTGGAGGGCCAGGGGGCACCCTGGGGCCTCTACTGCAAGGCCATGGAGAGAGGTGGACCCCTTGGTAGCTTGCTTGGGTCAGAGACCCCTAGGTGGAGGGCCAGGGGGCACCTTGGGGCCTCTACTTCAAGTCCAGGGAGAGAGATGGACCCTTGGGTAGCTTCCTAAGGTTAGAGGCCCCTAGGTGGAGGGCCAGAGGGCACCCAGGGGACTATCGTGCAAGTCCAGGGAGAGAGGTGGACCCCTGGGTAGCTTGCTGGGGTACAAGGCCTCTAGGTGGAGGGCCAGGGGGCACCCTGGGGCCTCTACTGCAAGGCCAGGGAGAGAGGTGGACCCCTTGGTAGCTTGCTTGGGTCAGAGACCCCTAGGTGGAGGGCCAGGGGGCACCTTGGGGCCTCTACTGCAAGTCTAGGGAGAGAGGTGGACCCATGGGTAGCTAGCTGGGGTAAGATGCCCCTAAGTGGAAAGCAAGGGGGCACCCTGGGGCCTCTACTGCAAGTCCAGGGAGAGAGGTGGACCCCTGGGTAGTTTGCTGGGGTCAGAGGCCCCTAGGCGGAGGGACAGGGGGCTTCCTGGGGCCTCTACTGCAAGTCCAGGGAGAGAGGTGGACCCCTGGGTAGCTTGCTGGGGTCAGAGGCCTCTAGGTGGAGGGCCAAGGGGCACCCTGGGGCCTATACTGCAAGTCCAGGGAGAGAGGTGGACCCCTGGGTAGCTTCCTAAGGTCAGAGGCCCCTAGGTGGAGGGCCAGGGGGCACCCTGGCGCCTATCCTGCAAGTCCAGGGAGAGAGGTGGACCCCTGGGTAGCTTGCTGGGGTACGAGTCCCCTAGGTGGAGGGCCAGGGGGCACCCTGGGGCCTCTACTGCAAGCCCAGGGAGAGAGGTGGACCCCTGGGTAGCTTCCTGGGGTCAGAGTCCCCTAGGTGGAGGGTCAGGAGGTACCCTAGGGCCTCTACTGCAAGTCCAGGGAGAGAGGTGGACCCCTGGGTAGCTTGCTGGGGTCAGAGGCAACTAGGTGGAGGGCCAGGGGGCACCCTAGGGTCTACACTGCAAGTCCAGGGAGAGAGGTGGACCCCTGGGTAGCTTCCTAAGGTCAGAGGCCCCTAGGTGGAGGGCCAGGGGGCACCATGGGGCCTCTACTGCAAGTCCAGGGAGAGAGGTGGACCCCTGGGTAGCTTGCTGGGGTCTGAAGCCCATAGGTGGAGGGCCAGGGGGCACCCTGGGGCCTCTACTGCAAGTCTAGGGAGAGAGGTGGACCCATGGGTAGCTAGCTGGGGTAAGAGGCCCCTAAGTGGAGGGCCAGGGGGCACCCTGGGGCCTCTACTGCAAGTCCAGGGAGAGAGGTGGACCCCTGGGTAGTTTGCTGGGGTCAGAGGCCCCTAGGCGGAGGGACAGGGGGCTTCCTGGGGCCTCTACTGCAAGTCCAGGGAGAAAGGTGGACCCCTGGGTAGCTTGCTAGGGTCAGAGGCCCCTAGGTGGAGGTCAAGGGGGCACCCTGGGACCTTTACTGCAATCCCAGGGAGAGTTGTGGACCCTTGTGTAGCTTGCTGGGGTCAGAGGCCCCTTGGTGGAGGGTCAGGGGGCACCCTGGGGCCTATTCTGCAAGTCCAGGGAGAGAGGTGGACCTCTGGGTAGCTTGCTGGGGTCAGAGGCCCCTAGGTGGAGGGCCAGGGGGCACCCTGGGGCCTATCCTGCAAGTCCAGGGAGAGAGGTGGACCCCTGGGTAGCTTGCTGGGGTACGAGGCCCATAGGTGGAGGGCCAGGGGGCACCCTGGGGCCTCTACTGCAAGTCCAGGGAGAGAGGTGGACCCCTGGGCAGCTTGCTGGGGTCAGAGGCCCCTAGGTGGAGGGCCAGGGGGCACCCTGGGGCCTCTACTGCAAGACCAGGGAAAGAGATGGACCCCTGGGTAGCTTGCTGGGGTCAGAGGCATCTAGGTGAAGGGCCAGGGGGCACCCTGGGGCCTCTACTGCAAGTCCAGGGAGAGAGGTGGACCCCTGGGTAGCTTGCTAGGGTCTGAAGCCCATAGGTGGAGGGCCAGGGGGTACCCTGGGGCCTATACTTCAAGTCCAGGGAGAGAGGTGGACCCTTGGGTAGCTTCCTAAGGTTAGAGGCCCCTAGGTGGAGGGCCAGAGGGCACCCTGAGGACTATCGTGCAAGTCCAGGGAGAGAGGTGGACCCCTGGGTAGCTTGCTGGGGTACAAGGCCTCTAGGTGGAGGGCCAGGGGGCACCCTGGGGCCTCTACTGCAAGTCCAGGGAGAGAGGTGGACCCCTGGGTAGCTTGCTGGGGTCTGAAGCCCATAGGTGGAGGGCCAGGGGGCACCCTGGGGCCTCTACTGCAAGTCTAGGGAGAGAGGTGGACCCATGGGTAGCTAGCTGGGGTAAGAGGCCCCTAAGTGGAGGGCCAGGGGGCACCCTGGGGCCTCTACTGCAAGTCCAGGGAGAGAGGTGGACCCCTGGGTAGTTTGCTGGGGTCAGAGGCCCCTAGGCGGAGGGACAGGGGGCTTCCTGGGGCCTCTACTGCAAGTCCAGGGAGAAAGGTGGACCCCTGGGTAGCTTGCTAGGGTCAGAGGCCCCTAGGTGGAGGTCAAGGGGGCACCCTGGGGCCTTTACTGCAATCCCAGGGAGAGTTGTGGACCCTTGTGTAGCTTGCTGGGGTCAGAGGCCCCTTGGTGGAGGGTCAGGGGGCACCCTGGGGCCTATTCTGCAAGTCCAGGGAGAGAGGTGGACCTCTGGGTAGCTTGCTGGGGTCAGAGGCCCCTAGGTGGAGGGCCAGGGGGCACCCTGGGGCCTATCCTGCAAGTCCAGGGAGAGAGGTGGACCCCTGGGTAGCTTGCTGGGGTACGAGGCCCATAGGTGGAGGGCCAGGGGGCACCCTGGGGCCTCTACTGCAAGTCCAGGGAGAGAGGTGGACCCCTGGGCAGCTTGCTGGGGTCAGAGGCCCCTAGGTGGAGGGCCAGGGGGCACCCTGGGGCCTCTACTGCAAGACCAGGGAAAGAGATGGACCCCTGGGTAGCTTGCTGGGGTCAGAGGCATCTAGGTGAAGGGCCAGGGGGCACCCTGGGGCCTCTACTGCAAGTCCAGGGAGAGAGGTGGACCCCTGGGTAGCTTGCTAGGGTCTGAAGCCCATAGGTGGAGGGCCAGGGGGTACCCTGGGGCCTATACTTCAAGTCCAGGGAGAGAGGTGGACCCTTGGGTAGCTTCCTAAGGTTAGAGGCCCCTAGGTGGAGGGCCAGAGGGCACCCTGAGGACTATCGTGCAAGTCCAGGGAGAGAGGTGGACCCCTGGGTAGCTTGCTGGGGTACAAGGCCTCTAGGTGGAGGGCCAGGGGGCACCCTGGGGCCTCTACTGCAAGTCCAGGGAGAGAGGTGGACCCCTGGGTAGCTTGCTGGGGTCTGAAGCCCATAGGTGGAGGGCCAGGGGGCACCCTGGGGCCTCTACTGCAAGTCTAGGGAGAGAGGTGGACCCATGGGTAGCTAGCTGGGGTAAGAGGCCCCTAAGTGGAGGGCCAGGGGGCACCCTGGGGCCTCTACTGCAAGTCCAGGGAGAGAGGTGGACCCCTGGGTAGTTTGCTGGGGTCAGAGGCCCCTAGGCGGAGGGACAGGGGGCTTCCTGGGGCCTCTACTGCAAGTCCAGGGAGAAAGGTGGACCCCTGGGTAGCTTGCTAGGGTCAGAGGCCCCTAGGTGGAGGTCAAGGGGGCACCCTGGGGCCTTTACTGCAATCCCAGGGAGAGTTGTGGACCCTTGTGTAGCTTGCTGGGGTCAGAGGCAACTAGGTGCAGGGCCAGGGGGCACCCTAGGGTCTACACTGCAAGTCCAGGGAGAGAGGTGGACCCCTGGGTAGCTTCCTAAGGTCAGAGGCCCCTAGGTGGAGGGCCAGGGGGCACCCTAGGGTCTACACTGCAAGTCCAGGGAGAGAGGTGGACCCCTGGGTAGCTTGCTGGGGTCTGAAGCCCATAGGTGGAGGGCCAGGGGGCACCCTGGGGCCTCTACTGCAAGTCTAGGGAGAGAGATGGACCCATGGGTAGCTAGCTGGGGTAAGAGGCCCCTAAGTGGAGGGCCAGGGGGCACCCTGGGGCCTCTACTGCAAGTCCAGGGAGAGAGGTGGACCCCTGGGTAGTTTGCTGGGGTCAGAGGCCCCTAGGCGGAGGGACAGGGGGCTTCCTGGGGCCTCTACTGCAAGTCCAGGGAGAAAGGTGGACCCCTGGGTAGCTTGCTAGGGTCAGAGGCCCCTAGATGGAGGTCAAGGGGGCACCCTGGGACCTTTACTGCAATCCCAGGGAGAGTTGTGGACCCTTGTGTAGCTTGCTGGGGTCAGAGGCCCCTTGGTGGAGGGTCAGGGGGCACCCTGGGGCCTATCCTGCAAGTCCAGGGAGAGAGGTGGACCCCTGGGTAGCTTGCTGGGGTACGAGGCCCATAGGTGGAGGGCCAGGGGGCACCCTGGGGCCTCTACTGCAAGTCCAGGGAGAGAGGTGGACCCCTGGGTAGCTTGCTGGGGTCAGAGGCCCCTAGGTGGAGGGCCAGGGGGCACCCTGGGGCCTCTACTGCAAGACCAGGGAAAGAGATGGACCCCTGGGTAGCTTGCTGGGGTCAGAGGCATCTAGGTGGAGGGCCAGGGGGCACCCTGGGGCCTCTACTGCAAGTCCAGGGAGAGAGGTGGACCCCTGGGTAGCTTGCTGGGGTCAGAGGCCCCTAGGTGGAGGGCCAGGGGGCACCCTGGGGCCTCTACTGCAAGACCAGGGAGAGAGGTGGACCCTTGGGTAGCTTCCTAAGGTTAGAGGCCCCTAGGTGGAGGGCCAGAGGGCACCCTGGGGACTAATGTGCAAGTCCAGGGAGAGAGGTGGACCCCTGGGTAGCTTGCTGGGGTACAAGGCCTCTAGGTGGAGGGCCAGGGGGCACCCTGGGGCCTCTACTGCAAGTCCAGGGAGAGAGGTGGACCCCTGGGTAGCTTGCTGGGGTCTGAAGCCCATAGGTGGAGGGCCAGGGGGTACCCTGGGGCCTATACTTCAAGTCCAGGGAGAGAGGTGGACCCTTGGGTAGCTTCCTAAGGTTAGAGGCCCCTAGGTGGAGGGCCAGAGGGCACCCTGGGGACTATCGTGCAAGTCCAGGGAGAGAGGTGGACCCCTGGGTAGCTTGCTGGGGTCAGAGGCCCCTAGGTGGAGGGCCAGGGGGCACCCTGGGGCCTCTACTGCAAGACCAGGGAGAGAGGTGGACCCTTGGGTAGCTTCCTAAGGTTAGAGGCCCCTAGGTGGAGGGCCAGAGGGCACCCTGGGGACTATCGTGCAAGTCCAGGGAGAGAGGTGGACCCCTGGGTAGCTTGCTGGGGTACAAGGCCTCTAGGTGGAGGGCCAGGGGGCACCCTGGGGCCTCTACTGCAAGTCCAGGGAGAGAGGTGGACCCCTGGGTAGCTTGCTGGGGTCTGAAGCCCATAGGTGGAGGGCCAGGGGGTACCCTGGGGCCTATACTTCAAGTCCAGGGAGAGAGGTGGACCCTTGGGTAGCTTCCTAAGGTTAGAGGCCCCTAGGTGGAGGGCCAGAGGGCACCCTGGGGACTATCGTGCAAGTCCAGAGAGAGAGGTGGACCCCTGGGTAGCTTGCTGGGGTACAAGGCCTCTAGGTGGAGGGCCAGGGGGCACCCTGGGGCCTATCTTGCAAGTCCAGGGAGTAAGGTAGACCCCTGAGTAGCTTGCTGGGGTACGAGGCCCCTAGGTGGAGGGCCAGGGGGCACCCTGGGGCCTCTACTGCAAGTCCAGGGAGAGAGGTGGACCCCTGGGTAGCTTGCTGGGGTCTGAAGCCCATAGGTGGAGGGCCAGGGGGCACCCTGGGGCCTCTACTGCAAGTCTAGGGAGAGAGGTGGACCCATGGGTAGCTAGCTGGGGTAAGAGGCCCCTAAGTGGAGGGCCAGGGGGCACCCTGGGGCCTCTACTGCAAGTCCAGGGAGAGAGGTGGACCCCTGGGTAGTTTGCTGGGGTCAGAGGCCCCTAGGCGGAGGGACAGGGGGCTTCCTGGGGCCTCTACTGCAAGTCCAGGGAGAAAGGTGGACCCCTGGGTAGCTTGCTAGGGTCAGAGGCCCCTAGGTGGAGGTCAAGGGGGCACCCTGGGGCCTTTACTGCAATCCCAGGGAGAGTTGTGGACCCTTGTGTAGCTTGCTGGGGTCAGAGGCCGCTTGGTGGAGGGTCAGGGGGCACCCTGGGGCCTATTCTGCAAGTAAAGGGAGAGAGGTGGACCTCTGGGTAGCTTGCTGGGGTCAGAGGCCCCTAGGTGGAGGGCCAGGGGGCACCCTGGGGCCTATCCTGCAAGTCCAGGGAGAGAGGTGGACCCCTGGGTAGCTTGCTGGGGTACGAGGCCCCTAGGTTGAGGGCCAGGGGGAACCCTGGGGCCTCTACTGCAAGTCCAGGGAAAGAGGTGGACCCCTGGGTAGCTTGCTGGGGTCAGAGGCCCCAAGGTGGAGGGCCAGGGGGCACCCTGGGGCCTCTACTGCAAGTCCAGGGAAAGAGGTGGACCCCTGGGTAGCTTGCTGGGGTCAGAGGCCTCTAGTTGGAGGGCCAGGGGGCACCCTGGGGCCTCTACTGCAAGTCCAGGGAGAGAGGTGGACCCCTGGGTAGCTTGCTGGGGTCTGAAGCCCATAGGTGGAGGGCCAGGGGGTACCCTGGGGCCTATACTTCAAGTCCAGGGAGAGAGGTGGACCCTTGGGTAGCTTCCTAAGGTTGGAGGCCCCTAGGTGGAGGGCCAGAGGGCACCCTGGGGACTATCGTGCAAGTCCAGGGAGAGAGGTGGACCCCTGGGTAGCTTGCTGGGGTACAAGGCCTCTAGGTGGAGGGCCAGGGGGCACCCTGGAACCTCTACTGCAAGGCCAGGGAGAGAGGTGGACCCCTTGGTAGCTTGCTTGGGTCAGAGACCCCTAGGTGGAGGGCCAGGGGGCACCTTGGGGCCTCTACTGCAAGTCTAGGTAGAGAGGTGGACCCCTGGGTAGCTTGCTGGGGTCAGAGGCCTCTAGGTGGAGGGCCAAGGGGCTTCCTGGGGCCTCTACTGCAAATCCAGGGAGAGAGGTGGACCCCTGGGTAGCTTGCTGGGGTCAGAGGCCTCTAGGTGGAGGGCCAAGGGGCACCCTGGGGCCTATACTGCAAGTCCAGGGAGAGAGGTGGACCCCTGGGTAGCTTGCTGGGGTCTGTAGCCCATAGGTGGAGGTCCAGGGGGTACCCTGGGGCCTATACTGCAAGTCCAGGGAGAGAGGTGGACCCCTGGGTAGCTTCCTAATGTCAGAGGCCCCTAGGTGGAGGGCCAGGGGGCACCCTGGGGCCTATCCTGCAAGTCCAGGGAGAGAGGTGGACCCCTGGGTAGCTTGCTGGGGTACGAGGCCCCTAGGTGGAAGGCCAGGGGGCACCCTGGGGCCTCTACTGCAAGTCCAGGGAGAGAGGTGGACCCCTGGGTAGCTTCCTAAGGTCAGAGGCCCCTAGGTGGAGGGCCAGGGGGCACCCTGGGGCCTATTCTGCAAGTCCAGGGAGAGAGGTGGACCCCTGGGTAGCTTGCTGGGGTACGAGTCCCCTAGGTGGAGGGCCAGGGGGCACCCTGGGGCCTCTACTGCAAGTCCAGGGAGAGAGGTGGACCCCTGGGTAGCTTCCTGGGGTACGAGTCCCCTAGGTGGAGGGTCAGGAGGTACCCTAGGGCCTCTACTGCAAGTCCAGGGAGAGAGGTGGACCCCTGGGTAGCTTGCTGGGGTCAGAGGCAAATAGGTGGAGGACCAGGGGGCACCCTAGGGTCTACACTGCAAGTCCAGGGAGAGAGGTGGACCCCTGGGTAGCTTCCTAAGGTCAGAGGCCCCTAGGTGGAGGGCCAGGGGGCACCCTGGGGCCTATCCTGCAAGTCTAGGGAGAGATGTGGACCCCTGGGTAGCTTGCTGGGGTACGAGGCCCCTAGGTGGAGGGCCAGGGGGCACCCTGGGGCCTCTACTGTAGGTCCAGGGAGAGAGGAGGACCCCTGGGTAGCTTGCTGGGGTCAGAGGCAACTAGGTGGAGGGCCAGGGGTACCCTGGGGCCTAGACTGCAAGTCCAGGGAGAGAGGTGGACCCCTGGGTAGCTTCCTGAGGTCAAAGGCCCCTAGGTGGAGGGCCAGGGGGCACCCTGGGGCCTATCCTGCAAGTCCAAGGAGAGAGGTGGACCCCTGGGTTGCTTGCTGGGGTACGAGGCCCCTAGTTGGAGGGCCAGGGGGCACCCAGGGGCCTCTAATGCAAGCCCAGGGATAGAGGTGGACCCCTGGTTAGCTTGCTGGGGTCGGAAGCCTCTTGGTCTATGGCCAGGGGGCACCCTGGGGCCTATACTGCAAGTCCAGGGAGAGAGGTGGACCCAGGGGTAGCTTACTGGGGTCAGAGGCCCCTAGGTGGAGGGCCAGGGGCTTCCTGGGGCCTCTACTGCAAGTCTAGGCAGAGAGGTGGACTCCTGGGTAGCTTGCTGGGGTCAGAGGCCCCTAGGTGGAGGGCCAGGGGGCACCCTGGGGCCTCTACTGCAAGTCCAGGGAAAGAGGTGGACCCCTGGGTAGCTTGCTGGGGTCAGAGGCCTCTAGGTGGAGGGCCAGGGGGCACCCTGGGGCCTCTACTGCAAGTCTAGGGAGAGAGGTGGACCCATGGGTAGCTAGCTGGGGTCAGAGGCAACTAGGTGGAGGGCCAGGGGTACCCTGGGGCCTAGACTGCAAGTCCAGGGAGAGAGGTGGACCCCTGGGTAGCTTCCTGAGGTCAAAGGCCCCTAGGTGGAGGGCCAGGGGGCACCCTGGGGCCTATCCTGCAAGTCCAAGGAGAGAGGTGGACCCCTGGGTTGCTTGCTGGGGTACGAGGCCCCTAGTTGGAGGGCCAGGGGGCACCCAGGGGCCTCTAATGCAAGCCCAGGGATAGAGGTGGACCCCTGGTTAGCTTGCTGGGGTCGGAAGCCTCTTGGTCTATGGCCAGGGGGCACCCTGGGGCCTATACTGCAAGTCCAGGGAGAGAGGTGGACCCCTGGGGTAGCTTACTGGGGTCAGAGGCCCCTAGGTGGAGGGCCAGGGGCTTCCTGGGGCCTCTACTGCAAGTCTAGGCAGAGAGGTGGACTCCTGGGTAGCTTGCTGGGGTCAGAGGCCCCTAGGTGGAGGGCCAGGGGGCACCCTGGGGCCTCTACTGCAAGTCCAGGGAAAGAGGTGGACCCCTGGGTAGCTTGCTGGGGTCAGAGGCCTCTAGGTGGAGGGCCTGGGGGCACCCTGGGGCCTCTACTGCAAGTCTAGGGAGAGAGGTGGACCCATGGGTAGCTAGCTGGTGTAAGAGGCCCCTAAGTGGAGGGCCAGGGGGCACCCTGGGGCCTCTACTGCAAGTCCAGGGATAGAGGTGGACCCCTGGGTAGCTTGCTGGGGTCTGAAGCCCATAGGTGGAGGGCCAGGGGGTACCCTGGGGCCTATACTTCAAGTCCAGGGAGAGAGGTGGACCCTTGGGTAGCTTCCTAAGGTTAGAGGCCCCTAGGTGGAGGGCCAGAGGGCACCCTGGGGACTATCGTGCAAGTCCAGGGAGAGAGGTGGACCCCAGGGTAGCTTGCAGGGGTACAAGGCCTCTAGGTGGAGGGCCAGGGGGCACCCTGGGGCCTATCTTGCAAGTCCAGGGAGTAAGGTGGACCCCTGAGTAGCTTGCTGGGGTACGAGGCCCCTAGGTGGAGGGCCAGGGGGCACCCTGGGGCCTCTACTGCAAGTCCAGGGAGAGAGGTGGACCCCTGGGTAGTTTGCTGGGGTCAGAGGCCCCTAGGCGGAGGGACAGGGGGCTTCCTGGGGCCTCTACTGCAAGTCCAGGGAGAAAGGTGGACCCCTGGGTAGCTTGCTAGGGTCAGAGGCCCCTAGGTGGAGGTCAAGGGGGCTTCCTGGGGCCTTTACTGCAATCCCAGGGAGAGTTGTGGACCCTTGTGTAGCTTGCTGGGGTCAGAGGCCGCTTGGTGGAGGGTCAGGGGGCACCCTGGGGCCTATTCTGCAAGTAAAGGGAGAGAGGTGGACCTCTGGGTAGCTTGCTGGGGTCAGAGGCCCCTAGGTGGAGGGCCAGGGGGCACCCTGGGGCCTATCCTGCAAGTCCAGGGAGAGAGGTGGACCCCTGGGTAGCTTGCTGGGGTACGAGGCCCCTAGGTGGAGGGCCAGGGGGCAGCCTGGGGCCTCTACTGCAAGTCCAGGGAGAGAGGTGGACCCCTGGGTAGCTTGCTGGGGTCAGAGGCCCCTAGGTGGAGGGCCAGGGGGCACCCTGGGGCCTCTACTGCAAGTCCAGGGAAAGAGGTGGACCCCTGGGTAGCTTGCTGGGGTCAGAGGCCTCTAGGTGGAGGGCCAGGGGGCACCCTGGGGCCTCTACTGCAAGTCCAGGGAGAGAGGTGGACCCCTGGGTAGCTTGCTGGGGTCTGAAGCCCATAGGTGGAGGGCCAGGGGGTACCCTGGGGCCTATACTTCAAGTCCAGGGAGAGAGGTGGACCCTTGGGTAGCTTCCTAAGGTTAGAGGCCCCTAGATGGAGGGCCAGAGGGCACCCTGGGGACTATCGTGCAAGTCCAGGGAGAGAGGTGGACCCCTGGGTAGCTTGCTGGGGTCTGAAGCCCATAGGTGGAGGGCCAGGGGGCACCCTGGGGCCTCTACTGCAAGTCTAGGGAGAGAGGTGGACCCATGGGTAGCTAGCTGGGGTAAGAGGCCCCTAAGTGGAGGGCCAGGGGGCACCCTGGGGCCTCTACTGCAAGTCCAGGGAGAGAGGTGGACCCCTGGGTAGTTTGCTGGGGTCAGAGGCCCCTAGGCGGAGGGACAGGGGGCTTCCTGGGGCCTCTACTGCAAGTCCAGGGAGAAAGGTGGACCCTTGTGTAGCTTGCTGGGGTCAGAGGCCCCTTGGTGGAGGGTCAGGGGGCACCCTGGGGCCTATTCTGCAAGTCCAGGGAGAGAGGTGGACCTCTGGGTAGCTTGCTGGGGTCAGAGGCCCCTAGGTGGAGGGCCAGGGGGCACCCTGGGGCCTATCCTGCAAGTCCAGGGAGAGAGGTGGACCCCTGGGTAGCTTGCTGGGGTCAGAGGCCCCTAGGTGGAGGGCCAGGGGGCACCCTGGGGCCTCTACTGCAAGTCCAGGGAGAGAGGTGGACCCCTGGGTAGCTTGCTGGGGTCAGAGGCCTCTAGGTGGAGGGCCAGGGGGCACCCTGGGGCCTCTACTGCAATTCCAGGGAGAGAGGTGGACTCCTGGGTAGCTTGCTGGGGTCTGAAGCCCAAAGGTGGAGGGCCAGGGGGTACCCTGGGGCCTATACTTCAAGTCCAGGGAGAGAGGTGGACCCTTGGGTAGCTTCCTAAGGTTAGAGGCCCCTAGGTGGAGGGCCAGGGGGCACCCTGGGGACTATCGTGCAAGTCCAGGGAGAGAGGTGGACCCCTGGGTAGCTTGCTGGGGTACAAGGCCTATAGGTGGAGGGCCAGGATCCACCCTGGGGCCTCTACTGCAAGGCCAGGGAGAGAGGTGGACCCTTTGGTAGCTTGCTTGGGTCAGAGACCCCTAGGTGGAGGGCCAGGGGGCACCTTGGGGCCTCTACTGCAAGTCTAGGGAGAGAGGTGGACCCATGGGTAGCTAGCTGGGGTAAGAGGCCCCTAAGTGGAGGGCAAGGGGGCACCCTGGGGCCCCTACTGCAAGTCCAGGGAGAGAGGTGGACCCCTGGGTAGTTTGCTGGGGTCAGAGGCCCCAAGGCGGAGGGCCAGGGGGCACCCTGGGGCCTCTACTGCAAGTCCAGGGAGAGAGGAGGACCCCTGGGTAGCTTGCTGGGGTCAGAGGCAACTAGGTTGAGGGACAGGGGTACCCTGGGGCCTAGACTGCAAGTCCAGGGAGAGAGGTGTACCCCTGGGTAGCTTCCTGAGGTCAAAGGCCTCTAGGTGGAGGGCCAGGGGGCACCCTGGGGCCTATCCTGCAAGTCCAAGGAGGGAGGTGGACCGCTGGGTTGCTTGCTGGGGTACGAGGCCCATAGTTGGAGGGCCAGGGGGCAGCTTGGGGCCTCTACTGCAAGCCCAGGGAGAGAGGTGGACCCCTGGTTAGCCTGCTGGGGTCGGAAGCCCCTTGGTCTATGGCCAGGGGGCACCCTGGGGCCTATACTGCAAGTCCAGTGAGAGAGGTGGACCCATGGGTAGCTTACTGGGGTCAGAGGCCCCTAGGTGGGGGGCCAGGGGCTTCCTGGGGCCTCTACTGCAAGTCCAGGGAGAGAGGTGGACCCCTGGGTAGCTTGCTGGTGTCAGAGGCAACTAGGTGGAGGGCCAGGGGGCACCCTGGGGCCTCTACTGCAAGTCCAGGGAAAGAGGTGGTCCCCTGGGTAGCTTGCTGGGGTCAGAGGCCCCTAGGTGTAGGTCAAGGGGGCACCCTGGGGCCTTTACTGCAATCCCAGGGAGAGTTGTGGACCCTTGTGTAGCTTGCTGGGGTCAGAGGCCCCTTGGTGGAGGGTCAGGGGGCACCCTGGGGCCTATTCTGCAAGTCCAGGGAGAGAGGTGGACCCCTGGGTAGATTCCTAAGGTCAGAGGCCCCTAGGTGGAGGGCCAGGGGGCACCCTGGGGCCTATCCTGCAAGTCCAGGGAGAGAGGTGGACCCATGGGTAGCTTGCTGGGGCACGAGGCCCCTAGGTGGAGGGCCAGGGGGCACCCTGGGGCCTCTACTGCAAGTCCAGGGAGAGAGGTGGACCCCTGGGTAGCTTCCTAAGGTCAGAGGCCCCTAGGTGGAGGGCCAGGGGGCACCCTGGGGCCTATCCTGCAAGTCCAGGGAGAGAGATGGACCCCTGGGTAGCTTGCTGGGGTACGAGTCCCCTAGGTGGAGGGCCAGGGGGCTCCCTGGGGCCTCTATTGCAAGCCCAGGGAGAGAGGTGGACCCCTGGGTAGCTTCCTGGGGTCAGAGTCCCCTAGGTGGAGGGTCAGGAGGTACCCTAGGGCCTCTACTGCAAGTCCAGGGAGAGAGGTGGACCCCTGGGTAGCTTGCTGGGGTCAGAGGCAACTAGGTGGAGGGCCAGGGGGCACCCTAGGGTCTACACTGCAAGTCCAGGGAGAGAGGTGGACCCCTGGGTAGCTTCCTAAGGTCAGAGGCCCCTAGGTGGAGGGCCAGGGGGCACCCTGGGGCCTATCCTGCAAGTCCAGGGAGAGAGGTGGACCCATGGGTAGCTTGCTGGGGCACGAGGCCCCTAGGTGGAGGGCCAGGGGGCACCCTGGGGCCTCTACTGCAAGTCCAGGGAGAGAGGTGGACCCCTGGGTAGTTTGCTGGGGTCAGAGGCCCCTAGGCGGAGGGACAGGGGGCTTCCTGGGGCCTCTACTGCAAGTCCAGGGAGAAAAGTGGACCCCTGGGTAGCTTGCTAGGGTCAGAGGCCCTTAGGTGGAGGTCAAGGGGGCACCCTGGGACCTTTACTGCAATCCCAGGGAGAGTTGTTGACCCTTGTGTAGCTTGCTGGGGTCAGAGGCCCCTTGGTGGAGGGTCAGGGGGCACCCTGGGGCCTATTCTGCAAGTCCAGGGAGAGAGGTGGACCTCTGGGTAGCTTGCTGGGGTCAGAGGCCCCTAGGTGGAGGGCCAGGGGGCACCCTGGTGCCTATCCTGCAAGTCCAGGGAGAGAGGTTGACCCTTGGGTAGCTTGCTGGGGTACGAGGCCCATAGGTGGAGGGCCAGGGGGCACCCTGGGGCCTCTACTGCAAGTCCAGGGAGAGAGGTGGACCCCTGGGTAGCTTGCTGGGGTCAGAGGCCCCTAGGTGGAGGGCCAGGGGGCACCCTGGGGCCTCTACTGCAAGACCAGGGAAAGAGATGGACCCCTGGGTAGCTTGCTGGGGTCAGAGGCCTCTAGAAGGAGGGCCAGGGGGCACCCTGGGGCCTCTACTGCAAGTCTAGGGAGAGAGGTGGACCCATGGGTAGCTAGCTGGGGTAAGAGGCCCCTAAGTGGAGGGCCAGGGGGCACCCTGGGGCCTCTACTGCAAGTCCAGGGAGAGAGGTGGACCCCTGGGTAGCTTGCTGGGGTCTGAAGCCCATAGGTGGAGGGCCAGGGGGTACCCTGGGTTCTATACTTCAAGTCCAGGGAGAGAGGTGGACCCTTGGGTAGCTTCCTAAGGTTAGAGGCCCCTAGGTGGAGGGCCAGAGGGCACCCTGGGGACTATCGTGCAAGTCCAGGGAGAGAGGTGGACCCCTGGGTAGCTTGCTGGGGTACAAGGCCTCTAGGTGGAGGGCCAGGGGGCACCCTGGGGCCTATCTTGCAAGTCCAGGGAGTAAGGTGGACCCCTGAGTAGCTTGCTGGGGTACGAGGCCCCTAGGTGGAGGGCCAGGGGGCACCCTGGGGCCTCTACTGCAAGGCCAGGGAGAGAGGTGGACCCCTTGGTAGCTTGCTTGGGTCAGAGACCCCTAGGTGGAGGGCCAGGGGGCACCTTGGGGCCTCTACTGCAAGTCTAGGTAGAGAGGTGGACCCCTGGGTAGCTTGCTGGGGTCTGAGGCCTCTAGGTGGAGGGCCAAGGGGCTTCCTGGGGCCTCTACTGCAAGTCCAGGGAGAGAGGTGGACCCCTGGGTAGCTTGCTGGGGTCAGAGGCCTCTAGGTGGAGGGCCAAGGGGCACCCTGGGGCCTATACTGCAAGTCCAGGGAGAGAGGTGGACCCCTGGGTAGCTTGCTGGGGTCTGTAGCCCATAGGTGGAGGTCCAGGGGTTACCCTGGGGCCTATACTGCAAGTCCAGGGAGAGAGGTGGACCCCTGGGTAGCTTCCTAATGTCAGAGGCCCCTAGGTGGAGGGCCAGGGGGCACCCTGGGGCCTATCCTGCAAGTCCAGGGAGAGAGGTGGACCCCTGGGTAGCTTGCTGGGGTACGAGGCCCCTAGGTGGAGGGCCAGGGGGCACCCTGGGGCCTCTACTGCAAGTCCAAGGAGAGAGGTGGACCCCTGGGTAGCTTCCTAAGGTCAGAGGCCCCTAGGTGGAGGGCCAGGGGGCACCCTGGGGCCTATACTGCAAGTCCAGGGAGAGAGGTGGACCCCTGGGTAGCTTGCTGGGGTACGAGTCCCCTAGGTGGAGGGCCAGGGGGCACCCTGGGGCCTCTACTGCAAGTCCAGGGAGAGAGGTGGACCCCTGGGTAGCTTCCTGGGGTCAGAGTCCCCTAGGTGGAGGGTCAGGAGGTACCCTAGGGCCTCTACTGCAAGTCTAGGGAGAGAGGTGGACCCCTGGGTAGCTTGCTGGGGTCAGAGGCAAATAGGTGGAGGACCAGGGGGCACCCTAGGGTCTACACTGCAAGTCCAGGGAGAGAGGTGGACCCCTGGGTAGCTTCCTAAGGTCAGAGGCCCCTAGGTGGAGGGCCAGGGGGCACCCTGGGGCCTATACTGCAAGTCCAGGGAGAGAGGTGGACCCCTGGGTAGCTTGCTGGGGTACGAGTCCCCTAGGTGGAGGGCCAGGGGGCACCCTGGGGCCTCTACTGCAAGTCCAGGGAGAGAGGTGGACCCCTGGGTAGCTTCCTGGGGTCAGAGTCCCCTAGGTGGAGGGTCAGGAGGTACCCTAGGGCCTCTACTGCAAGTCCAGGGAGAGAGGTGGACCCCTGGGTAGCTTGCTGGGGTCAGAGGCAAATAGGTGGAGGACCAGGGGGCACCCTAGGGTCTACACTGCAAGTCCAGGGAGAGAGGTGGACCCCTGGGTAGCTTCCTAAGGTCAGAGGCCCCTAGGTGGAGGGCCAGGGGGCACCCTGGGGCCTATACTGCATGTCCAGGGAGAGAAGTGGACCCCTGGGTAGCTTGCTGGGGTACGAGTCCCCTAGGTGGAGGGCCAGGGGGCACCCTGGGGCCTCTACTGCAAGTCCAGGGAGAGAGGTGGACCCCTGGGTAGCTTCCTGGGGTCAGAGTCCCCTAGGTGGAGGGTCAGGAGGTACCCTAGGGCCTCTACTGCAAGTCCAGGGAAAGAGGTGGACCCCTGGGTAGCTTGCTGGGGTAAGAGGCAAATAGGTGGAGGACCAGGGGGCACCCTAGGGTCTACACTGCAAGTCCAGGGAGAGAGGTGGACCCCTGGGTAGCTTCCTAAGGTCAGAGGCCCCTAGGTGGAGGGCCAGGGGGCACCCTGGGGCCTATCCTGCAAGTCCAGGGAGAGATGTGGACCCCTGGGTAGCTTGCTGGGGTACGAGGCCCCTAGGTGGAGGGCCAGGGGGCACCCTGGGGCCTCTACTGCAAGTCCAGGGAGAGAGGAGGACCCCTGGGTAGCTTGCTGGGGTCAGAGGCAACTAGGTGGAGGGACAGGGGTACACTGGGGCCTAGACTGCAAGTCCAGGGAGAGAGGTGGACCCCTGGGTAGCTTCCTGAGGTCAAAGGCCCCTAGGTGGAGGGCCAGGGGGCACCCTGGGGCCTATCCTGCAAGTCCAAGGAGAGAGGTGGACCCCTGGGTTGCTTGCTGGGGTTCGAGGCTCCTAGTTGGAGGGCCAGGGGGCACCCTGGGGCCTCTACTGCAAGCCCAGGGAGAGAGGTGGACCCCTGGGTAGCTTGCTGGGGTCAGAGGCCCCTAGGTGGAGGGCCAGGGGGCACCCTGGGGCCTCTACTGCAAGTCCAGGGAGAGAGGTGGACCCCTGGGTAGCTTGCTGGGGTCAGAGGCCCCTAGGTGGAGGGCCAGGGGGCACCCTGGGGCCTCTACTGCAAGTCCAGGGAAAGAGGTGGACCCCTGGGTAGCTTGCTGGGGTCAGAGGCCTCTAGGTGGAGGGCCAGGGGGCATCCTGGGGCCTCTACTGCAAGTCCAGGGAGAGAGGTGGACCCCTGGGTAGCTTGCTTGGGTCAGAGAACCCTAGGTGGAGGGCCAGGGGGCAGCTTGGGGCCTCTACTGCAAGTCTAGGTAGAGAGGTGGACCCCTGGGTAGCTTGCTGGGGTCAGAGGCCTCTAGGTGGAGGGCCAAGGGGCTTCCTGGGGCCTCTACTGCAAGTCCAGGGAGAGAGGTGGACCCCTGGGTAGCTTGCTGGGGTCAGAGGCCCCTAGGTGGAGGGCCAGGGGGCACCCTGGGGCCTCTACTGCAAGTCCAGGGAAAGAGGTGGACCCCTGGGTAGCTTGCTGGGGTACAAGGCCTCTAGGTGGAGGGCCAGGGGGCACCCTGGGGCCTCTACTGCAAGGCCAGGGAGAGAGGTGGACCCCTTGGTAGCTTGCTTGGGTCAGAGACCCCTAGGTGGAGGGCCAGGGGGCAGCTTGGGGCCTCTACTGCAAGTCTAGGTAGAGAGGTGGACCCCTGGGTAGCTTGCTGGGGTCAGAGGCCTCTAGGTGGAGGGCCAAGGGGCTTCCTGGGGCCTCTACTGCAAGTCCAGGGAGAGAGGTGGACCCCTGGGTAGCTTGCTGGGGTCAGAGGCCTCTAGGTGGAGGGCCAAGGGGCACCCTGGGGCCTATACTGCAAGTCCAGGGAGAGAGGTGGACCCCTGGGTAGCTTTCTGGGGTCTGTAGCCCATAGGTGGAGGTCCAGGGGGTACCCTGGGGCCTATACTGCAAGTCCAGGGAGAGAGGTGGACCCCTGGGTAGCTTCCTAATGTCAGAGGCCCCTAGGTGGAGGGCCAGGGGGCACCCTGGGGCCTATCCTGCAAGTCCAGGGAGAGAGGTGGACCCCTGGTTAACTTGCTGGGGTACGAGGCCCCTAGGTGGAGGGCCAGGGGGCACCCTGGGGCCTCTACTGCAAGTCCAGGGAGAGAGGTGGACCCCTGGGTAGCTTCCTAAGGTCAGAGGCCCCTAGGTGGATGGCCAGGGGGCACCCTGGGGCCTCTACTGCAAGTCCAGGGAGAGAGGTGGACCCCTGGGTAGCTTGCTGGGGTACGAGTCCCCTAGGTGGAGGGCCAGGGGGGACCTTGGGGCCTCTACTGCAAGTCCAGGGAGAGAGGTGGACCCCTGGGTAGCTTCCTGTGGTCAGAGTCCCCTAGGTGGAGGGTCAGGAGGTACCCTAGGGCCTCTACTGCAAGTCCAGGGAGAGAGGTGGACCCCTGGGTAGCTTGCTGGGGTCAGAGTCAAATAGGTGGAGGACCAGGGGGCACCCTAGGGTCTACACTGCAAGTCCAAGGAGAGAGGTGGACCCCTGGGTAGCTTTCTGGGGTCTGTAGCCCATAGGTGGAGGTCCAGGGGGTACCCTGGGGCCTATACTGCAAGTCCAGGGAGAGAGGTGGACCCCTGGGTAGCTTCCTAATGTCAGAGGCCCCTAGGTGGAGGGCCAGGGGGCACCCTGGGGCCTATCCTGCAAGTCCAGGGAGAGAGGTGGACCCCTGGGTAACTTGCTGGGGTACGAGGCCCCTAGGTGGAGGGCCAGGGGGCACCCTGGGGCCTCTACTGCAAGTCCAGGGAGAGAGGTGGACCCCTGGGTAGCTTCCTAAGGTCAGAGGCCCCTAGGTGGATGGCCAGGGGGCACCCTGGGGCCTATACTGCAAGTCCAGGGAGAGAGGTGGACCCCTGGGTAGCTTGCTGGGGTACGAGTCCCCTAGGTGGAGGGCCAGGGGGCACCTTGGGGCCTCTACTGCAAGTCCAGGGAGAGAGGTGGACCCCTGGGTAGCTTCCTGTGGTCAGAGTCCCCTAGGTGGAGGGTCAGGAGGTACCCTAGGGCCTCTACTGCAAGTCCAGGGAGAGAGGTGGACCCCTGGGTAGCTTGCTGGGGTCAGAGTCAAATAGGTGGAGGACCAGGGGGCACCCTAGGGTCTACACTGCAAGTCCAAGGAGAGAGGTGGACCCCTGGGTAGCTTCCTAAGGTCAGAGGCCCCTAGGTGGAGGGCCAGGGGGCACCCTGGGGCCTATACTGCAAGTCCAGGGAGAGAGGTGGACCCCTGGGTAGCTTGCTGGGGTACGAGTCCCCTAGGTGGAGGGCCAGGGGGCACCCTGGGGCCTCTACTGCAAGTCCAGGGAGAGAGGTGGACCCCTGGGTAGCTTCCTGGGGTCAGAGTCCCCTAGGTGGAGGGTCAGGAGGTACCCTAGGGCCTCTACTGCAAGTCCAGGGAGAGAGGTGGACCCCTGGGTAGCTTGCTGGGGTCAGAGGCAAATAGGTGGAGGACCAGGGGGCACCCTAGGGTCTACACTGCAAGTCCAGGGAGAGAGGTGGACCCCTGGGTAGCTTCCTAAGGTCAGAGGCCCCTAGGTGGAGGGCCAGGGGGCACCCTGGGGCCTATCCTGCAAGACCAGGGAGAGATGTGGACCCCTGGGTAGCTTGCTGGGGTACGAGGCCCCTAGGTGGAGGGCCAGGGGGCACCCTGGGGCCTCTACTGCAAGTCCAGGGAGAGAGGAGGACCCCTGGGTAGCTTGCTGGGGTCAGAGGCAACTAGGTGGAGGGACAGGGGTACACTGGGGCCTAGACTGCAAGTCCAGGGAGAGAGGTGGACCCCTGGGTAGCTTCCTGAGGTCAAAGGCCCCTAGGTGGAGGGCCAGGGGGCACCCTGGGGCCTATCCTGCAAGTCCAAGGAGAGAGGTGGACCCCTGGGTTGCTTGCTGGGGTACGAGGCCCCTAGTTGGAGGGCCAGGGGGCACCCTGGGGCCTCTACTGCAAGCCCAGGGAGAGAGGTGGACCCCTGGTTAGCTTGCTGGGGTCAGAAGCCCCTTGGTCTATGGCCAGGGGGCACCCTGGGGACTATACTGCAAGTCCAGGGAGAGAGGTGGACCCATGGGTAGCTTGCTGGGGTCAGAGGCCCCTAGGTGGAGGGCCAGGGGCTTCCTGGGGCCTCTACTGCAAGTCTTGGCAGAGAGGTGGACCCCTGGGTAGCTTGCTGGGGTCAGAGGCCCCTAGGTGATGGGCCAGGGGGCACCCTGGGGCCTCTACTGCAAGTCCAGGGAAAGAGGTGGACCCCTGGGTAGCTTGCTGGGGTCAGAGGCCTCTAGGTGGAGGGCCAGGGGGCACCCTGGGGCCTCTACTGCAAGTCTAGGGAGAGAGGTGGACCCATGGGTAGCTAGCTGGTGTAAGAGGCCCCTAAGTGGAGGGCCAGGGGGCACCCTGGGGCCTCTACTGCAAGTCCAGGGATAGAGGTGGACCCCTGGGTAGCTTTCTGGGGTCTGAAGCCCATAGGTGGAGGGCCAGGGGGTACCCTGGGGCCTATACTTCAAGTCCAGGGAGAGAGGTGGACCCTTGGGTAGCTTCCTAAGGTTAGAGGCCCCTAGGTGTAGGGCCAGAGGGCACCCTGGGGACTATCGTGCAAGTCCAGGGAGAGAGGTGGACCCCTGGGTAGCTTGCTGGGGTACAAGGCCTCTAGGTGGAGGGCCAGGGGGCACCCTGGGGCCTATCTTGCAAGTCCAGGGAGTAAGGTGGACCCCTGAGTAGCTTGCTGGGGTACGAGGCCCCTAGGTGGAGGGCCAGGGGGCACCCTGGGGCCTCTACTGCAAGTCCAGGGAGAGAGGTGGACCCCTGGGTAGCTTGCTGGGGTCTGAAGCCCATAGGTGGAGGGCCAGGGGGCACCCTGGGGCCTCTACTGCAAGTCTAGGGAGATAGGTGGACCCATGGGTAGCTAGCTGGGGTAAGAGGCCCCTAAGTGAAGGGCCAGGGGGCACCCTGGGGCCTCTACTGCAAGTCCAGGGAGAGAGGTGGACCCCTGGGTAGTTTGCTGGGGTCAGAGGCCCCTAGGCGGAGGGACAGGGGGCTTCCTGGGGCCTCTACTGCAAGTCCAGGGAGAAAGGTTGACCCCTGGGTAGCTTGCTAGGGTCAGAGGCCCCTAGGTGGAGGGCCAAGGGGGCACCCTGGGGCCTATCCTGCAAGTCCAGAGAGAGACGTGGACCCCTGGGTAGCTTGCTGGGGTACGAGTCCCCTAGGTGGAGGGCCAGGGGGCACCCTGGGGCCTCTACTGCAAGTCCAGGGAGAGAGGTGGACCCCTGGGTAGCTTCTTGGGGTCAGAGTCCCCTAGGTGGAGGGTCAGGAGGTACCCTAGGGCCTCTACTGCAAGTCCAGGGAGAGAGGTGGACCCCTGGGTAGCTTGCTGGGGTCAGAGGCATCTAGGTGGAGGGCCAGGGGGCACCCTAGGGTCTACACTGCAAGTCCAGGGAGAGAGGTGGACCCCTGGGTAGCTTCCTAAGGTCTGAGGCCCCTAGGTGGAGGGCCAGGGGGCACCCTGGGGCCTATCCTGCAAGTCCAGGGAGAGATGTGGACCCCTGGGTAGCTTGCTGGGGTACGAGGCCCCTAGGTGGAGGGCCAGGGGGCACCTTGGGGCCTCTACTGCAAGTCCAGTGAGAGAGGAGGACCCCTGGGTAGCTTGCTGGGGTCAGAGGCAACTAGGTGGAGGGACAGGGGTACCCTGGGGCCTAGACTGCAAGTCCAGGGAGAGAGGTGGACCCCTGGGTAGCTTCCTGAGGTCAAAGGCCCCTAGGTGGAGGGCCAGAGGGCACCCTGGGGCCTATCCTGCAAGTCCAGGGAGAGAGGTGGACCCTTGGGTAGCTTCCTAAGGTTAGAGGCCCCTAGGTGGAGGGCCAGAGGGCACCCTGGGGACTATCGTGCAAGTCCAGGGAGAAAGGTGGACCCCTGGGTAGCTTGCTGGGGTACAAGGCCTCTAGGTGGAGGGCCAGGGGGCACCCTGGGGCCTATCTTGCAAGTCCAGGGAGTAAGGTGGACCCCTGAGTAGCTTGCTGGGGTACAAGGCCCCTAGGTGGAGGGCCAGGGGGCACCCTGGGGCCTCTACTGCAAGTCCAGCGAGAGAGGTGGACCCCTGGGTAGCTTGCTGGGGTCTGAAGCCCATAGGTGGAGGGCCAGGGGGCACCCTGGGGCCTCTACTGCAAGTCTAGGGAGAGAGGTGGACCCATGGGTAGCTAGCTGGGGTAAGAGGCCCCTAAGTGGAGGGCCAGGGGGCACCCTGGGGCCTCTACTGCAAGTCCAGGGAGAAAGGTGGACCCCTGGGTAGCTTGCTAGGGTCAGAGGCCCCTAGGTGGAGGTCAAGGGGGCACCCTGGGGCCTTTACTGCAATCCCAGGGAGAGTTGTGGACCCTTGTGTAGTTTGCTGGGGTCAGAGGCCCCTTGGTGGAGGGTCAGGGGGCACCCTGGGGCCTATTCTGCAAGTCCAGGGAGAGAGGTGGACCTCTGGGTAGCTTGCTGGGGTCAGAGGCCCCTAGGTGGAGGGCCAAGGGGCACCCTGGGGCCTATCCTAAAAGTCCAGGGAGAGAGGTGGACCCCTAGGTAGCTTGCTGGGGTACGAGGCCCCTAGGTGGAGGGCCAGGGGGCACCCTGGGGCCTCTACTGCAAGTCCAGGGAGAGAGGTGGACCCCTGGGTAGCTTGCTAGGGTCAGAGGCCCCTAGGTGGAGGGCCAGGGGGCACCCTGGGGCCTCTACTGCAAGTCCAGGGAAAGACGTGGACCCCTAGGTAGCTTGCTGGGGTCAGAGGCCTCTAGGTCGAGGGCCAGGGGGCACCCTGGTGCCTCTACTGCAAGTCCAGGGAGAGGGGTGGACCCCTGGGTAGCTTGCTGGGGTCTGAAGCCCATAGGTGGAGGGCCAAGGGGTACCCCGGGGCCTATACTCCAAGTCCAGGGAGAGAGGTGGACCCTTGGGTAGCTTCCTAAGGTTAGAGGCCCCTAGGTGGAGGGCCAGAGGGCACCCTGGGGACTATCGTGCAAGTCCAGGGAGAGAGGTGGACCCCTGGGTAGCTTGCTGGGGTACAAGGCCTCTAGGTGGAGGGCCAGGGGGCACCCTGGGGCCTCTACTGCAAGGCCAGGGAGAGAGGTGGACCCCTTGGTAGCTTGCTTGGGTCAGAGACCCCTAGGTGGAGGGCCAGGGGGCACCTTGGGGCCTCTACTTCAAGTCCAGGGAGAGAGGTGGACCCTTGGGTAGCTTCCTAAGGTTAGAGGCCCCTAGGTGGAGGGCCAGAGGGCACCCAGGGGACTATCGTGCAAGTCCAGGGAGAGAGGTGGACCCCTGGGTAGCTTGCTGGGGTACAAGGCCTCTAGGTGGAGGGCCAGGGGGCACCCTGGGGCCTCTACTGCAAGGACAGGGAGAGAGGTGGACCCCTTGGTAGCTTGCTTGGGTCAGAGACCCCTAGGTGGAGGGCCAGGGGGCACCTTGGGGCCTCTACTGCAAGTCTAGGGAAAGAGGTGGACCCATGGGTAGCTGGCTGGGGTAAGAGGCCCCTAAGTGGAGGGCAAGGGGGCACCCTGGGGCCTCTACTGCAAGTCCAGGGAGAGAGGTGGACCCCTGGGTAGTTTGCTGGGGTCAGTGGCCCCTAGGCGGAGGGACAGGGGGCTTCCTGGGGCCTCTACTGCAAGTCCAGGGAGAGAGGTGGACCCCTGGGTAGCTTGCTGGGGTCAGAGGCCTCTAGGTGGAGGGCCAAGGGGCACCCTGGGGCCTATACTGCAAGTCCAGGGAGAGAGGTGGACCCCTGGGTAGCTTGCTGGGGTCTGTAGCCCATAGGTGGAGGGCCAGGGGGTACCCTGGGGCCTATATTGCAAGTCCAGGGAGAGAGGTGGACCCCTGGGTAGCTTCCTAAGGTCAGAGGCCCCTAGGTGGAGGGCCAGGGGGCACCCTGGGGCTTATCCTGCAAGTCCAGGGAGAGAGGTGGACCCATGGGTAGCTTGCTGGGGCACGAGGCCCCTAGGTGGAGGGCCAGGGGGCACCCTGGGGCCTCTACTGCAAGTCCAGTGAGAGAGGTGGACCCCTGGGTAGCTTCCTAAGGTCAGAGGCCCCTAGGTGGAGGGCCAAGGGGGCACCCTGGGGCCTATCCTGCAAGTCCAGAGAGAGACGTGGACCCCTGGGTAGCTTGCTGGGGTACGAGTCCCCTAGGTGGAGGGCCAGGGGGCACCCTGGGGACTCTACTGCAAGTCCAGGGAGAGAGGTGGACCCCTGGGTAGCTTCTTGGGGTCAGAGTCCCCTATGTGGAGGGTCAGGAGGTACCCTAGGGCCTCTACTGCAAGTCCAGGGAGAGAGGTGGACCCCTGGGTAGCTTGCTGGGGTCAGAGGCATCTAGGTGGAGGGCCAGGGGGCACCCTAGGGTCTACACTGCAAGTCCAGGGAGAGAGGTGGACCCCTGGGTAGCTTCCTAAGGTCTGAGGCCCCTAGGTGGAGGGCCAGGGGGCACCCTGGGGCCAATCCTGCAAGTCCAGGGAGAGATGTGGACCCCTGGGTAGCTTGCTGGGGTACGAGGCCCCTAGGTGGAGGGCCAGGGAGCACCTTGGGGCCTCTACTGCAAGTCCAGTGAGAGAGGAGGACCCCTGGGTAGCTTGCTGGGGTCAGAGGCAACTAGGTGGAGGGACAGGGGTACCCTGGGGCCTAGACTGCAAGTCCAGGGAGAGAGGTGGACCCCTGGGTAGCTTCCTGAGGTCAAAGGCCCCTAGGTGGAGGGCCAGGGGGCACCCTGGGGCCTATCCTGCAAGTCCAAGGAGAGAGGTGGACCGCTGGGTTGCTTGCTGGGGTACGAGGCCCCTAGTTGGAGGGCCAGGGGGCACCTTGGGGCCTCTACTGCAAGCCCAGGGAGAGAGGTGGACCCCTGGTTAGCTTGCTGGGGTCAGAAGCCCCTTGGTCTATGGCCAGGGGGCACCCTGGGGCCTATACTGCAAGTCCAGGGAGAGAGGTGGACCCCTGGGTAGTTTGCTGGGGTCAGAGGCCCCTAGGAGGAGGGACAGGGGGCTTCCTGGGGCCTCTACTGCAAGTCCAGGGAGAAAGGTGGACCCCGGGGTAGCTTGCTAGGGTCAGAGGCCCCTAGGTGGAGGTCAAGGGGGCACCCTGGGGCCTTTACTGCAATCCCAGGGAGAGTTGTGGACCCTTGTGTAGCTTGCTGGGGTCAGAGGCCCCTTGGTGGAGGGTCAGGGGGCACCCTGGGGCCTATTCTGCAAGTCCAGGGAGAGAGGTGGACCTCTGGGTAGCTTGCTGGGGTCAGAGGCCCCTAGGTGGAGGGCCAAGGGGCACCCTGGGGCCTATCCTAAAAGTCCAGGGAGAGAGGTGGACCCCTGGGTAGCTTGCTGGGGTACGAGGCCCCTAGGTGGAGGGCCAGGGGGCACCCTGGGGCCTCTACTGCAAGTCCAGGGAGAGAGGTGGACCCCTGGGTAGCTTGCTGGGGTCAGAGGCCCCTAGGTGGAGGGCCAGGGGGCACCCTGGGGCCTCTACTGCAAGTCCAGGGAAAGAGGTGGACCCCTAGGTAGCTTGCTGGGGTCAGAGGCCTCTAGGTGGAGGGCCAGGGGGCACCCTGGGGCCTCTACTGCAAGTCCAGGGAGAGAGGTGGACCCCTGGGTAGTTTGCTGGGGTCTGAAGCCCATAGGTGGAGGGCCAGGGGGTACCCCGGGGCCTATACATCAAGTCCAGGGAGAGAGGTGGACCCCTGGGTAGCTTCCTAAGGTAAGAGGCCCCTAGGTGGAGGGCCAGGGGGCACCCTGGGGCCTATCCTGCAAGTCCAGGGAGAGAGGTGGACCCCTGGGTAGCTTGCTGGGGTACGAGTCCCCTAGGTGGAGGGCCAGGGGGCACCCTGGGGCCTCTACTGCAAGCCCAGGGAGAGAGGTGGACCCCTGGGTAGCTTCCTGGGGTCAGAGTCCCCTAGGTGGAGGGTCAGGAGGTACCCTAGGGCCTCTACTGCAAGTCCAGGGAGAGAGGTGGACCCCTGGGTAGCTTGCTGGGGTCAGAGGCAACTAGGTGGAGGGCCAGGGGGCACCCTAGGGTCTACACTGCAAGTCCAGGGAGAGAGGTGGACCCCTGCGTAGCTTCCTAAGGTCAGAGGCCCCTAGGTGGAGGGCCAGGGGGCACCCTGGGGCCTCTACTGCAAGTCCAGGGAGAGAGGTGGACATCTGGGTAGCTTGCTGGGGTCTGAAGCCCATAGGTGGAGGGCCAGGGGGCACCCTGGGGCCTCTACTGCAAGTCTAGGGAGAGAGGTGGACCCATGGGTAGCTAGCTTGGGTAAGAGGCCCCTAAGTGGAGGGCCAGGGGGCACCCTGGGGCCTCTACTGCAAGTCCAGGGAGAGAGGTGGACCCCTGGGTAGTTTGCTCGGGTCAGAGGCCCCTAGGCGGAGGGACAGGGGGCTTCCTGGGGCCTCTACTGCAAGTCCAGGGAGAAAGGTGGATCCCTGGGTAGCTTGCTAGGGTCAGAGGCCCCTAGGTGGAGGTCAAGGGGGCACCCTGGGACCTTTACTGCAATCCCAGGGAGAGTTGTGGACCCTTGTGTAGCTTGCTGGGGTCAGAGGCCCCTTGGTGGAGGGTCAGGGGGCACCCTGGGGCCTATTCTGCAAGTCCAGGGAGAGAGGTGGACCTCTGGGTAGCTTGCTGGGGTCAGAGGCCCCTAGGTGGAGGGCCAGGGGACACCTTGGGGCCTCTACTTCAAGTCAAGGGAGAGAGGTGGACCCTTGGGTAGATTGCTGGGGTCAGCGGCCTCTAGGTGGAGGGCCAAGGGGCACCCTGGGGCCTATACTGCAAGCCCAGGGAGAGAGGTGGACCCCTGGGTAGCTTGCTGGAATCTGTAGCCCATAGGTGGAAGGCCAGGGGGTACCCTGGGGCCTATCCTGCAATCCCAGGGAGAGTTGTGGACCCTTGTGTAGCTTGCTGGGGTCAGAGGCCCCTAGGTGGAGGGCCAGGGGGCACCCTGGGGCCTCTACTGCAAGCCCAGGGAGAGAGGTGGACCCCTGGGTAGCTTCCTGGGGTCAGAGTCCCCTAGGTGGAGGGTCAGGAGGTACCCTAGGGCCTCTACTGCAAGTCCATGGAGAGAGGTGGACCCCTGGGTAGCTTGCTGGGGTCAGAGGCAACTAGTTGGAGGGCCAGGGGGCACCCTAGGGTCTACACTGCAAGTCCAGGGAGAGAGGTGGACCCCTGGGTAGCTTCCTAAGGTCAGAGGCCCCTAGGTGGAGGGCCAGGGGGCACTCTGGGGCCTCTACTGCAAGTCCAGGGAGAGAGGTGGACCCCTGGGTTGCTTGCTGGGGTCTGAAGCCCATAGGTGGAGGGCCAGGGGGCACCCTGGGGCCTCTACTGCAAGTCTAGGGAGAGAGGTGGACCCATGGGTAGCTAGCTGGGGTAAGAGGCCCCTAAGTGGAGGGCCAGGGGGCACCCTGGGGCCTCTACTGCAAGTCCAGGGAGAGAGGTGGACCCCTGGGTAGTTTGCTGGGGTCAGAGGCCCCTAGGCGGAGGGACAGGGGGCTTCCTGGGGCCTCTACTGCAAGTCCAGGGAGAGTTGTGGACCCTTGTGTAGCTTGCTGGGGTCAGAGGCCCCTTGGTGGAGGGTCAGGGGGCACCCTGGGGCCTATTCTGCAAGTCCAGGGAGAGAGGTGGACCTCTGGGTAGCTTGCTGGGGTCAGAGGCCCCTAGGTGGAGGGCCAGGGGGCACCCTGGGGCCTATCCTGCAAGTCCAGGGAGAGAGGTGGACCCCTGGGTAGCTTGCTGGGGTACGAGGCCCCTAGATGGAGGGCCAGGGGGCACCCTGGGGCCTCTACTGCAAGTCCAGGGAGAGAGGTGGACCCCTGGGTAGCTTGCTGGGGTCAGAGGCCCCTAGGTGGAGGGCCAGGGGGCACCCTGGGGCCTCTACTGCAAGTCCAGGGAAAGAGGTGAACCCCTGGGTAGCTTGCTGGGGTCAGAGGCCTCTAGGTGGAGGGCCAGGGGGCACCCTGGGGCCTCTATTGCAAGTCCAGGGAGAGAGGTGGACCCCTGGGTTGCTTGCTGGGGTCTGAAGCCCATAGGTGGAGGGCCAGGGGGTACCCTGGGGCCTATACTTCAAGTCCAGGGAGAGAGGTGGACCCTTGGGTAGCTTCCTAAGGTTAGAGGCCCCTAGGTGGAGGGCCAGAGGGCACCCTGGGGACTATCGTGCAAGTCCAGGGAGAGAGGTGGACCCCTGGGTAGCTTGCTGGGGTACAAGGCCTCTAGGTGGAGGGCCAGGGGGCACCCTGGGGCCTCTACTGCAAGGCCAGGGAGAGAGGTGGACCCCTTGGTAGCTTGCTTGGGTCAAAGACCCCTAGGTGGAGGGCCAGGGGGCACCTTGGGGCCTCTACTGCAAGTCTAGGTAGAGAGGTGGACCCATGGGTAGCTAGCTGGGGTAAGAGGCCCCTAAGTGGAGGGCAAGGGGGCACCCTGGGGCCTCTACTGCAAGTCCAGGGAGAGAGGTGGACCCCTGGGTAGTTTGCTGGGGTCAGAGGCCCCAAGGCGGAGGGACAGGGGGCTTCCTGGGGCCTCTACTGCAAGTCCAGGGAGAGAGGTGGACCCCTGGGTAGCTTGCTGGGGTCAGAGGCCTCTAGGTGGAGGGCCAAGGGGCACCCTGGGGCCTATACTGCAAGTCCAGGGAGAGAGGTGGACCCCTGGGTAGCTTGCTGGGGTCTGTAGCCCATAGGTGGAGGTCCAGGGGGTACCCTGGGGCCTATACTGCAAGTCCAGGGAGAGAGGTGGACCCCTGGGTAGCTTCCTAATGTCAGAGGCCCCTAGGTGGAGGGCCAGGCGGCACCCTGGGGCCTATCCTGCAAGTCCAGGGAGAGAGGTGGACCCCTGGGTAGCTTGCTGGGGTACGAGGCCCCTAGGTGGAGGGCTAGGGGGCTTCCTGGGGCCTCTACTGCAAGTCCAGGGAGAAAGGTGGACCCCTGGGTAGCTTGCTAGGGTCAGAGGCCCCTAGGTGGAGGTCAAGGGGGCACCCTGGGGCCTTTACTGCAATCCCAGGGAGAGTTGTAGACCCTTGTGTGGCTTGCTGGGGTCAGAGGCCCCTTGGTGGAGGGTCAGGGGGCACCCTGGGGCCTATTCTGCAAGTCCAGGGAGAGAGGTGGACCTCTGGGTAGCTTGCTGGGGTCAGAGGCCCCTAGGTGGAGGGCCAGGGGGCACCCTGGGGCCTATCCTAAAAGTCCAGGGAGAGAGGTGGACCCCTGGGTAGCTTGCTGGGGTACGAGGCCCCTAGGTGGAGGGCCAGGGGGCACCCTGGGGCCTCTACTGCAAGTCCAGGAAGAGAGGTGGACCCCTGGGTAGCTTGCTGGGGTCAGAGGCCCCTAGGTGGAGGGCCAGGGGGCTCCCTGGGGCCTCTACTGCAAGTCCAGGGAAAGAGGTGGACCCCTAGGTAGCTTGCTGGGGTCAGATGCCTCTAGGTGGAGGGCCAGGGGGCACCCTGGGGCCTCTACTGCAAGTCCAGGGAGAGAGGTGGACCCCTGGGTAGTTTGCTGGGGTCTGAAGCCCATAGGTGGAGGGCCAGGGGGTACCCCGGGGCCTATACATCAAGCCCAGGGAGAGAGGTGGACCCCTGGGTAGCTTCCTAAGGTTAGAGGCCCCTAGGTGGAGGGCCAGGGGTCACCCTGGGGCCTATCCTGCAAGTCCAGGGAGAGAGGTGGACCCCTGGGTAGCTTGCTGGGGTACGAGTCCCCTAGGTGGAGGGCCAGGGGGCACCCTGGGGCCTCTACTGCAAGCCCAGGGAGAGAGGTGGACCCCTGGGTAGCTTCCTGGGGTCAGAGTCCCCTAAGTGGAGGGTCAGGAGGTACCCTAGGGCCTCTACTGCAAGTCCAGGCTGAGAGGTGGACCCCTGGGTAGCTTGCTGGGGTCAGAGGCAACTAGGTGGAGGGCCAGGGGGCACCCTAGTGTCTACACTGCAAGTCCAGGGAGAGAGGTGGACCCCTGGGTAGCTTCCTAAGGTCAGAGGCCCCTAGGTGGAGGGCCAGAGGGCACCCTGGGGCCTCTACTGCAAGTCCAGGGAGAGAGGTGGACCCCTGGGTAGCTTGCTGGGGTCTGAAGCCCATAGGTGGAGGGCCAGGGGGCACCCTGGGGCCTCTACTGCAAGTCTAGGGAGAGAGGTGGACCCATGGGTAGCTAGCTGGGGTAAGATGCCCCTAAGTGGAGGGCCAGGGGGCACCCTGGGGCCTCTACTGCAAGTCCAGGGAGAGAGGTGGACCCCTGGGTAGTTTGCTGGGATCAGAGGCCCCTAGGCGGAGGGACAGGGGGCTTCCTGGGGCCTCTACTGCAAGTCCAGGGAGAAAGGTGGACCCCTGGGTAGCTTGCTAGGGTCAGAGGTCCCTAGGTGGGGGTCAAGGGGGCACCCTGGGACCTTTACTGCAATCCCAGGGAGAGTTGTGGACCCTTGTGTAGCTTGCTGGGGTCAGAGGCCCCTTGGTGGAGGGTCAGGGGGCACCCTGGGGCCTATTCTGCAAGTCCAGGGAGAGAGGTGGACCCCTTGGTAGCTTGCTTGGGTCAGAGACCCCTAGGTGGAGGGCCAGGGGGCACCTTGGGGCCTCTACTGCAAGTCTAGGGAGAGAGGTGGACCCATGGGTAGCTAGCTGGGGTAAGAGGCCCCTAAGTGGAGGGCCAGGGGGCACCCTGGGGCCTCTACTGCAAGTCCAGGGAGAGAGGTGGACCCCTGGGTAGTTTGCTGGGGTCAGAGGCCCCAAGGCGGAGGGACAGGGGGCTTCCTGGGGCCTCTACTGCAAGTCCAGGGAGAGAGGTGGACCCCTGGGTAGCTTGCTGGGGTCTGTAGCCCATAGGTGGAGGGCCAGGGGGTACCATGGGGCCTATACTGCAAGTCCAGGGAGAGAGGTGGACCCCTGGGTAGCTTCCTAAGGTCAGAGGCCCCTAGGTGGAGGGCCAGGGGGCACCCTGGGGCCTATCCTGCAAGTCCAGGGAGAGAGGTGGACCCATGGGTAGCTTGCTGGGGCACGAGGCCCCTAGGTGGAGGGCCAGGGGGCACCCTGGGGCCTCTACTGCAAGTCCAGGGAGAGAGGTGGACCCCTGGGTAGCTTCCTAAGGTCAGAGGCCCCTAGGTGGAGGGCCAGGGGGCACCCTGGGGCCTATCCTGCAAGTCCAGGGAGAGAGGTGGACCCCTGGGTAGCTTGCTGGGGTACGAGTCCCCTAGGTGGAGGGCCAGGGGGCTCCCTGGGGCCTCTAATGCAAGCCCAGGGAGAGAGGTGGACCCCTGGGTAGCTTCCTGGGGTCAGAGTCCCCTAGGTGGAGGGTCAGGAGGTACCCTAGGGCCTCTACTGCAAGTCCAGGGAGAGAGGTGGACCCCTGGGTAGCTTGCTGGGGTCAGAGGCAACTAGGTGGAGGGCTAGGGGGCACCCTAGGGTCTACACTGCAAGTCCAGGGAGAGAGGTGGACCCCTGGGTAGCTTCCTAAGGTCAGAGGCCCCTAGGTGGAGGGCCAGGGGGCACCCTGGGGCCTATCCTGCAAGTCCAGGGAGAGAGGTGGACCCCTGGGTAGCTTCCTAAGGTCAGAGGCCCCTAGGTGGAGGGCCAGGGGGCACCCTGGGGCCTCTACTGCAAGTCCAGGGAGAGAGGTGGACCCCTGGGTAGCTTGCTGGGGTCTGAAGCCCATAGGTGGAGGGCCAGGGGGCACCCTGGGGCCTCTACTGCAAGTCTAGGGAGAGAGGTGGACCCATGGGTAGCTAGCTAGGGTAAGAGGCCCCTAAGTGGAGGGCCAGGGGGCACCCTGGGGCCTCTACTGCAAGTCCAGGGAGAAAGGTGGACCCCTGGGTAGCTTGCTAGGGTCAGAGGCCCCTAGGTGGAGGTCAAGGGGGCACCCTGGGGCCTTTACTGCAATCCCAGGGAGAGTTGTGGACCCTTGTGTAGCTTGCTGGGGTCAGAGGCACCTTGGTGGAGGGTCAGGGGGCACCCTGGGGCCTATTCTGCAAGTCCAGGGAGAGAGGTGGACCTCTGGGTAGCTTGCTGGGGTCAGAGGCCCCTAGGTGGAGGGCCAGGGGGCACCCTGGGGCCAATCCTAAAAGTCCAGGGAGAGAGGTGGACCCCTGGGTAGCTTGCTGGGGTACGAGGCCCCTAGGTGGAGGGCCAGGGGGCACCCTGGGTCCTCTACTGCAAGTCCAGGGAGAGAGGTGGACCCCTGGGTAGCTTGCTGGGGTCAGAGGCCCCTAGGTGGAGGGCCAGGGGGCACCCTGGGGCCTCTACTGCAAGTCCAGGGAAAGAGGTGGACCCCTAGGTAGCTTGCTGGGGTCAGAGGCCTCTAGGTGGAGGGCCAGGGGGCACCCTGGGGCCTCTACTGCAAGTCCAGGGAGAGAGGTGGACCCCTGGGTAGCTTGCTGGGGTCTGAAGCCCATAGGTGGAGGGCCAGGGGGTACCCCGGGGCCTATACTTCAAGTCCAGGGAGAGAGGTCGACCCTTGGGTAGCTTCCTAAGGTTAGAGGCCCCTAGGTGGAGGGCCAGAGGGCACCCTGAGGACTATCGTGCAAGTCCAGGGAGAGAGGTGGACCCCTGGGTAGCTTGCTGGGGTACAAGGCCTCTAGGTGGAGGGCCAGGGGGCACCCTGGGGCTTCTACTGCAAGGCCAGGGAGAGAGGTGGACCCCTTGGTAGCTTTCTTGGGTCAGAGACCCCTAGGTGGAGGGCCAGGGGGCACCTTGGGGCCTATACTTCAAGTCCAGGGAGAGAGATGGACCCTTGGGTAGCTTCCTAAGGTTAGCGGCCCCTAGGTGGAGGGCCAGAGGGCACCCAGGGGACTATCGTGCAAGTCCAGGGAGAGAGGTGGACCCCTGGGTAGCTTGCTGGGGTACAAGGCCTCTAGGTGGAGGGCCAGGGGGCACCCTGGGGCCTCTACTGCAAGGCCAGGGAGAGAGGTGGACCCCTTGGTAGCTTGCTTGGGTCAGAGACCCCTAGGTGGAGGGCCAGGGGGCACCTTGGGGGCTCTACTGCAAGTCTAGGGAGAGAGGTGGACCCATGGGTAGCTAGCTGGGGTAAGACGCCCCTAAGTGGAGGGCAAGGGTGCACCCTGGGGCCTCCACTGCAAGTCCAGGGAGAGAGGTGGACCCCTGGGTAGTTTGCTGGGGTCAGAGGCCCCTAGGCGGAGGGACAGGGGGCTTCCTGGGGCCTCTACTGCAAGTCCAGGGAGAGAGGTGGACCCCTGGGTAGCTTGCTGGGGTCAGAGGCCTTTAGGTGTAGGGCCAAGGGGCACCCTGGGGCCTATACTGCAAGTCCAGGGAGAGAGGTGGACCCCTGGGTAGCTTGCTGGGGTCTGTAGCCCATAGGTGGAGGGCCAGGGGGTACCATGGGGCCTATACTGCAAGTCCAGGGAGAGAGGTGGACCCCTGGGTAGCTTCCTAAGGTCAGAGGCCTCTAGGTGGAGGGCCAGGGGGCACCCTGGGGCCTATCCTGCAAGTCCAGGGAGAGAGGTGGACCCATGGGTAGCTTGCTGGGGCACGAGGCCCCTAGGTGGAGGGCCAGGGGGCACCCTGGGGCCTCTACTGCAAGTCCAGGGAGAGAGGTGGACCCCTGGGTAGCTTCCTAAGGTCAGAGGCCCCTAGGTGGAGGGCCAGGGGGCACCCTGGGGCCTATCCTGCAAGTCCAGGGAGAGAGGTGGACCCCTGGGTAGCTTGCTGGGGTACGAGTCCCCTAGGTGGAGGGCCAGGGGGCTCCCTGGGGCCTCTAATGCAAGCCCAGGGAGAGAGGTGGACCCCTGCAAGGCTTCCTGGGGTCAGAGTCCCCTAGGTGGAGGGTCAGGAGGTACCCTAGGGCCTCTACTGCAAGTCCAGGGAGAGAGGTGGACCCCTGGGTAGCTTGCTGGGGTCAGAGGCAACTAGGTGGAGGGCTAGGGGTTACCCTAGGGTCTACACTGCAAGTCCAGGGAGAGAGATGGACCCCTGGGTAGCTTCCTAAGGTCAGAGGCCCCTAGGTGGAGGGCCAGGGGGCACCCTGGGGCCTATCCTGCAAGTCCAGGGAGAGAGGTGGAACCATGGGTAGCTTGCTGGGGTACGAGGCCCCTAGGTGGAGGGCCAGGGGGCACCCTGGGGCCTCTACTGCAAGTCCAGGGAGAGAGGAGGACCCCTGGGTAGCTTGCTGGGGTCAGAGGCAACTAGGTGGAGGGACAGGGGTACCCTGGGGCCTAGACTGCAAGTCCAGGGAGAGAGGTGGACCCCTGGGTAGCTTCCTGAGGTCAAAGGCCCCTAGGTGGAGGGCCAGGGGGCACCCTGGGGCCTATCCTGCAAGTCCAAGGAAAGAGGTGGACCCCTGGGTTGCTTGCTGGGGTACGAGGCCCCTAGTTGGAGGGCCAGGGGGCACCCTGGGGCCTCTACTGCAAGCCCAGGGAGAGAGGTGGACCCCTGGTTAGCTTGCCGGGGTCGGAAGCCCCTTGGTCTATGGCCAGGGGGCACCCTGGGGCCTATACTGCAAGTCCAGGGAGAGAGGTGGACCCATGGGTAGCTTACTGGGGTCAGAGGCCCCTAGGTGGAGGGCCAGGGGCTTCCTGGGGCCTCTACTGCAAGTCTAGGCAGAAAGGTGGACCCCTGGGTAGCTTGCTGGGGTCAGAGGCCTCTAGGTCGAGGTCAAGGGGGCACCCTGGGGCCTTTACTGCAATCCCAGGGAGAGTTGTGGACCCTTGTGTAGCTTGCTGGGGTCAGATGCCCCTTGGTGGAGGGTCAGGGGGCACCCTGGGGCCTATTCTGCAAGTCCAGGGAGAGAGGTGGACCTCTGGGTAGCTTGCTGGGGTCAGAGGCCCCTAGGTGGAGGGCCAGGGGGCACCCTGGGGCCTATCCTGCAAGTCCAGGGAGAGAGGTGGACCCCTGGGTAGCTTGCTGGGGTACGAGGCCCCTAGGTGGAGGGCCAGGGGGCACCCTGGGGCCTCTACTGCAAGTCCAGGGAAAGAGATGGACCCCTGGGTAGCTTGCTGGGGTCAGAGGCCTCTAGGTAGAGGGCCAGGGGCCACCCTGGGGCCTCTACTGCAAGTCTAGGGAGAGAGGTGGACCCATGGGTAGCTAGCTGGGGTAAGAGGCCCCTAAGTGGAGGGCCAGGGGGCACCCTGGGGCCTCTACTGCAAGTCCAGGGAGAGAGGTGGACCCCTGGGTAGCTTGCTGGGGTCTGAAGCCCATAGGTGGAGGGCCAGGGGGTACCCTGGGGCCTATACTTCAAGTTTAGGGAGAGAGGTGGACCCTTGGGTAGCTTCCTAAGGTTAGAGGCCACTAGGTGGAGGGCCAGAGGGCACCCTGGGGACTATCGTGCAAGTCCAGGGAGAGAGGTGGACCCCTGGGTAGCTTGCTGGGGTACAAGGCCTCTAGGTGGAGGGCCAGGGGGCACCCTGGGGCCTATCTTGCAAGTCCAGGGAGTAAGGTGGACCCCTGAGTAGCTTGCTGGGGTACGAGGCCCCTAGGTGGAGGGCCAGGGGGCACCCTGGGGCCTCTACTGCAAGTCTAGGGAGAGAGGTGGACCCATGGGTAGCTAGCTGGGGTAAGAGGCCCCTAAGTGGAGGGCCAGGGGGCACCCTGGGGCCTCTACTGCAAGTCCAGGGAGAAAGGTGGACCCCTGGGTAGCTTGCTAGGGTCAGAGGCCCCTAAGTGGAGGTCAAGGGGGCACCCTGGGGCCTTTACTGCAATCCCAGGGAGAGTTGTGGACCCTTGTGTAGCTTGCTGGGGTCAGAGGCCCCTTGGTGGAGGGTCAGGGGGCACCCTGGGGCCTATTCTGCAACTCCAGGGAGAGAGGTGGACCTCTGGGTAGCTTGCTGGGGTCAGAGGCCCCTAGGTGGAGGGCCAGGGGGCACCCTGGGGCTTATCCTAAAAGTCCAGGGAGAGAGGTGGACCCCTGGGTAGCTTGCTGGGGTACGAGGCCCCTAGGTGGAGGGCCAGGGGGCACTCTGGGGCCTCTACTGCAAGTCCAGGGAGAGAGGTGGACCCCTGGGTAGCTTGCTGGGGTCAGAGGCCCCTAGGTGGAGGGCCAGGGGGCACCCTGGGGCCTCTACTGCAAGTCCAGGGAGAGAGGTGGACCCCTAGGTAGCTTGCTGGGGTCAGAGGCCTCTAGGTGGAGGGCCAGGGGGCACCCTGGGGCCTCTACTGCAAGTCCAGGGAGAGAGGTGGACCCCTGGGTAGCTTGCTGGGGTCTGAAGCCCATAGGTGGAGGGCCAGGGGGTACCCCTGGGCCTATACTTCAAGTCCAGGGAGAGAGGTCGACCCTTGGGTAGCTTCCTAAGGTCAGAGGCCCCTAGGTGGAGGGCCAGGGGTCACCCTGGGGCCTATCCTGCAAGTCCAGGGAGAGAGGTGGACCCGTGGGTAGCTTGCTGGGGCACGAGGCCCCTAGGTGAAGGGCCAGGGGGCACCCTGGGGCCTCTACTGCAAGTCCAGGGAGAGAGGTGGACCCCTGGGTAGCTTCCTAAAGTCAGAGGCCCCTAGGTGGAGGGCCAGGGGGCACCCTGGGGCCTATCCTGCAAGTCCAGGGAGAGAGGTGGACCCCTGGGTAGCTTGCTGGGGTACGAGTCCCCTAGGTAGAGGGCCAGGGGGCACCCTGGGGCCTCTACTGCAAGCCCAGGGAGAGAGGTGGACCCCTGGGTAGCTTGCTGGGGTCAGAGTCCCCTAGGTGGAGGGTCAGGAGGTACCCTAGGGCCTCTACTGCAAGTCCAGGGAGAGAGGTGAACCCCTGGGTAGCTTGCTGGGGTCAGAGGCAACTAGGTGGAGGGCCAGGGGGCACCCTAGGGTCTACACTGCAAGTCCAGGGAGAGAGTTGGACCCATGGGTAGCTTCCTAAGGTCAGAGGCCCCTAGGTGGAGGGCCAGGGGGCACCCTGGGGCCTCTACTGCAAGTCCAGGGAGAGAGGTGGACCCATGGGTAGCTAGCTGGGGTAAGAGGCCCCTAAGTGGAGCACCAGGGGCACACTGGGGCCTCTACTGCAAGTCAAGGGAGAGAGGTGGACCCTTGGGTAGCTTGCTAAGGTTAGAGGCCCCTAGGTGGAGGGCCAGAGGGCACCCTGGGGACTATCGTGCAAGTCCAGGGAGAGAGGTGGACCCCTGGGTAGCTTGCTGGGGTACAAGGCCTCTAGGTGGAGGGCCAGGGGGCACCCTGGGTTCTCTACTGCAAGGCCAGGGAGAGAGGTGGACCCATTGGTAGCTTGCTTGGGTCAGAGACCCCTAGGTGGAGGGCCAGGGGGCACCTTGGGGCCTCTACTGCAAGTCTAGGTAGAGAGGTGGACCCATGGGTAGCTAGATGGGGTAAGAGGCCCCTAAGTGGAGGGCAAGGGGGCACCCTGGGGCCTCTACTGCAAGTCCAGGGAGAGAGGTGGACCCCTGGGTATTTTGCTGGGGTCAGAGGCCCCAAGGCGGAGGGACAGGGGGCTTCCTGGGGCCTCTACTGCAAGTCCAGGGAGAGAGGTGGACCCCTGGGTAGCTTGCTGGGGTCAGAGGCCTCTAGGTGGAGGGCCAAGGGGCACCCTGGGGCCTATACTGCAAGTCCAGGGAGAGAGGTGGACCCCTGGGTAGCTTGCTGGGGTCTGTAGCCCATAGGTGGAGGTCCAGGGGGTACCCTGGGGCCTATACTGCAAGTCCAGGGAGAGAGGTGGACCCCTGGGTAGCTTCCTAATGTCAGAGGCCCCTAGGTGGAGGGCCAGGGGGCACCCTGGGGCCTATCCTGCAAGTCCAGGGAGAGAGGTGGACCCCTGGGTAGCTTGCTGGGGTACGAGGCCCCTAGGTGAAGGGCCAGGGGGCACCCTGGGGCCTCTACTGCAAGTCCAGGGAGAGAGGTGGACCCCTGGGTAGCTTCCTAAGGTCAGAGGCCCCTAGATGGAGGGCCAGGGGGCACCCTGGGGCCTATCCTGCAAGTCCAGGGAGAGAGGTGGACCCCTGGGTAGCTTGCTGGGGTACGAGTCCCCTAGGTGGAGGGCCAGGGGGCACCCTGGGGCCTCTACTGCAAGTCCAGGGAGAGAGGTGGACCCCTGGGTAGCTTCCTGGGGTCAGAGTCCCCTAGGTGGAGGGTCAGGAGGTACCCTAGGGCCTCTACTGCAAGTCCAGGGAGAGAGGTGGACCCCTGGGTAGCTTGCTGGGGTCAGAGGCAAATAGGTGGAGGGCCAGGGGGCACCCTAGGGTCTACACTGCAAGTCCAGGGAGAGAGGTGGACCCCTGGGTAGCTTCCTAAGGTCAGAGGCCCCTAGGTGGAGGGCCAGGGGGCGCCCTGGGGCCTATCCTGCAAGTCCAGGGAGAGATGTGGACCCCTGGGTAGCTTGCTGGGGTACGAGGCCCCTAGGTGGAGGGCCAGGGGGCACCCTGGGGCCTATCCTGCAAGTCCAGGGAGAGAGGTGGACGCCTGGGTAGCTTGCTGGGGTACGAGGCCCCTAGGTGGAGGGCCAGGGGGCACCCTGGGGCCTCTACTGCAAGTCCAGGGAGAGAGGTGGACCCCTGGGTAGCTTCCTAAGGTCAGAGGCCCCTAGGTGGAGGGCCTGGGGGAACCCTGGGGCCTATCCTGCAAGTCCAGGGAGAGAGGTGGACCCCTGGGTAGCTTGCTGGGGTACGAGTCCCCTAGGTGGAGGGCCAGGGGGCACCCTGGGGCCTCTACTGCAAGTCCAGGGAGAGAGGTGGACCCCTGGGTAGATTCCTGGGGTCAGAGTCCCCTAGGTGGAGGGTCAGGAGGTACCCTAGGGCCTCTACTGCAAGTCCAGGGAGAGAGGTGGACCCCTGGGTAGCTTGCTGGGGTCAGAGGCAAATAGGTGGAGGGCCAGGGGGCACCCTAGGGTCTACACTGCAAGTCCAGGGAGAGAGGTGGACCCCTGGGTAGCTTCCTAAGGTCAGAGGCCCCTAGGTGGAGTTCCAGGGGGCACCCTGGGGCCTATCCTGCAAGTCCAGGGAGAGATGTGGACCCCTGGGTAGCTTGCTGGGGTACAAGGCCCCTAGGTGGAGGGCCAGGGGGCACCCTGGGGCCTCTACTGCAAGTCCAGGGAGAGAGGAGGACCCCTGGGTAGCTTGCTGGGGTCAGAGGCAACTAGGTGGAGGGACAGGGGTACCCTGGGGCCTAGACTGCAAGTCCAGGGAGAGAGGTGGACCCCTGGGTAGCTTCCTGAGGTCAAAGGCCCCTAGGTGGAGGGCCAAGGGGCACCCTGGGGCCTATCCTGCAAGTCCAAGGAAAGAGGTGGACCCCTGGGTTGCTTGCTGGGGTACGAGGCCCCTAGTTGGAGGGCCAGGGGGCACCCTGGGGCCTCTACTGCAAGCCCAGGGAGAGAGGTGGACCCCTGGGTAGCTTGCTGGGGTTGGAAGCCCCTTGGTCTATGGCCAGGGGGCACCCTGGGGCCTATACTGCAAGTCCAGGGAGAGAGGTGGACCCATGGGTAGCTTACTGGGGTAAGAGGCCCCTAGGTGGAGGAAAAGGGGCTTCCTGGGGCCTCTACTGCAAGTCTAGGCAGAAAGGTGGACCCTTGGGTAGCTTGCTGGGGTCAGAGGCCTCAAGGTGGAGGTCAAGGGGGCACCCTGGGGCCTTTACTGCAATCCCAGGGAGAGAGGTGGACCTCTGGGTAGCTTGCTGGGGTCAGAGGCCCCTAGGTGGAGGGCCAGGGGGCACCCTGGGGCCTATCCTGCAAGTCCAGGGAGAGAGGTGGACCCCTGGGTAGCTTGCTGGGGTACGAGGCCCCTAGGTGGAGGGCCAGGGCGCACCCTGGGGCCTCTACTGCAAGTCCAGGGAGAGAGGTGGACCCCTGGGTAGCTTGCTGGGGTCAGAGGCCCCTAGGTGGAGGGCCAGGGGGCACCCTGGGGCCTCTACTGCAAGTCCAGGGAAAGGGGTGGACCCCTGGGTAGCTTGCTGGGGTCAGAAGCCTTTAGGTGTAGGGCCAGGGGGCACCCTGGGGCCTCTTCTGCAAATCCAGGAAGAGAGGTGGACCCCTGGGTAGCTTGCTGGGGTCTGAAGCCTATAGGTGGAGGGCCAGGGGGTACCCTGGGGCCTATACTTCAAGTCCAGGGAGAGAGGTGGACCCTTGGGTAGCTTCCTAAGGTTAGAGGCCCCTAGGTGGAGGGCCAGCGGGCACCCTGGGGACTATCGTGCAAGTCCAGGGAGAGAGGTGGACCCCTGGGTAGCTTGCTGGGGTACAAGGCCTCTAGGTGGAGGGCCAGGGGGCACCCTGGGGCCTAACTTGCAAGTCCAGGGAGTAAGGTGGACCCCTGAGTAGCTTGCTGGGGTACGAGGCCCCTAGGTGGAGGGCCAGGGGGCACCCTGGGGCCTCTACTGCAAGTCCAGGGAGAGAGGTGGACCCCTGGGTAGCTTGCTGGGGTCTGAAGCCCATAGGTGGAGGGCCAGGGGGCACCCTGGGGCCTCTACTGCAAGTCTAGGGAGAGAGGTGGACCCATGGGTAGCTAGCTGGGGTAAAAGGCCCCTGAGTGGAGGGCCAGGGGGCACCCTGGGGCCTCTACTGCAAGTCCAGGGAGAGAGGTGGACCCATGGGTAGTTTGCTGGGGTCAGAGGCCCCTAGGCGGAGGGACAGGGGGCTTCCTGGGGCCTCTACTGCAAGTCCAGGGAGAAAGGTGGACCCCTGGGTAGCTTGCTAGGGTCAGAGGCCCCTAGGTGGAGGTCAAGGGGGCACCCTGGGGCCTTTACTGCAATCCCAGGGAGAGTTGTGGACCCTTGTGTAGCTTGCTGGGGTCAGAGGCCCCTTGGTGGAGGGTCAGGGGGCACCCTGGGGCCTATTCTGCAAGTCCAGGGAGAGAGGTGGACCTCTGGGTAGCTTGATGGGGTCAGAGGCCCCTAGGTGGAGGGCCAGGGGGCACCCTGGGGCCTATCTTGCAAGTCCAGGGAGAGAGGTGGACCCCTGGGTAGCTTGCTGGGGTGCGAGGCCCATAGGTGGAGGGCCAGGGGGCACCCTGGGGCCTCTACTGCAAGTCTAGGGAGAGAGGTGGACCCATGGGTAGCTAGCTGGGGTAAGAGGCCCCTAAGTGGAGGGCCAGGGGGCACCCTGGGGCCTCTACTGCAAGTCCAGGGAGAGAGGTGGACCCCTGGGTAGCTTGCTGGGGTCTGAAGCCCATAGGTGGAGGGCCAGGGGGTACCCTGGGGCCTATACTTCAAGTCCAGGGAGAGAGGTGGACCCTTGGGTAGCTTCCTAAGGTTAGAGGCCACTAGGTGGAGGGCCAGAGGGCACCCTGGGGACTATCGTGCAAGTCCAGGGAGAGAGGTGGACCCCTCGGTAGCTTGCTGGGGTACAAGGCCTCTAGGTGGAGGGCCAGGGGGCACCCTGGGGCCTATCCTGCAAGTCCAGGGAGAGAGGTGGACCCCTGGGTAGCTTGCTGGGGTACGAGGCCCATAGGTGGAGGGCCAGGGGGCACCCTGGGGCCTCTACTGCAAGTCCAGGGAGAGAGGTGGACCCCTGGGTAGCTTGCTGGGGTCAGAGGCCCCTAGGTGGAGGGCCAGGGGGCACCCTGGGGCCTCTACTGCAAGTCCAGGGAAAGAGGTGGACCCCTAGGTAGCTTGCTGGGGTCAGAGGCCTCTAGGTGGAGGGCCAGGGGGCACCCTGGGGCCTCTACTGCAAGTCCAGGGAGAGAGGTGGACCCCTGGGTAGCTTGCTGGGGTCTGAAGCCCATAGGTGGAGGGCCAGGGGGTACCCCTGGGCCTATACTTCAACTCCAGGGAGAGAGGTGGACCCTTGGGTAGCTTCCTAAGGTTAGAGGCCCCTAGGTGGAGGCCCAGAGGGCACCCTGGGGACTATCGTGCAAGTCCAGGGAGAGAGGTGGACCCCTGGGTAGCTTGCTGGGGTAAAAGGCCTCTAGGTGGAGGGCCAGGGGGCACCCTGGGGCCTCTACTGCAAGGCCAGGGAGAGAGGTGGACCCCTTGGTAGCTTGCTTGGGTCAGAGACCCCTAGGTGGAGGGCCAGGGGGCACCTTGGGGCCTCTACTTCAAGTCCAGGGAGAGAGGTGGACCCTTGGGTAGCTTCCTAAGGTTAGAGGCCCTTAGGTGGAGGGCCAGAGGGCTCCCAGGGGACTATCGTGCAAGTCCAGGGAGAGAGGTGGACCCCTGGGTAGCTTGCTGGGGTACAAGGCCTCTAGGTGGAGGGCCAGGGGCACCCTGGGGCCTCTACTGCAAGGCCAGGGAGAGAGGTGGACCCCTGGGTAGCTTGTTGGGGTCAGAGGCCCCTAGGTGGAGGGACAGGGGGCACCCTGGGGCCTCTACTGCAAGTCCAGGGAAAGAGATGGACCCCTGGGTAGCTTGCTGGGGTCAGAGGCCTCTAGGTAGAGGGCCAGGGGGCACCCTGGGGCCTCTACTGCAAGTCTAGGGAGAGAGGTGGACCCATGGGTAGCTAGCTGGGGTAAGAGGCCCCTAAGTGGAGGGCCAGGGGGCACCCTGGGGCCTCTACTGCAAGTCCAGGGAGAGAGGTGGACCCCTGGGTAGCTTGCTGGGGTCTGAAGCCCATAGGTGGAGGGCCAGGGGGTACCCTGGGGCCTATACTTCAAGTCCAGGGAGAGAGGTGGACCCTTGGGTAGCTTCCTAAGGTTAGAGGCCACTAGGTGGAGGGCCAGAGGGCACCCTGGGGACTATCGTGCAAGTCCAGGGAGAGAGGTGGACCCCTGGGTAGCTTGCTGGGGTACAAGGCCTCTAGGTGGAGGGCCAGGGGGCACCCTGGGGCCTATCCTGCAAGTCCAGGGAGAGAGGTGGACCCCTGGGTAGCTTGCTGGGGTACGAGGCCCATAGGTGGAGGGCCAGGGGGCACCCTGGGTCCTCTACTGCAAGTCCAGGGAGAGAGGTGGACCCCTGGGTAGCTTGCTGGGGTCAGAGGCCCCTAGGTGGAGGGCCAGGGGGCACCCTGGGGCCTCTACTGCAAGTCCAGGGAAAGAGATGGACCCCTGGGTAGCTTGCTGGGGTAGGAGGCCCCTAGGTGGAGGGCCAGGGGGCACTCTGGGGCCTCTACTGCAAGTCCAGGGAGAGAGGTGGACCCCTGGGTAGCTTGCTGGGGTCAGAGGCCCCTAGGTGGAGGGCCAGGGGGCACCCTGGGGCCTCTACTGCAAGTCCAGGGAAAGAGGTGGACCCCTAGGTAGCTTGCTGGGGTCAGAGGCCTCTAGGTGGAGGGCCAGGGGGCACCCTGGGGCCTCTACTGCAAGTCCAGGGAGAGAGGTGGACCCCTGGGTAGCTTGCTGGGGTCTGAAGCCCATAGGTGGAGGGCCAGGGGGTACCCCTGGGCCTATACTTCAACTCCAGGGAGAGAGGTGGACCCTTGGGTAGCTTCCTAAGGTTAGAGGCCCCTAGGTGGAGGCCCAGAGGGCACCCTGGGGACTATCGTGCAAGTCCAGGGAGAGAGGTGGACCCCTGGGTAGCTTGCTGGGGTAAAAGGCCTCTAGGTGGAGGGCCAGGGGGCACCCTGGGGCCTCTACTGCAAGGCCAGGGAGAGAGGTGGACCCCTTGGTAGCTTGCTTGGGTCAGAGACCCCTAGGTGGAGGGCCAGAGGGCACCTTGGGGCCTCTACTTCAAGTCCAGGGAGAGAGGTGGACCCTTGGGTAGCTTCCTAAGGTTAGAGGCCCTTAGGTGGAGGGCCAGAGGGCTCCCAGGGGACTATCGTGCAAGTCCAGGGAGAGAGGTGGACCCCTGGGTAGCTTGCTGGGGTACAAGGCCTCTAGGTGGAGGGCCAGGGGCACCCTGGGGCCTCTACTGCAAGGCCAGGGAGAGAGGTGGACCCCTGGGTAGCTTGCTGGGGTCAGAGGCCTCTAGGTGGAGGGCCAGGGGGCACCCTGGGGACTCTACTGCAAGTCCAGGGAGAGAGGTGGACCCCTGGGTAGCTTGCTGGGGTCTGAAGCCCATAGGTGGAGGGCCAGGGGGTACCCTGGGGCCTATACTTCAAGTCCAGGGAGAGAGGTGGACCCTTGGGTAGCTTCCTAAGGTTAGAGGCCCCTAGGTGGAGGGCCAGGGGGTACCCTGGGGCCTATACTTCAAGTCCAGGGAGAGAGGTGGAACCCTGGGTAGCTTGCTGGGGTCAGAGGCCCCTAGGTGGAGGGCCAGGGGGCACCCTGGGGCCTCTACTGCAAGTCCAGGGAAAGAGGTGGACCCCTGGGTAGCTTGCTGGGGTCAGAGGCCTTTAGGTGTAGGGCCAGGGGGCACCCTGGGGCCTCTACTGCAAATCCAGGGAGAGAGGTGGACCCCTGGGTAGCTTGCTGGGGTCTGAAGCCTATAGGTGGAGGGCCAGGGGGTACCCTGGGGCCTATACTTCAAGTCCAGGGAGAGAGGTGGACCCTTGGGTAGCTTCCTAAGGTTAGAGGCCCCTAGGTGGAGGGCCAGCGGGCACCCTGGGGACTATCGTGCAAGTCCAGGGAGAGAGGTGGACCCCTGGGTAGCTGGCTGGGGTACAAGGCCTCTAGGTGGAGGGCCAGGGGGCACCCTGGGGCCTAACTTGCAAGTCCAATGAGTAAGGTGGACCGCTGAGTAGCTTGCTGGGGTACGAGGCCCCTAGGTGGAGGGCCAGGGGGCACCCTGGGGCCTCTACTGCAAGTCCAGGGAGAGAGGTGGACCCCTGGGTAGCTTGCTGGGGTCTGAAGCCCATAGGTGGAGGGCCAGGGGGCACCCTGGGGCCTCTACTGCAAGTCTAGGGAGAGAGGTGGACCCATGGGTAGCTAACTGGGGTAAGAGGCCCCTGAGTGGAGGGCCAGGGGGCACCCTGGGGCCTCTACTGCAAGTCCAGGGAGAGAGGTGGACCCATGGGTAGTTTGCTGGGGTCAGAGGCCCCTAGGCGGAGGGCCAGGGGGCTTCCTGGGGCCTCTACTGCAAGTCCAGGGAGAAAGGTGGACCCCTGGGTAGCTTGCTAGGGTCAGAGGCCCCTAGGTGGAGGTCAAGGGGGCACCCTGGGGCCTTTACTGCAATCCCAGGGAGAGTTGTGGACCCTTGTGTAGCTTGCTGGGGTCAGAGGCAACTAGGTGGAGGGCCAGGGGGCACCCTAGGGTCTACACTGCAAGTCCAGGGAGAGAGGTGGACCCCTGGGTAGCTTCCTAAGGTCAGAGGCCCCTAGGTGGAGGGCCAGGGGGCACCCTGGGGCCTCTACTGCAAGTCCAGGGAGAGAGGTGGACCCCTGGGTAGCTTGCTGGGGTCTGAAGCCCATAGGTGGAGGGCCAGGGGGCACCCTGGGGCCTCTACTGCAAGTCTAGGGAGAGAGATGGACCCATGGGTAGCTAGCTGGGGTAAGAGGCCCCTAAGTGGAGGGCCAGGGGGCTTCCTGGGGCCTCTACTGCAAGTCCAGGGAGAAAGGTGGACCCCTGGGTAGCTTGCTAGGGTCAGAGGCCCCTAGGTGGAGGTCAAGGGGGCACCCTGGGACCTTTACTGCAATCCCAGGGAGAGTTGTGGACCCTTGTGTAGCTTGCTGGGGTCAGAGGCCCCTTGGTGGAGGGTCAGGGGGCACCCTTGGGCCTATCCTGCAAGTCCAGGGAGAGAGGTGGACCCCTGGGTAGCTTGCTGGGGTACGAGGCCCATAGGTGGAGGGCCAGGGGGCACCCTGGGGCCTCTACTGCAAGTCCAGGGAGAGAGGTGGACCCCTGGGTAGCTTGCTGGGGTCAGAGGCCCCTAGGTGGAGGGCCAGGGGGCACCCTGGGGCCTCTACTGCAAGACCAGGGAAAGAGATGGACCCCTGGGTAGCTTGCTGGGGTCAGAGGCATCTAGGTGGAGGGCCAGGGGGCACCCTGGGGCCTCTACTGCAAGTCCAGGGAGAGAGGTGGACCCCTGGGTAGCTTGCTGGGGTCAGAGGCCCCTAGGTGGAGGGCCAGGGGGCACCCTGGGGCCTCTACTGCAAGACCAGGGAGAGAGGTGGACCCTTGGGTAGCTTCCTAAGGTTAGAGGCCCCTAGGTGGAGGGCCCGAGGGCACCCTGGGGACTAATGTGCAAGTCCAGGGAGAGAGGTGGACCCCTGGGTAGCTGGCTGGGGTACAAGGCCTCTAGGTGGAGGGCCAGGGGGCACCCTGGGGCCTCTACTGCAAGTCCAGGGAGAGAGGTGGACCCCTGGGTAGCTTGCTGGGGTCTGAAGCCCATAGGTGGAGGGCCAGGGGGTACCCTGGGGCCTATACTTCAAGTCCAGGGAGAGAGGTGGACCCTTGGGTAGCTTCCTAAGGTTAGAGGCCCCTAGGTGGAGGGCCAGAGGGCACCCTGGGGACTATCGTGCAAGTCCAGGGAGAGAGGTGGACCCCTGGGTAGCTTGCTGGGGTCAGAGGCCCCTAGGTGGAGGGCCAGGGGGCACCCTGGGGCCTCTACTGCAAGACCAGGGAGAGAGGTGGACCCTTGGGTAGCTTCCTAAGGTTAGAGGCCCCTAGGTGGAGGGCCAGAGGGCACCCTGGGGACTATCGTGCAAGTCCAGGGAGAGAGGTGGACCCCTGGGTAGCTTGCTGGGGTACAAGGCCTCTAGGTGGAGGGCCAGGGGGCACCCTGGGGCCTCTACTGCAAGTCCAGGGAGAGAGGTGGACCCCTGGGTAGCTTGCTGGGGTCTGAAGCCCATAGGTGGAGGGCCAGGGGGTACCCTGGGGCCTATACTTCAAGTCCAGGGAGAGAGGTGGACCCTTGGGTAGCTTCCTAAGGTTAGAGGCCCCTAGGTGGAGGGCCAGAGGGCACCCTGGGGACTATCGTGCAAGTCCAGGGAGAGAGGTGGACCGCTGGGTAGCTTGCTGGGGTACAAGGCCTCTAGGTGGAGGGCCAGGGGGCACCCTGGGGCCTATCTTGCAAGTCCAGGGAGTAAGGTAGACCCCTGAGTAGCTTGCTGGGGTACGAGGCCCCTAGGTGGAGGGCCAGGGGGCACCCTGGGGCCTCTACTGCAAGTCCAGGGAGAGAGGTGGACCCCTGGGTAGCTTGCTGGGGTCTGAAGCCCATAGGTGGAGGGCCAGGGGGCACCCTGGGGCCTCTACTGCAAGTCTAGGGAGAGAGGTGGACCCATGGGTAGCTAGCTGGGGTAAGATGCCCCTAAGTGGAGGGCCAGGGGGCACCCTGGGGCCTCTACTGCAAGTCCAGGGAGAGAGGTGGACCCCTGGGTAGTTTGCTGGGGTCAGAGGCCCCTAGGCGGAGGGACAGGGGGCTTCCTGGGGCCTCTACTGCAAGTCCAGGGAGAAAGGTGGACCCCTGGGTAGCTTGCTAGGGTCAGAGGCCCCTAGGTGGAGGTCAAGGGGGCACCCTGGGGCCTTTACTGCAATCCCAGGGAGAGTTGTGGACCCTTGTGTAGCTTGCTGGGGTCAGAGGCCGCTTGGTGGAGGGTCAGGGGGCACCCTGGGGCCTATTCTGCAAGTAAAGGGAGAGAGGTGGACCTCTGGGTAGCTTGCTGGGGTCAGAGGCCCCTAGGTGGAGGGCCAGGGGGCACCCTGGGGCCTATCCTGCAAGTCCAGGGAGAGAGGTGGACCCCTGGGTAGCTTGCTGGGGTACGAGGCCCCTAGGTGGAGGGCCAGGGGGAACCCTGGGGCCTCTACTGCAAGTCCAGGGAAAGAGGTGGACCCCTGGGTAGCTTGCTGGGGTCAGAGGCCCCAAGGTGGAGGGCCAGGGGGCACCCTGGGGCCTCTACTGCAAGTCCAGGGAAAGAGGTGGACCCCTGGGTAGCTTGCTGGGGTCAGAGGCCTCTAGTTGGAGGGCCAGGGGGCACCCTGGGGCCTCTACTGCAAGTCCAGGGAGAGAGGTGGACCCCTGGGTAGCTTGCTGGGGTCTGAAGCCCATAGGTGGAGGGCCAGGGGGTACCCTGGGGCCTATACTTCAAGTCCAGGGAGAGAGGTGGACCCTTGGGTAGCTTCCTAAGGTTAGAGGCCCCTAGGTGGAGGGCCAGAGGGCACCCTGGGGACTATCGTGCAAGTCCAGGGAGAGAGGTGGACCCCTGGGTAGCTTGCTGGGGTACAAGGCCTCTAGGTGGAGGGCCAAGGGGCACCCTGGGGCCTCTACTGCAAGGCCAGGGAGAGAGGTGGACCCCTTGGTAGCTTGCTTGGGTCAGAGACCCCTAGGTGGAGGGCCAGGGGGCACCTTGGGGCCTCTACTGCAAGTCTAGGTAGAGAGGTGGACCCCTGGGTAGCTTGCTGGGGTCAGAGGCCTCTAGGTGGAGGGCCAAGGGGCTTCCTGGGGCCTCTACTGCAAATCCAGGGAGAGAGGTGGACCCCTGGGTAGCTTGCTGGGGTCAGAGGCCTCTAGGTGGAGGGCCAAGGGGCACCCTGGGGCCTATACTGCAAGTCCAGGGAGAGAGGTGGACCCCTGGGTAGCTTGCTGGGGTCTGTAGCCCATAGGTGGAGGTCCAGGGGGTACCCTGGGGCCTATACTGCAAGTCCAGGGAGAGAGGTGGACCCCTGGGTAGCTTCCTAATGTCAGAGGCCCCTAGGTGGAGGGCCAGGGGGCACCCTGGGGCCTATCCTGCAAGTCCAGGGAGAGAGGTGGACCCCTGGGTAGCTTGCTGGGCTACGAGGCCCCTAGGTGGAGGGCCAGGGGGCACCCTGGGGCCTCTACTGCAAGTCCAGGGAGAGAGGTGGACCCCTGGGTAGCTTCCTAAGGTCAGAGGCCCCTAGGTGGAGGGCCAGGGGGCACCCTGGGGCCTATTCTGCAAGTCCAGGGAGAGAGGTGGACCCCTGGGTAGCTTGCTGGGGTACGAGTCCCCTAGGTGGAGGGCCAGGGGGCACCCTGGGGCCTCTACTGCAAGTCCAGGGAGAGAGGTGGACCCCTGGGTAGCTTCCTGGGGTACGAGTCCCCTAGGTGGAGGGTCAGGAGGTACCCTAGGGCCTCTACTGCAAGTCCAGGGAGAGAGGTGGACCCCTGGGTAGCTTGCTGGGGTCAGAGGCAAATAGGTGGAGGACCAGGGGGCACCCTAGGGTCTACACTGCAAGTCCAGGGAGAGAGGTGGACCCCTGGGTAGCTTCCTAAGGTCAGAGGCCCCTAGGTGGAGGGCCAGGGGGCACCCTGGGGCCTATCCTGCAAGTCCAGGGAGAGATGTGGACCCCTGGGTAGCTTGCTGGGGTACGAGGTCCCTAGGTGGAGGGCCAGGGGGCACCCAGGGGCCTCTACTGCAAGTCCAGGGAGAGAGGAGGACCCCTGGGTAGCTTGCTGGGGTCAGAGGCAACTAGGTGGAGGGCCAGGGGTACCCTGGGGCCTAGACTGCAAGTCCAGGGAGAGAGGTGGACCCCTGGGTAGCTTCCTGAGGTCAAAGGCCCCTAGGTGGAGGGCCAGGGGGCACCCTGGGGCCTATCCTGCAAGTCCAAGGAGAGAGGTGGACCCCTGGGTTGCTTGCTGGGGTACGAGGCCCCTAGTTGGAGGGTCAGGGGGCACCCAGGGGCCTCTAATGCAAGCCCAGGGATAGAGGTGGACCCCTGGTTAGCTTGCTGGGGTCGGAAGCCTCTTGGTCTATGGCCAGGGGGCACCCTGGGGCCTATACTGCAAGTCCAGGGAGAGAGGTGGACCCAGGGGTAGCTTACTAAGGTTAGAGGCCCCTAGGTGGAGGGCCAGGGGCTTCCTGGGGCCTCTACTGCAAGTCTAGGCAGAGAGGTGGACTCCTGGGTAGCTTGCTGGGGTCAGAGGCCCCTAGGTGGAGGGCCAGGGGGCACCCTGGGGCCTCTACTGCAAGTCCAGGGAAAGAGGTGGACCCCTGGGTAGCTTGCTGGGGTCAGAGGCCTCTAGGTGGAGGGCCAGGGGGCACCCTGGGGCCTCTACTGCAAGTCTAGGGAGAGAGGTGGACCCATGGGTAGCTAGCTGGTGTAAGAGGCCCCTAAGTGGAGGGCCAGGGGGCACCCTGGGGCCTCTACTGCAAGTCCAGGGATAGAGGTGGACCCCTGGGTAGCTTGCTGGGGTCTGAAGCCCATAGGTGGAGGGCCAGGGGGTACCCTGGGGCCTATACTTCAAGTCCAGGGAGAGAGGTGGACCCTTGGGTAGCTTCCTAAGGTTAGAGGCCCCTAGGTGGAGGGCCAGAGGGCACCCTGGGGACTATCGTGCAAGTCCAGGGAGAGAGGTGGACCCCAGGGTAGCTTGCTGGGGTACAAGGCCTCTAGGTGGAGGGCCAGGGGGCACCCTGGGGCCTATCTTGCAAGTCCAGGGAGTAAGGTGGACCCCTGAGTAGCTTGCTGGGGTACGAGGCCCCTAGGTGGAGGGCCAGGGGGCACCCTGGGGCCTCTACTGCAAGTCCAGGGAGAGAGGTGGACCCCTGGGTAGCTTCCTAAGGTCAGAGGCCCCTAGGTGGAGGGCCAGGGGGCACCCTGGGGCCTCTACTGCAAGTCCAGGGAGAGAGTTGGACCCCTGGGTAGCTTGCTGGGGTCTGAAGCCCATAGGTGGAGGGCCAAGGGGCACCCTAGGGCCTCTACTGCAAGTCTAGGGAGGGAAAAGGACCCATGGGTAGCTAGCTGGGGTAAGAGGCCCCTAAGTTGAGGGCCAGGGGGCACCCTGGGGCCTCTACTGCAAGTCCAGGGAGAAAGGTGGACCCCTGGGTCGCTTGCTAGGGTCAGAGGCCCCTAGGTGGAAGTCAAGGGGGCACCCTGGGGCCTTTACTGCAATCCCAGGGAGAGTTATGGACCCTTGTGTAGCTTGCTGGGGTCAGAGGCCCCTTGGTGGAGGGTCAGGGGGCACCCTGGGGCCTATTCTGCAAGTCCAGGGAGAGGTGGACCTCTTGGTAGCTTGCTGGGATCAGAGGCCCCTAGGTGGAGGGCCAGGGGGCACCCTGGGGCCTATCCTAAAAGTCCAGGGAGAGAGGTGGACCCCTGGGTAGCTTGCTGGGGTATGAGGCCCCTAGGTGGAGGGCCAGGGGGCACCCTGTGGCCTCTACTGCAAGTCTAGGGAGAGAGGTGGACCCCTGGGTAGCTTGCTGGGGTCAGAGGCCCCTAGGTGGAGGGCCAGGGGGCACCCTGGGGCCTCTACTGCAAGTCCAGGGAAAGAGGTGGACCCCTAGGTAGCTTGCTGGGGTCAGAGGCCTCTAGGTGGAGGGCCAGGGGGCACCCTGGGGCCTCTACTGCAAGTCCAGGGAGAGAGGTGGACCCCTGGGTAGCTTGCTGGGGTCTGAAGCCCATAGGTGGAGGGCCAGGGGGTACCCCTGGGCCTATACTTCAAGTCCAGGGAGAGAGGTGGACCCTTGGGTGGCTTCCTAAGGTTAGAGGCCCCTAGGTGGAGGGCCAGAGGGCACCCTGGGGACTATCGTGCAAGTCCAGGTAGAGAGGTGGACCCCTGGGTAGCTTGCTGGGGTACAAGGCCTCTAGGTGGAGGGCCAGGGGGCACCCTGGGGCCTCTACTGCAAGGCCAGGGAGAGAGGTGGACCCCTTGGTAGCTTGCTTGGGTCAGAGACCCCTAGGTGGAGGGCCAGGGGGCACCTTGGGGCCTCTACTTCAAGTCCAGGGAGAGAGGTGGAGCCTTGGGTAGCTTCCTAAGGTTAGAGGCCCCTAGGTGGAGGGCCAGAGGGCACCCAGGGGACTATCGTGCAAGTCCAGGGAGAGAGGTGGACCCCTGGGTAGCTTGCTGGGGTACAAGGCCTCTAGGTGGAGGGCCAGGGGGCACCCTGGGGCCTCTACTGCAAGGCCAGGGAGAGAGGTGGACCCCTTGGTAGCTTGCTTGGGTCAGAGACCCCTAGGTGGAGGGCCAGGGGGCACCTTGGGGCCTCTACTGCAAGTCTAGGGAGAGAGGTGGACCCATGGGTAGCTAGCTGGGGTAAGAGGCCCCTAAGTGGAGGGCAAGGGGGCACCCTGAGGCCTCTACTGCAAGTCCAGGGAGAGAGGTGGACCCCTAGGTAGTTTGCTGGGGTCAGAGGCCCCTAGGCAGAGGGAAAGGGGGGCTTCCTGGGGCCTCTACTGCAAGTCCAGGGAGAGAGGTGGACCCCTGTGTAGCTTGCTGGGGTCAGAGGCCTCTAGGTGGAGGGCCAAGGGGCACCCTGGGGCCTATACTGCAAGTCCAGGGAGAGAGGTGGACCCCTGGGTAGCTTGCTGGTGTCTGTAGCCCATAGGTGGAGGGCCAGGGGGTACCCTGGGGCCTATACTGCAAGTCCAGGGAGAGAGGTGGACCCCTGGGTAGCTTCCTAAGGTCAGAGGCCCCTAGGTGGAGGGCCAGGGGGCACCCTGGGGCATATCCTGCAAGTCCAGGGAGAGAGGTGGACCGATGGGTAGCTTGCTAAGGCACGAGGCCCCTAGGTGGAGGGCCAGGGGGCACCCTGGGGCCTCTACTGCAAGTCCAGGGAGAGAGGTGGACCCCTGGGTAGCTTCCTAAGGTCAGAGGCCCGTAGGTGGAGGGCCAGGGGGCACCCTGGGGCCTATCCTGCAAGTCCAGGGAGAGAGGTGGACCCCTGGGTAGCTTGCTGGGGTACGAGTCCCCTAGGTGGAGGGCCAGGGGGCACCCTGGGGCCTCTACTGCAAGTCCAGGGAGAGAGGTGGACCCCTGGGTAGCTTCCTGGGGTCAGAGTCCCCTAGGTGGAGGGTCAGGAGGTACCCTAGGGCCTCTACTGCAAGTCCAGGGAGAGAGGTGGACCCCTGGGTAGCTTGCTGGGGTCAGAGGCAACTAGGTGGAGGGCCAGGGGGCACCCTAGGGTCTACACTGCAAGTCCAGGGAGAGAGGTGGACCCCTGGGTAGCTTCCTAAGGTCAGAGGCTCCTAGGTGTAGGGCCAGGGGGCACCCTGGGGCCTATCCTGCAAGTCCAGGGAGAGATGTGGACCCCTGGGTAACTTGCTGGGGTCAGAGGCAACTAGGTGGAGGGACAGGGGTACCCTGGGGACTAGACTGCAAGTCCAGGGAGAGAGGTGGACCGCTGGGTTGCTTGCTGTGGTACGAGGCCCCTAGTTGGAGGGCCAGGGGGCACCCTGGGGCCTCTACTGCAAGCCCAGGGAGAGAGGTGGACCCCTGGTTAGCTTGCTGGGGTCGGAAGCCCCTTGGTCTATGGCCAGGGGGCACCCTGGGGCCTATACTGCAAGTCCAGTGAGAGAGGTGGACCCATGGGTAGCTTACTGGGGTCAGAGGCCCCTAGGTGGAGGGCCAGGGGCTTCCTGGGGCCTCTACTGCAAGTCCAGGGAGAGAGGTGGACCCCTGGGTAGCTTGCTGGTGTCAGAGGCAACTAGGTGGAGGGACAGGGGGTACCCTGGGGCCTATACTGCAAGTCCAGGGAGAGAGGTGGACCCCTGGGTAGCTTCCTGAGGTCAGAGGCCCCTAGGTGGAGGGCCAGAGCGCACCCTGGGGCCTATCCTGCAAGTCCAGGGAGAGAGGTGGACCCCTGGGTAGCTTGCTGGGGTACGAGGCCCCTAGGTGGAGGGCCAGGGGGCAGCCTGGGGCCTCTACTGCAAGTCCAGGGAGAGAGGTGGACCCCTGGGTACCTTCCTGGGGTCAGAGTCCCCTAGGTGGAGGGCCAGGAGGTACCCTAGGGCCTCTACTGCAAGTCCAGGTTGAGAGGTGGACCCCTGGGTAGCTTGCTGGGGTAAGAGGCCCCTAAGTGGAGGGCCAGGGGGCACCCTGGGAACTCTACTACAAGTCCATGGAGAGAGGTGGACCCCTGGGTAGTTTGCTGGGGTCAGAGGCCCCTAGGCGGAGGGACAGGGGGCTTCCTGGGGGCTCTACTGCAAGTCCAGGGAGAAAGGTGGACCCCTTGGTAGCTTGCTTGGGTCAGAGGCCTCTAGGTGGAGGTCAAGGGGGCACCCTGGGGCCTATCCTGCAAGTCCAGGGAGAGAGGTGGACCCCTAGGTAGCTTGCTGGGGTACAAGGCCCCTAGCTGGAGGGCCAGGGGGCACCCTGGGGCCTCTACTGCAAGGCCAGGGAGAAAGGTGGACCCCTTGGTAGCTTGCTGGGGTCAGAGACCCCTAGGTGGAGGGCCAGGGGGCACCCTGGGGCCTCTACTGCAAGTCTAGGGAGAGAGGTGGACCCATGGGTAGCTAGCTGGGGTAAGAGGCCCCTAAGTGGAGGGCCAGGGGGCACCCTGGGAACTCTACTACAAGTCCATGGAGAGAGGTGGACCCCTGGGTAGTTTGCTGGGGTCAGAGGCCCCTAGGCGGAGGGACAGGGGGCTTCCTGGGGGCTCTACTGCAAGTCCAGGGAGAAAGGTGGACCCCTTGGTAGCTTGCTTGGGTCAGAGGCCTCTAGGTGGAGGTCAAGGGGGCAACCTGGGGCCTCTACTGCAATCCCAGGGAGAGTTGTGGACCCTTGTGTAGCTTGCTGGGGTCAGAGGCCCCTTGGTGGAGGGTCAGGGGGCACCCTGGGGCCTATTCTGCAAGTCCAGGGAGAGAGGTGGACCTCTGGGTAGCTTGCTGAGGTCAGAGGCCCCTAGGTGGAGGGCCAGGGGGCACCCTGTGGCCTATCCTGCAAGTCCAGGGAGAGAGGTGGACCCCTGGGTAGCTTGCTGGGGTACGAGGCCCCTAGGTGGAGGGCCAGGGGGCACCCTGGGGCCTCTACTGCAAGTACAGGGAGAGAGGTGGACCCCTGGGTAGCTTGCTGGGGTCAGAGGCCCCTAGGTGGAGGGCCAGGGGGCACCCTGGGGCCTCTACTGCAAGTCCAAGGAAAGAGGTGGACCCCTGGGTAGCTTGCTGGGGTCAGAGGCCTTTAGGTGTAGGGCCAGGGGGCACCCTGGGGCCTCTACTGCAAATCCAGGGAGAGAGGTGGACCCCTGGGTAGCTTGCTGGGGTCTGAAGCCCATAGGTGGAGGGCCAGGGGGTACCCTTGGGCCTATACTTCAAGTCCAGGGAGAGAGGTGGACCCTTGGTTAGCTTCCTAAGGTTAGAGGCCCCTAGGTGGAGGGCCAGAGGGCACCCTGGGGACTATCGTGCAAGTCCAGGGAGAGAGGTGGACCCCTGGGTAGCTTGCTGGGGTACAAGGCCTCTAGGTGGAGGGCCAGGGGGCACCCTGGGGCCTATCTTGCAAGTCCAGGGAGTAAGGTGGACCCCTGAGTAGCTTGCTGGGGTACGAGGCCCCTAGGTGGAGGGCCAGGGGGCACCCTGGGGCCTCTACTGCAAGTCCAGGGAGAGAGGTGGACCCCTGGGTAGCTTGCTGGGGTCTGAAGCCCATAGGTGGAGGGCCAGGGGGCACCCTGGGGCCTCTACTGCAAGTCTAGGGAGAGAGGTGGACCCATGGGTAGCTAGCTGGGGTAAGAGGCCCCTGAGTGGAGGGCCAGGGGGCACCCTGGCGCCTCTACTGCAAGTCCAGGGAGAGAGGTGGTCCCCTGGGTAGTTTGCTGGGGTCAGAGGCCCCTAGGCGGAGGGACAGGGTGCTTCCTGGGGCCTCTACTGCAAGTCCAGGGAGAAAGGTGGACCCCTGGGTAGCTTGCTAGGGTCAGAGGCCCCTAGGTGGACGTCAAGGGGGCACCCTGGGGCCTTTACTGCATCCCAGGGAGAGTTGTGGACCCTTGTTTAGCTTGCTGGGGTCAGAGGCCCCTTGGTGGAGGGTCAGGTGGCACCCTGGGGCCTATTCTGCAAGTCCAGGGAGAGAGGTGGACCTCTGGGTAGCTTGCTGGGGTCAGAGGCCCCTAGGTGGAGGGCCAGGGGGCACCCTGGGGCCTATCCTGCAAGTCCAGGGAGAGAGGTGGACCCCTGGGTAGCTTGCTGGGGTACGAGGCCCATAGGTGGAGGGCCAGGGGGCACCCTGGGGCCTCTACTGCAAGTCCAGGGAGAGAGGTGGACCCCTGGGTAGCTTGCTGGGGTGAGAGGCCCCTAGGTGGAGGGCCAGGGGGGACCCTGGGGCCTCTACTGCAAGTCCAGGGAAAGAGGTGGACCCCTGGGTAGCTTGCTGGGGTCAGAGGCCTCTAGGTAGAGGGCCAGGGGGCACCCTGGGGCCTCTACTGCAAGTCTAGGGAGAGAGGTGGACCCCTGGGTAGCTTGCTGGGGTCTGAAGCCCATAGGTGGAGGGCCAGGGGGTACCCTGGGGCCTATACTTCAAGTCCAGGGAGAGAGGTGGACCCTTGGTTAGCTTCATAAGGTTAGAGGCCCCTAGGTGGAGAGCCAGAGGGCACCCTGGGGACTATTGTGCAAGTCCAGGGAGAGAGGTAGACCCCTGGGTAGCTTGCTGGGGTATAAGGCCTCTAGGTGGAGGGCCAAGGGGCACCCTGGGGCCTATCTTGCAAGTCCAGAGAGAGAGGTGGACCCCTGGGTAGCTTGCTGGGGTCTGAAGCCCATAGGTGGAGGGCCAGGGGGCACCCTGGGGCCTCTACTGCAAGTCTAGGGAGAGAGGTGGACCCATGGGTAGCTAGCTGGGGTAAGAGGCCCTAAGTGGAGGGCCAGGGGGCACCCTGGGGCCTCTACTGCAAGTCCAGGGAGAAAGGTGGACCCCTGGGTAGCTTGCTAGGGTCAGAGGCCCCTAGGTGGAGGTCAAGGGGGCACCCTGGGGCCTTTACTGCAATGCCAGGGAGAGTTGTGGACCCTTGTGTAGCTTGCTGGGGTCAGAGGCCCCTTGGTGGAGGGTCAGGGGGCACCCTGGGGCCTAATCTGCAAGTCCAGGGAGAGAGGTGGACCTCTGGGTAGCTTGCTGGGGTCAGAGGCCCCTAGGTGGAGGGCCAGGGGGCACCCTGGGGCCTCTACTGCAAGGCCATGGAGAGAGGTGGACCCCTTGGTAGCTTGCTTGGGTCAGAGACCCCTAGGTGGAGGGCCAGGGGGCACCTTGGGGCCTCTACTTCAAGTCCAGGGAGAGAGATGGACCCTTGGGTAGCTTCCTAAGGTTAGAGGCCCCTAGGTGGAGGGCCAGAGGGCACCCAGGGGACTATCGTGCAAGTCCAGGGAGAGAGGTGGACCCCTGGGTAGCTTGCTGGGGTACAAGGCCTCTAGGTGGAGGGCCAGGGGGCACCCTGGGGCCTCTACTGCAAGGCCAGGGAGAGAGGTGGACCCCTTGGTAGCTTGCTTGGGTCAGAGACCCCTAGGTGGAGGGCCAGGGGGCACCTTGGGGCCTCTACTGCAAGTCTAGGGAGAGAGGTGGACCCATGGGTAGCTAGCTGGGGTAAGATGCCCCTAAGTGGAAAGCAAGGGGGCACCCTGGGGCCTCTACTGCAAGTCCAGGGAGAGAGGTGGACCCCTGGGTAGTTTGCTGGGGTCAGAGGCCCCTAGGCGGAGGGACAGGGGGCTTCCTGGGGCCTCTACTGCAAGTCCAGGGAGAGAGGTGGACCCCTGGGTAGCTTGCTGGGGTCAGAGGCCTCTAGGTGGAGGGCCAAGGGGCACCCTGGGGCCTATACTGCAAGTCCAGGGAGAGAGGTGGACCCCTGGGTAGCTTCCTAAGGTCAGAGGCCCCTAGGTGGAGGGCCAGGGGGCACCCTGGCGCCTATCCTGCAAGTCCAGGGAGAGAGGTGGACCCCTGGGTAGCTTGCTGGGGTACGAGTCCCCTAGGTGGAGGGCCAGGGGGCACCCTGGGGCCTCTACTGCAAGCCCAGGGAGAGAGGTGGACCCCTGGGTAGCTTCCTGGGGTCAGAGTCCCCTAGGTGGAGGGTCAGGAGGTACCCTAGGGCCTCTACTGCAAGTCCAGGGAGAGAGGTGGACCCTTGGGTAGCTTGCTGGGGTCAGAGGCAACTAGGTGGAGGGCCAGGGGGCACCCTAGGGTCTACACTGCAAGTCCAGGGAGAGAGGTGGACCCCTGGGTAGCTTCCTAAGGTCAGAGGCCCCTAGGTGGAGGGCCAGGGGGCACCATGGGGCCTCTACTGCAAGTCCAGGGAGAGAGGTGGACCCCTGGGTAGCTTGCTGGGGTCTGAAGCCCATAGGTGGAGGGCCAGGGGGCACCCTGGGGCCTCTACTGCAAGTCTAGGGAGAGAGGTGGACCCATGGGTAGCTAGCTGGGGTAAGAGGCCCCTAAGTGGAGGGCCAGGGGGCACCCTGGGGCCTCTACTGCAAGTCCAGGGAGAGAGGTGGACCCCTGGGTAGTTTGCTGGGGTCAGAGGCCCCTAGGCGGAGGGACAGGGGGCTTCCTGGGGCCTCTACTGCAAGTCCAGGGAGAAAGGTGGACCCCTGGGTAGCTTGCTAGGGTCAGAGGCCCCTAGGTGGAGGTCAAGGGGGCACCCTGGGACCTTTACTGCAATCCCAGGGAGAGTTGTGGACCCTTGTGTAGCTTGCTGGGGTCAGAGGCCCCTTGGTGGAGGGTCAGGGGGCACCCTGGGGCCTATTCTGCAAGTCCAGGGAGAGAGGTGGACCTCTGGGTAGCTTGCTGGGGTCAGAGGCCCCTAGGTGGAGGGCCAGGGGGCACCCTGGGGCCTATCCTGCAAGTCCAGGGAGAGAGGTGGACCCCTGGGTAGCTTGCTGGGGTACGAGGCCCATAGGTGGAGGGCCAGGGGGCACCCTGGGGCCTCTACTGCAAGTCCAGGGAGAGAGGTGGACCCCTGGGCAGCTTGCTGGGGTCAGAGGCCCCTAGGTGGAGGGCCAGGGGGCACCCTGGGGCCTCTACTGCAAGACCAGGGAAAGAGATGGACCCCTGGGTAGCTTGCTGGGGTCAGAGGCATCTAGGTGAAGGGCCAGGGGGCACCCTGGGGCCTCTACTGCAAGTCCAGGGAGAGAGGTGGACCCCTGGGTAGCTTGCTAGGGTCTGAAGCCCATAGGTGGAGGGCCAGGGGGTACCCTGGGGCCTATACTTCAAGTCCAGGGAGAGAGGTGGACCCTTGGGTAGCTTCCTAAGGTTAGAGGCCCCTAGGTGGAGGGCCAGAGGGCACCCTGAGGACTATCGTGCAAGTCCAGGGAGAGAGGTGGACCCCTGGGTAGCTTGCTGGGGTACAAGGCCTCTAGGTGGAGGGCCAGGGGGCACCCTGGGGCCTCTACTGCAAGTCCAGGGAGAGAGGTGGACCCCTGGGTAGCTTGCTGGGGTCTGAAGCCCATAGGTGGAGGGCCAGGGGGCACCCTGGGGCCTCTACTGCAAGTCTAGGGAGAGAGGTGGACCCATGGGTAGCTAGCTGGGGTAAGAGGCCCCTAAGTGGAGGGCCAGGGGGCACCCTGGGGCCTCTACTGCAAGTCCAGGGAGAGAGGTGGACCCCTGGGTAGTTTGCTGGGGTCAGAGGCCCCTAGGCGGAGGGACAGGGGGCTTCCTGGGGCCTCTACTGCAAGTCCAGGGAGAAAGGTGGACCCCTGGGTAGCTTGCTAGGGTCAGAGGCCCCTAGGTGGAGGTCAAGGGGGCACCCTGGGGCCTTTACTGCAATCCCAGGGAGAGTTGTGGACCCTTGTGTAGCTTGCTGGGGTCAGAGGCAACTAGGTGCAGGGCCAGGGGGCACCCTAGGGTCTACACTGCAAGTCCAGGGAGAGAGGTGGACCCCTGGGTAGCTTCCTAAGGTCAGAGGCCCCTAGGTGGAGGGCCAGGGGGCACCCTAGGGTCTACACTGCAAGTCCAGGGAGAGAGGTGGACCCCTGGGTAGCTTGCTGGGGTCTGAAGCCCATAGGTGGAGGGCCAGGGGGCACCCTGGGGCCTCTACTGCAAGTCTAGGGAGAGAGATGGACCCATGGGTAGCTAGCTGGGGTAAGAGGCCCCTAAGTGGAGGGCCAGGGGGCACCCTGGGGCCTCTACTGCAAGTCCAGGGAGAGAGGTGGACCCCTGGGTAGTTTGCTGGGGTCAGAGGCCCCTAGGCGGAGGGACAGGGGGCTTCCTGGGGCCTCTACTGCAAGTCCAGGGAGAAAGGTGGACCCCTGGGTAGCTTGCTAGGGTCAGAGGCCCCTAGATGGAGGTCAAGGGGGCACCCTGGGACCTTTACTGCAATCCCAGGGAGAGTTGTGGACCCTTGTGTAGCTTGCTGGGGTCAGAGGCCCCTTGGTGGAGGGTCAGGGGGCACCCTGGGGCCTATCCTGCAAGTCCAGGGAGAGAGGTGGACCCCTGGGTAGCTTGCTGGGGTACGAGGCCCATAGGTGGAGGGCCAGGGGGCACCCTGGGGCCTCTACTGCAAGTCCAGGGAGAGAGGTGGACCCCTGGGTAGCTTGCTGGGGTCAGAGGCCCCTAGGTGGAGGGCCAGGGGGCACCCTGGGGCCTCTACTGCAAGACCAGGGAAAGAGATGGACCCCTGGGTAGCTTGCTGGGGTCAGAGGCATCTAGGTGGAGGGCCAGGGGGCACCCTGGGGCCTCTACTGCAAGTCCAGGGAGAGAGGTGGACCCCTGGGTAGCTTGCTGGGGTCAGAGGCCCCTAGGTGGAGGGCCAGGGGGCACCCTGGGGCCTCTACTGCAAGACCAGGGAGAGAGGTGGACCCTTGGGTAGCTTCCTAAGGTTAGAGGCCCCTAGGTGGAGGGCCAGAGGGCACCCTGGGGACTATTGTGCAAGTCCAGGGAGAGAGGTGGACCCCTGGGTAGCTTGCTGGGGTACAAGGCCTCTAGGTGGAGGGCCAGGGGGCACCCTGGGGCCTCTACTGCAAGTCCAGGGAGAGAGGTGGACCCCTGGGTAGCTTGCTGGGGTCTGAAGCCCATAGGTGGAGGGCCAGGGGGTACCCTGGGGCCTATACTTCAAGTCCAGGGAGAGAGGTGGACCCTTGGGTAGCTTCCTAAGGTTAGAGGCCCCTAGGTGGAGGGCCAGAGGGCACCCTGGGGACTATCGTGCAAGTCCAGGGAGAGAGGTGGACCCCTGGGTAGCTTGCTGGGGTCAGAGGCCCCTAGGTGGAGGGCCAGGGGGCACCCTGGGGCCTCTACTGCAAGACCAGGGAGAGAGGTGGACCCTTGGGTAGCTTCCTAAGGTTAGAGGCCCCTAGGTGGAGGGCCAGAGGGCACCCTGGGGACTATCGTGCAAGTCCAGGGAGAGAGGTGGACCCCTGGGTAGCTTGCTGGGGTACAAGGCCTCTAGGTGGAGGGCCAGGGGGCACCCTGGGGCCTCTACTGCAAGTCCAGGGAGAGAGGTGGACCCCTGGGTAGCTTGCTGGGGTCTGAAGCCCATAGGTGGAGGGCCAGGGGGTACCCTGGGGCCTATACTTCAAGTCCAGGGAGAGAGGTGGACCCTTGGGTAGCTTCCTAAGGTTAGAGGCCCCTAGGTGGAGGGCCAGAGGGCACCCTGGGGACTATCGTGCAAGTCCAGAGAGAGAGGTGGACCCCTGGGTAGCTTGCTGGGGTACAAGGCCTCTAGGTGGAGGGCCAGGGGGCACCCTGGGGCCTATCTTGCAAGTCCAGGGAGTAAGGTAGACCCCTGAGTAGCTTGCTGGGGTACGAGGCCCCTAGGTGGAGGGCCAGGGGGCACCCTGGGGCCTCTACTGCAAGTCCAGGGAGAGAGGTGGACCCCTGGGTAGCTTGCTGGGGTCTGAAGCCCATAGGTGGAGGGCCAGGGGGCACCCTGGGGCCTCTACTGCAAGTCTAGGGAGAGAGGTGGACCCATGGGTAGCTAGCTGGGGTAAGAGGCCCCTAAGTGGAGGGCCAGGGGGCACCCTGGGGCCTCTACTGCAAGTCCAGGGAGAGAGGTGGACCCCTGGGTAGTTTGCTGGGGTCAGAGGCCCCTAGGCGGAGGGACAGGGGGCTTCCTGGGGCCTCTACTGCAAGTCCAGGGAGAAAGGTGGACCCCTGGGTAGCTTGCTAGGGTCAGAGGCCCCTAGGTGGAGGTCAAGGGGGCACCCTGGGGCCTTTACTGCAATCCCAGGGAGAGTTGTGGACCCTTGTGTAGCTTGCTGGGGTCAGAGGCCGCTTGGTGGAGGGTCAGGGGGCACCCTGGGGCCTATTCTGCAAGTAAAGGGAGAGAGGTGGACCTCTGGGTAGCTTGCTGGGGTCAGAGGCCCCTAGGTGGAGGGCCAGGGGGCACCCTGGGGCCTATCCTGCAAGTCCAGGGAGAGAGGTGGACCCCTGGGTAGCTTGCTGGGGTACGAGGCCCCTAGGTTGAGGGCCAGGGGGAACCCTGGGGCCTCTACTGCAAGTCCAGGGAAAGAGGTGGACCCCTGGGTAGCTTGCTGGGGTCAGAGGCCCCAAGGTGGAGGGCCAGGGGGCACCCTGGGGCCTCTACTGCAAGTCCAGGGAAAGAGGTGGACCCCTGGGTAGCTTGCTGGGGTCAGAGGCCTCTAGTTGGAGGGCCAGGGGGCACCCTGGGGCCTCTACTGCAAGTCCAGGGAGAGAGGTGGACCCCTGGGTAGCTTGCTGGGGTCTGAAGCCCAAAGGTGGAGGGCCAGGGGGTACCCTGGGGCCTATACTTCAAGTCCAGGGAGAGAGGTGGACCCTTGGGTAGCTTCCTAAGGTTGGAGGCCCCTAGGTGGAGGGCCAGAGGGCACCCTGGGGACTATCGTGCAAGTCCAGGGAGAGAGGTGGACCCCTGGGTAGCTTGCTGGGGTACAAGGCCTCTAGGTGGAGGGCCAGGGGGCACCCTGGGGCCTCTACTGCAAGGCCAGGGAGAGAGGTGGACCCCTTGGTAGCTTGCTTGGGTCAGAGACCCCTAGGTGGAGGGCCAGGGGGCACCTTGGGGCCTCTACTGCAAGTCTAGGTAGAGAGGTGGACCCCTGGGTAGCTTGCTGGGGTCAGAGGCCTCTAGGTGGAGGGCCAAGGGGCTTCCTGGGGCCTCTACTGCAAATCCAGGGAGAGAGGTGGACCCCTGGGTAGCTTGCTGGGGTCAGAGGCCTCTAGGTGGAGGGCCAAGGGGCACCCTGGGGCCTATACTGCAAGTCCAGGGAGAGAGGTGGACCCCTGGGTAGCTTGCTGGGGTCTGTAGCCCATAGGTGGAGGTCCAGGGGGTACCCTGGGGCCTATACTGCAAGTCCAGGGAGAGAGGTGGACCCCTGGGTAGCTTCCTAATGTCAGAGGCCCCTAGGTGGAGGGCCAGGGGGCACCCTGGGGCCTATCCTGCAAGTCCAGGGAGAGAGGTGGACCCCTGGGTAGCTTGCTGGGGTACGAGGCCCCTAGGTGGAAGGCCAGGGGGCACCCTGGGGCCTCTACTGCAAGTCCAGGGAGAGAGGTGGACCCCTGGGTAGCTTCCTAAGGTCAGAGGCCCCTAGGTGGAGGGCCAGGGGGCACCCTGGGGCCTATTCTGCAAGTCCAGGGAGAGAGGTGGACCCCTGGGTAGCTTGCTGGGGTACGAGTCCCCTAGGTGGAGGGCCAGGGGGCACCCTGGGGCCTCTACTGCAAGTCCAGGGAGAGAGGTGGACCCCTGGGTAGCTTCCTGGGGTACGAGTCCCCTAGGTGGAGGGTCAGGAGGTACCCTAGGGCCTCTACTGCAAGTCCAGGGAGAGAGGTGGACCCCTGGGTAGCTTGCTGGGGTCAGAGGCAAATAGGTGGAGGACCAGGGGGCACCCTAGGGTCTACACTGCAAGTCCAGGGAGAGAGGTGGACCCCTGGGTAGCTTCCTAAGGTCAGAGGCCCCTAGGTGGAGGGCCAGGGGGCACCCTGGGGCCTATCCTGCAAGTCCAGGGAGAGATGTGGACCCCTGGGTAGCTTGCTGGGGTACGAGGCCCCTAGGTGGAGGGCCAGGGGGCACCCTGGGGCCTCTACTGTAGGTCCAGGGAGAGAGGAGGACCCCTGGGTAGCTTGCTGGGGTCAGAGGCAACTAGGTGGAGGGCCAGGGGTACCCTGGGGCCTAGACTGCAAGTCCAGGGAGAGAGGTGGACCCCTGGGTAGCTTCCTGAGGTCAAAGGCCCCTAGGTGGAGGGCCAGGGGGCACCCTGGGGCCTATCCTGCAAGTCCAAGGAGAGAGGTGGACCCCTGGGTTGCTTGCTGGGGTACGAGGCCCCTAGTTGGAGGGCCAGGGGGCACCCAGGGGCCTCTAATGCAAGCCCAGGGATAGAGGTGGACCCCTGGTTAGCTTGCTGGGGTCGGAAGCCTCTTGGTCTATGGCCAGGGGGCACCCTGGGGCCTATACTGCAAGTCCAGGGAGAGAGGTGGACCCAGGGGTAGCTTACTGGGGTCAGAGGCCCCTAGGTGGAGGGCCAGGGGCTTCCTGGGGCCTCTACTGCAAGTCTAGGCAGAGAGGTGGACTCCTGGGTAGCTTGCTGGGGTCAGAGGCCCCTAGGTGGAGGGCCAGGGGGCACCCTGGGGCCTCTACTGCAAGTCCAGGGAAAGAGGTGGACCCCTGGGTAGCTTGCTGGGGTCAGAGGCCTCTAGGTGGAGGGCCAGGGGGCACCCTGGGGCCTCTACTGCAAGTCTAGGGAGAGAGGTGGACCCATGGGTAGCTAGCTGGGGTCAGAGGCAACTAGGTGGAGGGCCAGGGGTACCCTGGGGCCTAGACTGCAAGTCCAGGGAGAGAGGTGGACCCCTGGGTAGCTTCCTGAGGTCAAAGGCCCCTAGGTGGAGGGCCAGGGGGCACCCTGGGGCCTATCCTGCAAGTCCAAGGAGAGAGGTGGACCCCTGGGTTGCTTGCTGGGGTACGAGGCCCCTAGTTGGAGGGCCAGGGGGCACCCAGGGGCCTCTAATGCAAGCCCAGGGATAGAGGTGGACCCCTGGTTAGCTTGCTGGGGTCGGAAGCCTCTTGGTCTATGGCCAGGGGGCACCCTGGGGCCTATACTGCAAGTCCAGGGAGAGAGGTGGACCCCTGGGGTAGCTTACTGGGGTCAGAGGCCCCTAGGTGGAGGGCCAGGGGCTTCCTGGGGCCTCTACTGCAAGTCTAGGCAGAGAGGTGGACTCCTGGGTAGCTTGCTGGGGTCAGAGGCCCCTAGGTTGAGGGCCAGGGGGCACCCTGGGGCCTCTACTGCAAGTCCAGGGAAAGAGGTGGACCCCTGGGTAGCTTGCTGGGGTCAGAGGCCTCTAGGTGGAGGGCCTGGGGGCACCCTGGGGCCTCTACTGCAAGTCTAGGGAGAGAGGTGGACCCATGGGTAGCTAGCTGGTGTAAGAGGCCCCTAAGTGGAGGGCCAGGGGGCACCCTGGGGCCTCTACTGCAAGTCCAGGGATAGAGGTGGACCCCTGGGTAGCTTGCTGGGGTCTGAAGCCCATAGGTGGAGGGCCAGGGGGTACCCTGGGGCCTATACTTCAAGTCCAGGGAGAGAGGTGGACCCTTGGGTAGCTTCCTAAGGTTAGAGGCCCCTAGGTGGAGGGCCAGAGGGCACCCTGGGGACTATCGTGCAAGTCCAGGGAGAGAGGTGGACCCCAGGGTAGCTTGCAGGGGTACAAGGCCTCTAGGTGGAGGGCCAGGGGGCACCCTGGGGCCTATCTTGCAAGTCCAGGGAGTAAGGTGGACCCCTGAGTAGCTTGCTGGGGTACGAGGCCCCTAGGTGGAGGGCCAGGGGGCACCCTGGGGCCTCTACTGCAAGTCCAGGGAGAGAGGTGGACCCCTGGGTAGTTTGCTGGGGTCAGAGGCCCCTAGGCGGAGGGACAGGGGGCTTCCTGGGGCCTCTACTGCAAGTCCAGGGAGAAAGGTGGACCCCTGGGTAGCTTGCTAGGGTCAGAGGCCCCTAGGTGGAGGTCAAGGGGGCTTCCTGGGGCCTTTACTGCAATCCCAGGGAGAGTTGTGGACCCTTGTGTAGCTTGCTGGGGTCAGAGGCCGCTTGGTGGAGGGTCAGGGGGCACCCTGGGGCCTATTCTGCAAGTAAAGGGAGAGAGGTGGACCTCTGGGTAGCTTGCTGGGGTCAGAGGCCCCTAGGTGGAGGGCCAGGGGGCACCCTGGGGCCTATCCTGCAAGTCCAGGGAGAGAGGTGGACCCCTGGGTAGCTTGCTGGGGTACGAGGCCCCTAGGTGGAGGGCCAGGGGGCAGCCTGGGGCCTCTACTGCAAGTCCAGGGAGAGAGGTGGACCCCTGGGTAGCTTGCTGGGGTCAGAGGCCCCTAGGTGGAGGGCCAGGGGGCACCCTGGGGCCTCTACTGCAAGTCCAGGGAAAGAGGTGGACCCCTGGGTAGCTTGCTGGGGTCAGAGGCCTCTAGGTGGAGGGCCAGGGGGCACCCTGGGGCCTCTACTGCAAGTCCAGGGAGAGAGGTGGACCCCTGGGTAGCTTGCTGGGGTCTGAAGCCCATAGGTGGAGGGCCAGGGGGTACCCTGGGGCCTATACTTCAAGTCCAGGGAGAGAGGTGGACCCTTGGGTAGCTTCCTAAGGTTAGAGGCCCCTAGATGGAGGGCCAGAGGGCACCCTGGGGACTATCGTGCAAGTCCAGGGAGAGAGGTGGACCCCTGGGTAGCTTGCTGGGGTCTGAAGCCCATAGGTGGAGGGCCAGGGGGCACCCTGGGGCCTCTACTGCAAGTCTAGGGAGAGAGGTGGACCCATGGGTAGCTAGCTGGGGTAAGAGGCCCCTAAGTGGAGGGCCAGGGGGCACCCTGGGGCCTCTACTGCAAGTCCAGGGAGAGAGGTGGACCCCTGGGTAGTTTGCTGGGGTCAGAGGCCCCTAGGCGGAGGGACAGGGGGCTTCCTGGGGCCTCTACTGCAAGTCCAGGGAGAAAGGTGGACCCTTGTGTAGCTTGCTGGGGTCAGAGGCCCCTTGGTGGAGGGTCAGGGGGCACCCTGGGGCCTATTCTGCAAGTCCAGGGAGAGAGGTGGACCTCTGGGTAGCTTGCTGGGGTCAGAGGCCCCTAGGTGGAGGGCCAGGGGGCACCCTGGGGCCTATCCTGCAAGTCCAGGGAGAGAGGTGGACCCCTGGGTAGCTTGCTGGGGTCAGAGGCCCCTAGGTGGAGGGCCAGGGGGCACCCTGGGGCCTCTACTGCAAGTCCAGGGAGAGAGGTGGACCCCTGGGTAGCTTGCTGGGGTCAGAGGCCTCTAGGTGGAGGGCCAGGGGGCACCCTGGGGCCTCTACTGCAATTCCAGGGAGAGAGGTGGACTCCTGGGTAGCTTGCTGGGGTCTGAAGCCCAAAGGTGGAGGGCCAGGGGGTACCCTGGGGCCTATACTTCAAGTCCAGGGAGAGAGGTGGACCCTTGGGTAGCTTCCTAAGGTTAGAGGCCCCTAGGTGGAGGGCCAGGGGGCACCCTGGGGACTATCGTGCAAGTCCAGGGAGAGAGGTGGACCCCTGGGTAGCTTGCTGGGGTACAAGGCCTATAGGTGGAGGGCCAGGATCCACCCTGGGGCCTCTACTGCAAGGCCAGGGAGAGAGGTGGACCCTTTGGTAGCTTGCTTGGGTCAGAGACCCCTAGGTGGAGGGCCAGGGGGCACCTTGGGGCCTCTACTGCAAGTCTAGGGAGAGAGGTGGACCCATGGGTAGCTAGCTGGGGTAAGAGGCCCCTAAGTGGAGGGCAAGGGGGCACCCTGGGGCCCCTACTGCAAGTCCAGGGAGAGAGGTGGACCCCTGGGTAGTTTGCTGGGGTCAGAGGCCCCAAGGCGGAGGGACAGGGGGCTTCCTGGGGCCTCTACTGCAAGTCCAGGGAGAGAGGTGGACCCCTGGGTAGCTTGCTGGGGTCAGAGGCCTCTAGGTGGAGGGCCAAGGGGCACCCTGGGGCCTATACTGCAAGTCCAGGGAGAGAGGTGGACCCCTGGGTAGCTTGCTGGGGTCTGTAGCCCATAGGTGGAGGTCCAGGGGGTACCTTGGGGCCTATACTGCAAATCCAGGGAGAGAGGTGGACCCCTGGGTAGCTTCCTAAGGCCAGAGGCCCCTAGGTGGAGGGCCAGGGGGCACCCTGGGGCCTATCCTGCAAGTCCAGGGAGAGAGGTGGACCCCTGGGTAGCTTGCTGGGGTACGAGGCCCCTAGGTGGAGGGCCAGGGGGCACCCTGGGGCCTCTACTGCAAGTCCAGGGAGAGAGGTGGACCCCTGGGTAGCTTCCTAAGGTCAGAGGCCCCTAGGTGGAGGGCCAGGGGGCACCCTGGGGCCTATCCTGCAAGTCCAGGGAGAGAGGTGGACCCCTGGGTAGCTTGCTGGGGTACGAGTCCCCTAGGTGGAGGGCCAGGGGGCACCCTGGGGCCTCTACTGCAAGTCCAGGGAGTAAGGTGGACCCCTGAGTAGCTTGCTGGGGTACGAGGCCCCTAGGTGGAGGGCCAGGGGGCACCCTGGGGCCTCTACTGCAAGTCCAGGGAGAGAGGTGGACCCCTGGGTAGTTTGCTGGGGTCAGAGGCCCCTAGGCGGAGGGACAGGGGGCTTCCTGGGGCCTCTACTGCAAGTCCAGGGAGAAAGGTGGACCCCTGGGTAGCTTGCTAGGGTCAGAGGCCCCTAGGTGGAGGTCAAGGGGGCTTCCTGGGGCCTTTACTGCAATCCCAGGGAGAGTTGTGGACCCTTGTGTAGCTTGCTGGGGTCAGAGGCCGCTTGGTGGAGGGTCAGGGGGCACCCTGGGGCCTATTCTGCAAGTAAAGGGAGAGAGGTGGACCTCTGGGTAGCTTGCTGGGGTCAGAGGCCCCTAGGTGGAGGGCCAGGGGGCACCCTGGGGCCTATCCTGCAAGTCCAGGGAGAGAGGTGGACCCCTGGGTAGCTTGCTGGGGTACGAGGCCCCTAGGTGGAGGGCCAGGGGGCAGCCTGGGGCCTCTACTGCAAGTCCAGGGAGAGAGGTGGACCCCTGGGTAGCTTGCTGGGGTCAGAGGCCCCTAGGTGGAGGGCCAGGGGGCACCCTGGGGCCTCTACTGCAAGTCCAGGGAAAGAGGTGGACCCCTGGGTAGCTTGCTGGGGTCAGAGGCCTCTAGGTGGAGGGCCAGGGGGCACCCTGGGGCCTCTACTGCAAGTCCAGGGAGAGAGGTGGACCCCTGGGTAGCTTGCTGGGGTCTGAAGCCCATAGGTGGAGGGCCAGGGGGTACCCTGGGGCCTATACTTCAAGTCCAGGGAGAGAGGTGGACCCTTGGGTAGCTTCCTAAGGTTAGAGGCCCCTAGATGGAGGGCCAGAGGGCACCCTGGGGACTATCGTGCAAGTCCAGGGAGAGAGGTGGACCCCTGGGTAGCTTGCTGGGGTCTGAAGCCCATAGGTGGAGGGCCAGGGGGCACCCTGGGGCCTCTACTGCAAGTCTAGGGAGAGAGGTGGACCCATGGGTAGCTAGCTGGGGTAAGAGGCCCCTAAGTGGAGGGCCAGGGGGCACCCTGGGGCCTCTACTGCAAGTCCAGGGAGAGAGGTGGACCCCTGGGTAGTTTGCTGGGGTCAGAGGCCCCTAGGCGGAGGGACAGGGGGCTTCCTGGGGCCTCTACTGCAAGTCCAGGGAGAAAGGTGGACCCTTGTGTAGCTTGCTGGGGTCAGAGGCCCCTTGGTGGAGGGTCAGGGGGCACCCTGGGGCCTATTCTGCAAGTCCAGGGAGAGAGGTGGACCTCTGGGTAGCTTGCTGGGGTCAGAGGCCCCTAGGTGGAGGGCCAGGGGGCACCCTGGGGCCTATCCTGCAAGTCCAGGGAGAGAGGTGGACCCCTGGGTAGCTTGCTGGGGTCAGAGGCCCCTAGGTGGAGGGCCAGGGGGCACCCTGGGGCCTCTACTGCAAGTCCAGGGAGAGAGGTGGACCCCTGGGTAGCTTGCTGGGGTCAGAGGCCTCTAGGTGGAGGGCCAGGGGGCACCCTGGGGCCTCTACTGCAATTCCAGGGAGAGAGGTGGACTCCTGGGTAGCTTGCTGGGGTCTGAAGCCCAAAGGTGGAGGGCCAGGGGGTACCCTGGGGCCTATACTTCAAGTCCAGGGAGAGAGGTGGACCCTTGGGTAGCTTCCTAAGGTTAGAGGCCCCTAGGTGGAGGGCCAGGGGGCACCCTGGGGACTATCGTGCAAGTCCAGGGAGAGAGGTGGACCCCTGGGTAGCTTGCTGGGGTACAAGGCCTATAGGTGGAGGGCCAGGATCCACCCTGGGGCCTCTACTGCAAGGCCAGGGAGAGAGGTGGACCCTTTGGTAGCTTGCTTGGGTCAGAGACCCCTAGGTGGAGGGCCAGGGGGCACCTTGGGGCCTCTACTGCAAGTCTAGGGAGAGAGGTGGACCCATGGGTAGCTAGCTGGGGTAAGAGGCCCCTAAGTGGAGGGCAAGGGGGCACCCTGGGGCCCCTACTGCAAGTCCAGGGAGAGAGGTGGACCCCTGGGTAGTTTGCTGGGGTCAGAGGCCCCAAGGCGGAGGGACAGGGGGCTTCCTGGGGCCTCTACTGCAAGTCCAGGGAGAGAGGTGGACCCCTGGGTAGCTTGCTGGGGTCAGAGGCCTCTAGGTGGAGGGCCAAGGGGCACCCTGGGGCCTATACTGCAAGTCCAGGGAGAGAGGTGGACCCCTGGGTAGCTTGCTGGGGTCTGTAGCCCATAGGTGGAGGTCCAGGGGGTACCTTGGGGCCTATACTGCAAATCCAGGGAGAGAGGTGGACCCCTGGGTAGCTTCCTAAGGCCAGAGGCCCCTAGGTGGAGGGCCAGGGGGCACCCTGGGGCCTATCCTGCAAGTCCAGGGAGAGAGGTGGACCCCTGGGTAGCTTGCTGGGGTACGAGGCCCCTAGGTGGAGGGCCAGGGGGCACCCTGGGGCCTCTACTGCAAGTCCAGGGAGAGAGGTGGACCCCTGGGTAGCTTCCTAAGGTCAGAGGCCCCTAGGTGGAGGGCCAGGGGGCACCCTGGGGCCTATCCTGCAAGTCCAGGGAGAGAGGTGGACCCCTGGGTAGCTTGCTGGGGTACGAGTCCCCTAGGTGGAGGGCCAGGGGGCACCCTGGGGCCTCTACTGCAAGTCCAGGGAGAGAGGTGGACCCCTGGGTAGCTTCCTGGGGTCAGAGTCCCCTAGGTGGAGGGTCAGGAGGTACCCTAGGGCCTCTACTGCAAGTCCAGGGAGAGAGGTGGACCCCTGGGTAGCTTGCTGGGGTCAGAGGCAACTAGGTGGAGGGCCAGGGGGCACCCTAGGGTCTACACTGCAAGTCCAGGGAGAGAGGTGGACCCCTGGATAGCTTCCTAAGGTCAGAGGCCCCTAGGTGGAGGGCCAGGGGGCACCCTGGGGCCTATCCTGCAAGTCCAGGGAGAGATGTGGACCCCTGGGTAGCTTGCTGGGGTACGAGGCCCCTAGGTGGAGGGCCAGGGGGCACCCTGGGGCCTCTACTGCAAGTCCAGGGAGAGAGGAGGACCCCTGGGTAGCTTGCTGGGGTCAGAGGCAACTAGGTTGAGGGACAGGGGTACCCTGGGGCCTAGACTGCAAGTCCAGGGAGAGAGGTGTACCCCTGGGTAGCTTCCTGAGGTCAAAGGCCTCTAGGTGGAGGGCCAGGGGGCACCCTGGGGCCTATCCTGCAAGTCCAAGGAGGGAGGTGGACCGCTGGGTTGCTTGCTGGGGTACGAGGCCCATAGTTGGAGGGCCAGGGGGCAGCTTGGGGCCTCTACTGCAAGCCCAGGGAGAGAGGTGGACCCCTGGTTAGCCTGCTGGGGTCGGAAGCCCCTTGGTCTATGGCCAGGGGGCACCCTGGGGCCTATACTGCAAGTCCAGTGAGAGAGGTGGACCCATGGGTAGCTTACTGGGGTCAGAGGCCCCTAGGTGGGGGGCCAGGGGCTTCCTGGGGCCTCTACTGCAAGTCCAGGGAGAGAGGTGGACCCCTGGGTAGCTTGCTGGTGTCAGAGGCAACTAGGTGGAGGGCCAGGGGGCACCCTGGGGCCTCTACTGCAAGTCCAGGGAAAGAGGTGGTCCCCTGGGTAGCTTGCTGGGGTCAGAGGCCCCTAGGTGGAGGTCAAGGGGGCACCCTGGGGCCTTTACTGCAATCCCAGGGAGAGTTGTGGACCCTTGTGTAGCTTGCTGGGGTCAGAGGCCCCTTGGTGGAGGGTCAGGGGGCACCCTGGGGCCTATTCTGCAAGTCCAGGGAGAGAGGTGGACCCCTGGGTAGATTCCTAAGGTCAGAGGCCCCTAGGTGGAGGGCCAGGGGGCACCCTGGGGCCTATCCTGCAAGTCCAGGGAGAGAGGTGGACCCATGGGTAGCTTGCTGGGGCACGAGGCCCCTAGGTGGAGGGCCAGGGGGCACCCTGGGGCCTCTACTGCAAGTCCAGGGAGAGAGGTGGACCCCTGGGTAGCTTCCTAAGGTCAGAGGCCCCTAGGTGGAGGGCCAGGGGGCACCCTGGGGCCTATCCTGCAAGTCCAGGGAGAGAGATGGACCCCTGGGTAGCTTGCTGGGGTACGAGTCCCCTAGGTGGAGGGCCAGGGGGCTCCCTGGGGCCTCTATTGCAAGCCCAGGGAGAGAGGTGGACCCCTGGGTAGCTTCCTGGGGTCAGAGTCCCCTAGGTGGAGGGTCAGGAGGTACCCTAGGGCCTCTACTGCAAGTCCAGGGAGAGAGGTGGACCCCTGGGTAGCTTGCTGGGGTCAGAGGCAACTAGGTGGAGGGCCAGGGGGCACCCTAGGGTCTACACTGCAAGTCCAGGGAGAGAGGTGGACCCCTGGGTAGCTTCCTAAGGTCAGAGGCCCCTAGGTGGAGGGCCAGGGGGCACCCTGGGGCCTATCCTGCAAGTCCAGGGAGAGAGGTGGACCCATGGGTAGCTTGCTGGGGCACGAGGCCCCTAGGTGGAGGGCCAGGGGGCACCCTGGGGCCTCTACTGCAAGTCCAGGGAGAGAGGTGGACCCCTGGGTAGTTTGCTGGGGTCAGAGGCCCCTAGGCGGAGGGACAGGGGGCTTCCTGGGGCCTCTACTGCAAGTCCAGGGAGAAAAGTGGACCCCTGGGTAGCTTGCTAGGGTCAGAGGCCCTTAGGTGGAGGTCAAGGGGGCACCCTGGGACCTTTACTGCAATCCCAGGGAGAGTTGTTGACCCTTGTGTAGCTTGCTGGGGTCAGAGGCCCCTTGGTGGAGGGTCAGGGGGCACCCTGGGGCCTATTCTGCAAGTCCAGGGAGAGAGGTGGACCTCTGGGTAGCTTGCTGGGGTCAGAGGCCCCTAGGTGGAGGGCCAGGGGGCACCCTGGTGCCTATCCTGCAAGTCCAGGGAGAGAGGTTGACCCTTGGGTAGCTTGCTGGGGTACGAGGCCCATAGGTGGAGGGCCAGGGGGCACCCTGGGGCCTCTACTGCAAGTCCAGGGAGAGAGGTGGACCCCTGGGTAGCTTGCTGGGGTCAGAGGCCCCTAGGTGGAGGGCCAGGGGGCACCCTGGGGCCTCTACTGCAAGACCAGGGAAAGAGATGGACCCCTGGGTAGCTTGCTGGGGTCAGAGGCCTCTAGAAGGAGGGCCAGGGGGCACCCTGGGGCCTCTACTGCAAGTCTAGGGAGAGAGGTGGACCCATGGGTAGCTAGCTGGGGTAAGAGGCCCCTAAGTGGAGGGCCAGGGGGCACCCTGGGGCCTCTACTGCAAGTCCAGGGAGAGAGGTGGACCCCTGGGTAGCTTGCTGGGGTCTGAAGCCCATAGGTGGAGGGCCAGGGGGTACCCTGGGTTCTATACTTCAAGTCCAGGGAGAGAGGTGGACCCTTGGGTAGCTTCCTAAGGTTAGAGGCCCCTAGGTGGAGGGCCAGAGGGCACCCTGGGGACTATCGTGCAAGTCCAGGGAGAGAGGTGGACCCCTGGGTAGCTTGCTGGGGTACAAGGCCTCTAGGTGGAGGGCCAGGGGGCACCCTGGGGCCTATCTTGCAAGTCCAGGGAGTAAGGTGGACCCCTGAGTAGCTTGCTGGGGTACGAGGCCCCTAGGTGGAGGGCCAGGGGGCACCCTGGGGCCTCTACTGCAAGGCCAGGGAGAGAGGTGGACCCCTTGGTAGCTTGCTTGGGTCAGAGACCCCTAGGTGGAGGGCCAGGGGGCACCTTGGGGCCTCTACTGCAAGTCTAGGTAGAGAGGTGGACCCCTGGGTAGCTTGCTGGGGTCAGAGGCCTCTAGGTGGAGGGCCAAGGGGCTTCCTGGGGCCTCTACTGCAAGTCCAGGGAGAGAGGTGGACCCCTGGGTAGCTTGCTGGGGTCAGAGGCCTCTAGGTGGAGGGCCAAGGGGCACCCTGGGGCCTATACTGCAAGTCCAGGGAGAGAGGTGGACCCCTGGGTAGCTTGCTGGGGTCTGTAGCCCATAGGTGGAGGTCCAGGGGTTACCCTGGGGCCTATACTGCAAGTCCAGGGAGAGAGGTGGACCCCTGGGTAGCTTCCTAATGTCAGAGGCCCCTAGGTGGAGGGCCAGGGGGCACCCTGGGGCCTATCCTGCAAGTCCAGGGAGAGAGGTGGACCCCTGGGTAGCTTGCTGGGGTACGAGGCCCCTAGGTGGAGGGCCAGGGGGCACCCTGGGGCCTCTACTGCAAGTCCAAGGAGAGAGGTGGACCCCTGGGTAGCTTCCTAAGGTCAGAGGCCCCTAGGTGGAGGGCCAGGGGGCACCCTGGGGCCTATACTGCAAGTCCAGGGAGAGAGGTGGACCCCTGGGTAGCTTGCTGGGGTACGAGTCCCCTAGGTGGAGGGCCAGGGGGCACCCTGGGGCCTCTACTGCAAGTCCAGGGAGAGAGGTGGACCCCTGGGTAGCTTCCTGGGGTCAGAGTCCCCTAGGTGGAGGGTCAGGAGGTACCCTAGGGCCTCTACTGCAAGTCTAGGGAGAGAGGTGGACCCCTGGGTAGCTTGCTGGGGTCAGAGGCAAATAGGTGGAGGACCAGGGGGCACCCTAGGGTCTACACTGCAAGTCCAGGGAGAGAGGTGGACCCCTGGGTAGCTTCCTAAGGTCAGAGGCCCCTAGGTGGAGGGCCAGGGGGCACCCTGGGGCCTATACTGCAAGTCCAGGGAGAGAGGTGGACCCCTGGGTAGCTTGCTGGGGTACGAGTCCCCTAGGTGGAGGGCCAGGGGGCACCCTGGGGCCTCTACTGCAAGTCCAGGGAGAGAGGTGGACCCCTGGGTAGCTTCCTGGGGTCAGAGTCCCCTAGGTGGAGGGTCAGGAGGTACCCTAGGGCCTCTACTGCAAGTCCAGGGAGAGAGGTGGACCCCTGGGTAGCTTGCTGGGGTCAGAGGCAAATAGGTGGAGGACCAGGGGGCACCCTAGGGTCTACACTGCAAGTCCAGGGAGAGAGGTGGACCCCTGGGTAGCTTCCTAAGGTCAGAGGCCCCTAGGTGGAGGGCCAGGGGGCACCCTGGGGCCTATACTGCATGTCCAGGGAGAGAAGTGGACCCCTGGGTAGCTTGCTGGGGTACGAGTCCCCTAGGTGGAGGGCCAGGGGGCACCCTGGGGCCTCTACTGCAAGTCCAGGGAGAGAGGTGGACCCCTGGGTAGCTTCCTGGGGTCAGAGTCCCCTAGGTGGAGGGTCAGGAGGTACCCTAGGGCCTCTACTGCAAGTCCAGGGAAAGAGGTGGACCCCTGGGTAGCTTGCTGGGGTCAGAGGCAAATAGGTGGAGGACCAGGGGGCACCCTAGGGTCTACACTGCAAGTCCAGGGAGAGAGGTGGACCCCTGGGTAGCTTCCTAAGGTCAGAGGCCCCTAGGTGGAGGGCCAGGGGGCACCCTGGGGCCTATCCTGCAAGTCCAGGGAGAGATGTGGACCCCTGGGTAGCTTGCTGGGGTACGAGGCCCCTAGGTGGAGGGCCAGGGGGCACCCTGGGGCCTCTACTGCAAGTCCAGGGAGAGAGGAGGACCCCTGGGTAGCTTGCTGGGGTCAGAGGCAACTAGGTGGAGGGACAGGGGTACACTGGGGCCTAGACTGCAAGTCCAGGGAGAGAGGTGGACCCCTGGGTAGCTTCCTGAGGTCAAAGGCCCCTAGGTGGAGGGCCAGGGGGCACCCTGGGGCCTATCCTGCAAGTCCAAGGAGAGAGGTGGACCCCTGGGTTGCTTGCTGGGGTTCGAGGCCCCTAGTTGGAGGGCCAGGGGGCACCCTGGGGCCTCTACTGCAAGCCCAGGGAGAGAGGTGGACCCCTGGGTAGCTTGCTGGGGTCAGAGGCCCCTAGGTGGAGGGCCAGGGGGCACCCTGGGGCCTCTACTGCAAGTCCAGGGAGAGAGGTGGACCCCTGGGTAGCTTGCTGGGGTCAGAGGCCCCTAGGTGGAGGGCCAGGGGGCACCCTGGGGCCTCTACTGCAAGTCCAGGGAAAGAGGTGGACCCCTGGGTAGCTTGCTGGGGTCAGAGGCCTCTAGGTGGAGGGCCAGGGGGCATCCTGGGGCCTCTACTGCAAGTCCAGGGAGAGAGGTGGACCCCTGGGTAGCTTGCTTGGGTCAGAGAACCCTAGGTGGAGGGCCAGGGGGCAGCTTGGGGCCTCTACTGCAAGTCTAGGTAGAGAGGTGGACCCCTGGGTAGCTTGCTGGGGTCAGAGGCCTCTAGGTGGAGGGCCAAGGGGCTTCCTGGGGCCTCTACTGCAAGTCCAGGGAGAGAGGTGGACCCCTGGGTAGCTTGCTGGGGTCAGAGGCCCCTAGGTGGAGGGCCAGGGGGCACCCTGGGGCCTCTACTGCAAGTCCAGGGAAAGAGGTGGACCCCTGGGTAGCTTGCTGGGGTACAAGGCCTCTAGGTGGAGGGCCAGGGGGCACCCTGGGGCCTCTACTCCAAGGCCAGGGAGAGAGGTGGACCCCTTGGTAGCTTGCTTGGGTCAGAGACCCCTAGGTGGAGGGCCAGGGGGCAGCTTGGGGCCTCTACTGCAAGTCTAGGTAGAGAGGTGGACCCCTGGGTAGCTTGCTGGGGTCAGAGGCCTCTAGGTGGAGGGCCAAGGGGCTTCCTGGGGCCTCTACTGCAAGTCCAGGGAGAGAGGTGGACCCCTGGGTAGCTTGCTGGGGTCAGAGGCCTCTAGGTGGAGGGCCAAGGGGCACCCTGGGGCCTATACTGCAAGTCCAGGGAGAGAGGTGGACCCCTGGGTAGCTTTCTGGGGTCTGTAGCCCATAGGTGGAGGTCCAGGGGGTACCCTGGGGCCTATACTGCAAGTCCAGGGAGAGAGGTGGACCCCTGGGTAGCTTCCTAATGTCAGAGGCCCCTAGGTGGAGGGCCAGGGGGCACCCTGGGGCCTATCCTGCAAGTCCAGGGAGAGAGGTGGACCCCTGGTTAACTTGCTGGGGTACGAGGCCCCTAGGTGGAGGGCCAGGGGGCACCCTGGGGCCTCTACTGCAAGTCCAGGGAGAGAGGTGGACCCCTGGGTAGCTTCCTAAGGTCAGAGGCCCCTAGGTGGATGGCCAGGGGGCACCCTGGGGCCTCTACTGCAAGTCCAGGGAGAGAGGTGGACCCCTGGGTAGCTTGCTGGGGTACGAGTCCCCTAGGTGGAGGGCCAGGGGGCACCTTGGGGCCTCTACTGCAAGTCCAGGGAGAGAGGTGGACCCCTGGGTAGCTTCCTGTGGTCAGAGTCCCCTAGGTGGAGGGTCAGGAGGTACCCTAGGGCCTCTACTGCAAGTCCAGGGAGAGAGGTGGACCCCTGGGTAGCTTGCTGGGGTCAGAGTCAAATAGGTGGAGGACCAGGGGGCACCCTAGGGTCTACACTGCAAGTCCAAGGAGAGAGGTGGACCCCTGGGTAGCTTTCTGGGGTCTGTAGCCCATAGGTGGAGGTCCAGGGGGTACCCTGGGGCCTATACTGCAAGTCCAGGGAGAGAGGTGGACCCCTGGGTAGCTTCCTAATGTCAGAGGCCCCTAGGTGGAGGGCCAGGGGGCACCCTGGGGCCTATCCTGCAAGTCCAGGGAGAGAGGTGGACCCCTGGGTAACTTGCTGGGGTACGAGGCCCCTAGGTGGAGGGCCAGGGGGCACCCTGGGGCCTCTACTGCAAGTCCAGGGAGAGAGGTGGACCCCTGGGTAGCTTCCTAAGGTCAGAGGCCCCTAGGTGGATGGCCAGGGGGCACCCTGGGGCCTATACTGCAAGTCCAGGGAGAGAGGTGGACCCCTGGGTAGCTTGCTGGGGTACGAGTCCCCTAGGTGGAGGGCCAGGGGGCACCTTGGGGCCTCTACTGCAAGTCCAGGGAGAGAGGTGGACCCCTGGGTAGCTTCCTGTGGTCAGAGTCCCCTAGGTGGAGGGTCAGGAGGTACCCTAGGGCCTCTACTGCAAGTCCAGGGAGAGAGGTGGACCCCTGGGTAGCTTGCTGGGGTCAGAGTCAAATAGGTGGAGGACCAGGGGGCACCCTAGGGTCTACACTGCAAGTCCAAGGAGAGAGGTGGACCCCTGGGTAGCTTCCTAAGGTCAGAGGCCCCTAGGTGGAGGGCCAGGGGGCACCCTGGGGCCTATACTGCAAGTCCAGGGAGAGAGGTGGACCCCTGGGTAGCTTGCTGGGGTACGAGTCCCCTAGGTGGAGGGCCAGGGGGCACCCTGGGGCCTCTACTGCAAGTCCAGGGAGAGAGGTGGACCCCTGGGTAGCTTCCTGGGGTCAGAGTCCCCTAGGTGGAGGGTCAGGAGGTACCCTAGGGCCTCTACTGCAAGTCCAGGGAGAGAGGTGGACCCCTGGGTAGCTTGCTGGGGTCAGAGGCAAATAGGTGGAGGACCAGGGGGCACCCTAGGGTCTACACTGCAAGTCCAGGGAGAGAGGTGGACCCCTGGGTAGCTTCCTAAGGTCAGAGGCCCCTAGGTGGAGGGCCAGGGGGCACCCTGGGGCCTATCCTGCAAGACCAGGGAGAGATGTGGACCCCTGGGTAGCTTGCTGGGGTACGAGGCCCCTAGGTGGAGGGCCAGGGGGCACCCTGGGGCCTCTACTGCAAGTCCAGGGAGAGAGGAGGACCCCTGGGTAGCTTGCTGGGGTCAGAGGCAACTAGGTGGAGGGACAGGGGTACACTGGGGCCTAGACTGCAAGTCCAGGGAGAGAGGTGGACCCCTGGGTAGCTTCCTGAGGTCAAAGGCCCCTAGGTGGAGGGCCAGGGGGCACCCTGGGGCCTATCCTGCAAGACCAGGGAGAGAGGTGGACCCCTGGTTAGCTTGCTGGGGTCAGAAGCCCCTTGGTCTATGGCCAGGGGGCACCCTGGGGACTATACTGCAAGTCCAGGGAGAGAGGTGGACCCATGGGTAGCTTGCTGGGGTCAGAGGCCCCTAGGTGGAGGGCCAGGGGCTTCCTGGGGCCTCTACTGCAAGTCTTGGCAGAGAGGTGGACCCCTGGGTAGCTTGCTGGGGTCAGAGGCCCCTAGGTGATGGGCCAGGGGGCACCCTGGGGCCTCTACTGCAAGTCCAGGGAAAGAGGTGGACCCCTGGGTAGCTTGCTGGGGTCAGAGGCCTCTAGGTGGAGGGCCAGGGGGCACCCTGGGGCCTCTACTGCAAGTCTAGGGAGAGAGGTGGACCCATGGGTAGCTAGCTGGTGTAAGAGGCCCCTAAGTGGAGGGCCAGGGGGCACCCTGGGGCCTCTACTGCAAGTCCAGGGATAGAGGTGGACCCCTGGGTAGCTTTCTGGGGTCTGAAGCCCATAGGTGGAGGGCCAGGGGGTACCCTGGGGCCTATACTTCAAGTCCAGGGAGAGAGGTGGACCCTTGGGTAGCTTCCTAAGGTTAGAGGCCCCTAGGTGTAGGGCCAGAGGGCACCCTGGGGACTATCGTGCAAGTCCAGGGAGAGAGGTGGACCCCTGGGTAGCTTGCTGGGGTACAAGGCCTCTAGGTGGAGGGCCAGGGGGCACCCTGGGGCCTATCTTGCAAGTCCAGGGAGTAAGGTGGACCCCTGAGTAGCTTGCTGGGGTACGAGGCCCCTAGGTGGAGGGCCAGGGGGCACCCTGGGGCCTCTACTGCAAGTCCAGGGAGAGAGGTGGACCCCTGGGTAGCTTGCTGGGGTCTGAAGCCCATAGGTGGAGGGCCAGGGGGCACCCTGGGGCCTCTACTGCAAGTCTAGGGAGATAGGTGGACCCATGGGTAGCTAGCTGGGGTAAGAGGCCCCTAAGTGAAGGGCCAGGGGGCACCCTGGGGCCTCTACTGCAAGTCCAGGGAGAGAGGTGGACCCCTGGGTAGTTTGCTGGGGTCAGAGGCCCCTAGGCGGAGGGACAGGGGGCTTCCTGGGGCCTCTACTGCAAGTCCAGGGAGAAAGGTTGACCCCTGGGTAGCTTGCTAGGGTCAGAGGCCCCTAGGTGGAGGGCCAAGGGGGCACCCTGGGGCCTATCCTGCAAGTCCAGAGAGAGACGTGGACCCCTGGGTAGCTTGCTGGGGTACGAGTCCCCTAGGTGGAGGGCCAGGGGGCACCCTGGGGCCTCTACTGCAAGTCCAGGGAGAGAGGTGGACCCCTGGGTAGCTTCTTGGGGTCAGAGTCCCCTAGGTGGAGGGTCAGGAGGTACCCTAGGGCCTCTACTGCAAGTCCAGGGAGAGAGGTGGACCCCTGGGTAGCTTGCTGGGGTCAGAGGCATCTAGGTGGAGGGCCAGGGGGCACCCTAGGGTCTACACTGCAAGTCCAGGGAGAGAGGTGGACCCCTGGGTAGCTTCCTAAGGTCTGAGGCCCCTAGGTGGAGGGCCAGGGGGCACCCTGGGGCCTATCCTGCAAGTCCAGGGAGAGATGTGGACCCCTGGGTAGCTTGCTGGGGTACGAGGCCCCTAGGTGGAGGGCCAGGGGGCACCTTGGGGCCTCTACTGCAAGTCCAGTGAGAGAGGAGGACCCCTGGGTAGCTTGCTGGGGTCAGAGGCAACTAGGTGGAGGGACAGGGGTACCCTGGGGCCTAGACTGCAAGTCCAGGGAGAGAGGTGGACCCCTGGGTAGCTTCCTGAGGTCAAAGGCCCCTAGGTGGAGGGCCAGGGGGCACCCTGGGGCCTATCCTGCAAGTCCAGGGAGAGAGGTGGACCCTTGGGTAGCTTCCTAAGGTTAGAGGCCCCTAGGTGGAGGGCCAGAGGGCACCCTGGGGACTATCGTGCAAGTCCAGGGAGAAAGGTGGACCCCTGGGTAGCTTGCTGGGGTACAAGGCCTCTAGGTGGAGGGCCAGGGGGCACCCTGGGGCCTATCTTGCAAGTCCAGGGAGTAAGGTGGACCCCTGAGTAGCTTGCTGGGGTACAAGGCCCCTAGGTGGAGGGCCAGGGGGCACCCTGGGGCCTCTACTGCAAGTCCAGCGAGAGAGGTGGACCCCTGGGTAGCTTGCTGGGGTCTGAAGCCCATAGGTGGAGGGCCAGGGGGCACCCTGGGGCCTCTACTGCAAGTCTAGGGAGAGAGGTGGACCCATGGGTAGCTAGCTGGGGTAAGAGGCCCCTAAGTGGAGGGCCAGGGGGCACCCTGGGGCCTCTACTGCAAGTCCAGGGAGAAAGGTGGACCCCTGGGTAGCTTGCTAGGGTCAGAGGCCCCTAGGTGGAGGTCAAGGGGGCACCCTGGGGCCTTTACTGCAATCCCAGGGAGAGTTGTGGACCCTTGTGTAGTTTGCTGGGGTCAGAGGCCCCTTGGTGGAGGGTCAGGGGGCACCCTGGGGCCTATTCTGCAAGTCCAGGGAGAGAGGTGGACCTCTGGGTAGCTTGCTGGGGTCAGAGGCCCCTAGGTGGAGGGCCAAGGGGCACCCTGGGGCCTATCCTAAAAGTCCAGGGAGAGAGGTGGACCCCTAGGTAGCTTGCTGGGGTACGAGGCCCCTAGGTGGAGGGCCAGGGGGCACCCTGGGGCCTCTACTGCAAGTCCAGGGAGAGAGGTGGACCCCTGGGTAGCTTGCTAGGGTCAGAGGCCCCTAGGTGGAGGGCCAGGGGGCACCCTGGGGCCTCTACTGCAAGTCCAGGGAAAGACGTGGACCCCTAGGTAGCTTGCTGGGGTCAGAGGCCTCTAGGTCGAGGGCCAGGGGGCACCCTGGTGCCTCTACTGCAAGTCCAGGGAGAGGGGTGGACCCCTGGGTAGCTTGCTGGGGTCTGAAGCCCATAGGTGGAGGGCCAAGGGGTACCCCGGGGCCTATACTCCAAGTCCAGGGAGAGAGGTGGACCCTTGGGTAGCTTCCTAAGGTTAGAGGCCCCTAGGTGGAGGGCCAGAGGGCACCCTGGGGACTATCGTGCAAGTCCAGGGAGAGAGGTGGACCCCTGGGTAGCTTGCTGGGGTACAAGGCCTCTAGGTGGAGGGCCAGGGGGCACCCTGGGGCCTCTACTGCAAGGCCAGGGAGAGAGGTGGACCCCTTGGTAGCTTGCTTGGGTCAGAGACCCCTAGGTGGAGGGCCAGGGGGCACCTTGGGGCCTCTACTTCAAGTCCAGGGAGAGAGGTGGACCCTTGGGTAGCTTCCTAAGGTTAGAGGCCCCTAGGTGGAGGGCCAGAGGGCACCCAGGGGACTATCGTGCAAGTCCAGGGAGAGAGGTGGACCCCTGGGTAGCTTGCTGGGGTACAAGGCCTCTAGGTGGAGGGCCAGGGGGCACCCTGGGGCCTCTACTGCAAGGACAGGGAGAGAGGTGGACCCCTTGGTAGCTTGCTTGGGTCAGAGACCCCTAGGTGGAGGGCCAGGGGGCACCTTGGGGCCTCTACTGCAAGTCTAGGGAAAGAGGTGGACCCATGGGTAGCTGGCTGGGGTAAGAGGCCCCTAAGTGGAGGGTAAGGGGGCACCCTGGGGCCTCTACTGCAAGTCCAGGGAGAGAGGTGGACCCCTGGGTAGTTTGCTGGGGTCAGTGGCCCCTAGGCGGAGGGACAGGGGGCTTCCTGGGGCCTCTACTGCAAGTCCAGGGAGAGAGGTGGACCCCTGGGTAGCTTGCTGGGGTCAGAGGCCTCTAGGTGGAGGGCCAAGGGGCACCCTGGGGCCTATACTGCAAGTCCAGGGAGAGAGGTGGACCCCTGGGTAGCTTGCTGGGGTCTGTAGCCCATAGGTGGAGGGCCAGGGGGTACCCTGGGGCCTATATTGCAAGTCCAGGGAGAGAGGTGGACCCCTGGGTAGCTTCCTAAGGTCAGAGGCCCCTAGGTGGAGGGCCAGGGGGCACCCTGGGGCTTATCCTGCAAGTCCAGGGAGAGAGGTGGACCCATGGGTAGCTTGCTGGGGCACGAGGCCCCTAGGTGGAGGGCCAGGGGGCACCCTGGGGCCTCTACTGCAAGTCCAGTGAGAGAGGTGGACCCCTGGGTAGCTTCCTAAGGTCAGAGGCCCCTAGGTGGAGGGCCAAGGGGGCACCCTGGGGCCTATCCTGCAAGTCCAGAGAGAGACGTGGACCCCTGGGTAGCTTGCTGGGGTACGAGTCCCCTAGGTGGAGGGCCAGGGGGCACCCTGGGGACTCTACTGCAAGTCCAGGGAGAGAGGTGGACCCCTGGGTAGCTTCTTGGGGTCAGAGTCCCCTATGTGGAGGGTCAGGAGGTACCCTAGGGCCTCTACTGCAAGTCCAGGGAGAGAGGTGGACCCCTGGGTAGCTTGCTGGGGTCAGAGGCATCTAGGTGGAGGGCCAGGGGGCACCCTAGGGTCTACACTGCAAGTCCAGGGAGAGAGGTGGACCCCTGGGTAGCTTCCTAAGGTCTGAGGCCCCTAGGTGGAGGGCCAGGGGGCACCCTGGGGCCAATCCTGCAAGTCCAGGGAGAGATGTGGACCCCTGGGTAGCTTGCTGGGGTACGAGGCCCCTAGGTGGAGGGCCAGGGAGCACCTTGGGGCCTCTACTGCAAGTCCAGTGAGAGAGGAGGACCCCTGGGTAGCTTGCTGGGGTCAGAGGCAACTAGGTGGAGGGACAGGGGTACCCTGGGGCCTAGACTGCAAGTCCAGGGAGAGAGGTGGACCCCTGGGTAGCTTCCTGAGGTCAAAGGCCCCTAGGTGGAGGGCCAGGGGGCACCCTGGGGCCTATCCTGCAAGTCCAAGGAGAGAGGTTGACCGCTGGGTTGCTTGCTGGGGTACGAGGCCCCTAGTTGGAGGGCCAGGGGGCACCTTGGGGCCTCTACTGCAAGCCCAGGGAGAGAGGTGGACCCCTGGTTAGCTTGCTGGGGTCAGAAGCCCCTTGGTCTATGGCCAGGGGGCACCCTGGGGCCTATACTGCAAGTCCAGGGAGAGAGGTGGACCCCTGGGTAGTTTGCTGGGGTCAGAGGCCCCTAGGAGGAGGGACAGGGGGCTTCCTGGGGCCTCTACTGCAAGTCCAGGGAGAAAGGTGGACCCCGGGGTAGCTTGCTAGGGTCAGAGGCCCCTAGGTGGAGGTCAAGGGGGCACCCTGGGGCCTTTACTGCAATCCCAGGGAGAGTTGTGGACCCTTGTGTAGCTTGCTGGGGTCAGAGGCCCCTTGGTGGAGGGTCAGGGGGCACCCTGGGGCCTATTCTGCAAGTCCAGGGAGAGAGGTGGACCTCTGGGTAGCTTGCTGGGGTCAGAGGCCCCTAGGTGGAGGGCCAAGGGGCACCCTGGGGCCTATCCTAAAAGTCCAGGGAGAGAGGTGGACCCCTGGGTAGCTTGCTGGGGTACGAGGCCCCTAGGTGGAGGGCCAGGGGGCACCCTGGGGCCTCTACTGCAAGTCCAGGGAGAGAGGTGGACCCCTGGGTAGCTTGCTGGGGTCAGAGGCCCCTAGGTGGAGGGCCAGGGGGCACCCTGGGGCCTCTACTGCAAGTCCAGGGAAAGAGGTGGACCCCTAGGTAGCTTGCTGGGGTCAGAGGCCTCTAGGTGGAGGGCCAGGGGGCACCCTGGGGCCTCTACTGCAAGTCCAGGGAGAGAGGTGGACCCCTGGGTAGTTTGCTGGGGTCTGAAGCCCATAGGTGGAGGGCCAGGGGGTACCCCGGGGCCTATACATCAAGTCCAGGGAGAGAGGTGAACCCCTGGGTAGCTTCCTAAGGTCAGAGGCCCCTAGGTGGAGGGCCAGGGGGCACCCTGGGGCCTATCCTGCAAGTCCAGGGAGAGAGGTGGACCCCTGGGTAGCTTGCTGGGGTACGAGTCCCCTAGGTGGAGGGCCAGGGGGCACCCTGGGGCCTCTACTGCAAGCCCAGGGAGAGAGGTGGACCCCTGGGTAGCTTCCTGGGGTCAGAGTCCCCTAGGTGGAGGGTCAGGAGGTACCCTAGGGCCTCTACTGCAAGTCCAGGGAGAGAGGTGGACCCCTGGGTAGCTTGCTGGGGTCAGAGGCAACTAGGTGGAGGGCCAGGGGGCACCCTAGGGTCTACACTGCAAGTCCAGGGAGAGAGGTGGACCCCTGCATAGCTTCCTAAGGTCAGAGGCCCCTAGGTGGAGGGCCAGGGGGCACCCTGGGGCCTCTACTGCAAGTCCAGGGAGAGAGGTGGACATCTGGGTAGCTTGCTGGGGTCTGAAGCCCATAGGTGGAGGGCCAGGGGGCACCCTGGGGCCTCTACTGCAAGTCTAGGGAGAGAGGTGGACCCATGGGTAGCTAGCTTGGGTAAGAGGCCCCTAAGTGGAGGGCCAGGGGGCACCCTGGGGCCTCTACTGCAAGTCCAGGGAGAGAGGTGGACCCCTGGGTAGTTTGCTCGGGTCAGAGGCCCCTAGGCGGAGGGACAGGGGGCTTCCTGGGGCCTCTACTGCAAGTCCAGGGAGAAAGGTGGATCCCTGGGTAGCTTGCTAGGGTCAGAGGCCCCTAGGTGGAGGTCAAGGGGGCACCCTGGGACCTTTACTGCAATCCCAGGGAGAGTTGTGGACCCTTGTGTAGCTTGCTGGGGTCAGAGGCCCCTTGGTGGAGGGTCAGGGGGCACCCTGGGGCCTATTCTGCAAGTCCAGGGAGAGAGGTGGACCTCTGGGTAGCTTGCTGGGGTCAGAGGCCCCTAGGTGGAGGGCCAGGGGACACCTTGGGGCCTCTACTTCAAGTCAAGGGAGAGAGGTGGACCCTTGGGTAGATTGCTGGGGTCAGCGGCCTCTAGGTGGAGGGCCAAGGGGCACCCTGGGGCCTATACTGCAAGCCCAGGGAGAGAGGTGGACCCCTGGGTAGCTTGCTGGAATCTGTAGCCCATAGGTGGAAGGCCAGGGGGTACCCTGGGGCCTATCCTGCAATCCCAGGGAGAGTTGTGGACCCTTGTGTAGCTTGCTGGGGTCAGAGGCCCCTAGGTGGAGGGCCAGGGGGCACCCTGGGGCCTCTACTGCAAGCCCAGGGAGAGAGGTGGACCCCTGGGTAGCTTCCTGGGGTCAGAGTCCCCTAGGTGGAGGGTCAGGAGGTACCCTAGGGCCTCTACTGCAAGTCCATGGAGAGAGGTGGACCCCTGGGTAGCTTGCTGGGGTCAGAGGCAACTAGTTGGAGGGCCAGGGGGCACCCTAGGGTCTACACTGCAAGTCCAGGGAGAGAGGTGGACCCCTGGGTAGCTTCCTAAGGTCAGAGGCCCCTAGGTGGAGGGCCAGGGGGCACTCTGGGGCCTCTACTGCAAGTCCAGGGAGAGAGGTGGACCCCTGGGTTGCTTGCTGGGGTCTAAAGCCCATAGGTGGAGGGCCAGGGGGCACCCTGGGGCCTCTACTGCAAGTCTAGGGAGAGAGGTGGACCCATGGGTAGCTAGCTGGGGTAAGAGGCCCCTAAGTGGAGGGCCAGGGGGCACCCTGGGGCCTCTACTGCAAGTCCAGGGAGAGAGGTGGACCCCTGGGTAGTTTGCTGGGGTCAGAGGCCCCTAGGCGGAGGGACAGGGGGCTTCCTGGGGCCTCTACTGCAAGTCCAGGGAGAGTTGTGGACCCTTGTGTAGCTTGCTGGGGTCAGAGGCCCCTTGGTGGAGGGTCAGGGGGCACCCTGGGGCCTATTCTGCAAGTCCAGGGAGAGAGGTGGACCTCTGGGTAGCTTGCTGGGGTCAGAGGCCCCTAGGTGGAGGGCCAGGGGGCACCCTGGGGCCTATCCTGCAAGTCCAGGGAGAGAGGTGGACCCCTGGGTAGCTTGCTGGGGTACGAGGCCCCTAGATGGAGGGCCAGGGGGCACCCTGGGGCCTCTACTGCAAGTCCAGGGAGAGAGGTGGACCCCTGGGTAGCTTGCTGGGGTCAGAGGCCCCTAGGTGGAGGGCCAGGGGGCACCCTGGGGCCTCTACTGCAAGTCCAGGGAAAGAGGTGAACCCCTGGGTAGCTTGCTGGGGTCAGAGGCCTCTAGGTGGAGGGCCAGGGGGCACCCTGGGGCCTCTATTGCAAGTCCAGGGAGAGAGGTGGACCCCTGGGTTGCTTGCTGGGGTCTGAAGCCCATAGGTGGAGGGCCAGGGGGTACCCTGGGGCCTATACTTCAAGTCCAGGGAGAGAGGTGGACCCTTGGGTAGCTTCCTAAGGTTAGAGGCCCCTAGGTGGAGGGCCAGAGGGCACCCTGGGGACTATCGTGCAAGTCCAGGGAGAGAGGTGGACCCCTGGGTAGCTTGCTGGGGTACAAGGCCTCTAGGTGGAGGGCCAGGGGGCACCCTGGGGCCTCTACTGCAAGGCCAGGGAGAGAGGTGGACCCCTTGGTAGCTTGCTTGGGTCAAAGACCCCTAGGTGGAGGGCCAGGGGGCACCTTGGGGCCTCTACTGCAAGTCTAGGTAGAGAGGTGGACCCATGGGTAGCTAGCTGGGGTAAGAGGCCCCTAAGTGGAGGGCAAGGGGGCACCCTGGGGCCTCTACTGCAAGTCCAGGGAGAGAGGTGGACCCCTGGGTAGTTTGTTGGGGTCAGAGGCCCCAAGGCGGAGGGACAGGGGGCTTCCTGGGGCCTCTACTGCAAGTCCAGGGAGAGAGGTGGACCCCTGGGTAGCTTGCTGGGGTCAGAGGCCTCTAGGTGGAGGGCCAAGGGGCACCCTGGGGCCTATACTGCAAGTCCAGGGAGAGAGGTGGACCCCTGGGTAGCTTGCTGGGGTCTGTAGCCCATAGGTGGAGGTCCAGGGGGTACCCTGGGGCCTATACTGCAAGTCCAGGGAGAGAGGTGGACCCCTGGGTAGCTTCCTAATGTCAGAGGCCCCTAGGTGGAGGGCCAGGCGGCACCCTGGGGCCTATCCTGCAAGTCCAGGGAGAGAGGTGGACCCCTGGGTAGCTTGCTGGGGTACGAGGCCCCTAGGTGGAGGGCTAGGGGGCTTCCTGGGGCCTCTACTGCAAGTCCAGGGAGAAAGGTGGACCCCTGGGTAGCTTGCTAGGGTCAGAGGCCCCTAGGTGGAGGTCAAGGGGGCACCCTGGGGCCTTTACTGCAATCCCAGGGAGAGTTGTAGACCCTTGTGTGGCTTGCTGGGGTCAGAGGCCCCTTGGTGGAGGGTCAGGGGGCACCCTGGGGCCTATTCTGCAAGTCCAGGGAGAGAGGTGGACCTCTGGGTAGCTTGCTGGGGTCAGAGGCCCCTAGGTGGAGGGCCAGGGGGCACCCTGGGGCCTATCCTAAAAGTCCAGGGAGAGAGGTGGACCCCTGGGTAGCTTGCTGGGGTACGAGGCCCCTAGGTGGAGGGCCAGGGGGCACCCTGGGGCCTCTACTGCAAGTCCAGGGAGAGAGGTGGACCCCTGGGTAGCTTGCTGGGGTCAGAGGCCCCTAGGTGGAGGGCCAGGGGGCTCCCTGGGGCCTCTACTGCAAGTCCAGGGAAAGAGGTGGACCCCTAGGTAGCTTGCTGGGGTCAGATGCCTCTAGGTGGAGGGCCAGGGGGCACCCTGGGGCCTCTACTGCAAGTCCAGGGAGAGAGGTGGACCCCTGGGTAGTTTGCTGGGGTCTGAAGCCCATAGGTGGAGGGCCAGGGGGTACCCCGGGGCCTATACATCAAGCCCAGGGAGAGAGGTGGACCCCTGGGTAGCTTCCTAAGGTTAGAGGCCCCTAGGTGGAGGGCCAGGGGTCACCCTGGGGCCTATCCTGCAAGTCCAGGGAGAGAGGTGGACCCCTGGGTAGCTTGCTGGGGTACGAGTCCCCTAGGTGGAGGGCCAGGGGGCACCCTGGGGCCTCTACTGCAAGCCCAGGGAGAGAGGTGGACCCCTGGGTAGCTTCCTGGGGTCAGAGTCCCCTAAGTGTAGGGTCAGGAGGTACCCTAGGGCCTCTACTGCAAGTCCAGGCTGAGAGGTGGACCCCTGGGTAGCTTGCTGGGGTCAGAGGCAACTAGGTGGAGGGCCAGGGGGCACCCTAGTGTCTACACTGCAAGTCCAGGGAGAGAGGTGGACCCCTGGGTAGCTTCCTAAGGTCAGAGGCCCCTAGGTGGAGGGCCAGAGGGCACCCTGGGGCCTCTACTGCAAGTCCAGGGAGAGAGGTGGACCCCTGGGTAGCTTGCTGGGGTCTGAAGCCCATAGGTGGAGGGCCAGGGGGCACCCTGGGGCCTCTACTGCAAGTCTAGGGAGAGAGGTGGACCCATGGGTAGCTAGCTGGGGTAAGATGCCCCTAAGTGGAGGGCCAGGGGGCACCCTGGGGCCTCTACTGCAAGTCCAGGGAGAGAGGTGGACCCCTGGGTAGTTTGCTGGGATCAGAGGCCCCTAGGCGGAGGGACAGGGGGCTTCCTGGGGCCTCTACTGCAAGTCCAGGGAGAAAGGTGGACCCCTGGGTAGCTTGCTAGGGTCAGAGGTCCCTAGGTGGGGGTCAAGGGGGCACCCTGGGACCTTTACTGCAATCCCAGGGAGAGTTGTGGACCCTTGTGTAGCTTGCTGGGGTCAGAGGCCCCTTGGTGGAGGGTCAGGGGGCACCCTGGGGCCTATTCTGCAAGTCCAGAAGAGAGGTGGACCCCTTGGTAGCTTGCTTGGGTCAGAGACCCCTAGGTGGAGGGCCAGGGGGCACCTTGGGGCCTCTACTGCAAGTCTAGGGAGAGAGGTGGACCCATGGGTAGCTAGCTGGGGTAAGAGGCCCCTAAGTGGAGGGCCAGGGGGCACCCTGGGGCCTCTACTGCAAGTCCAGGGAGAGAGGTGGACCCCTGGGTAGTTTGCTGGGGTCAGAGGCCCCAAGGCGGAGGGACAGGGGGCTTCCTGGGGCCTCTACTGCAAGTCCAGGGAGAGAGGTGGACCCCTGGGTAGCTTGCTGGGGTCTGTAGCCCATAGGTGGAGGGCCAGGGGGTACCATGGGGCCTATACTGCAAGTCCAGGGAGAGAGGTGGACCCCTGGGTAGCTTCCTAAGGTCAGAGGCCCCTAGGTGGAGGGCCAGGGGGCACCCTGGGGCCTATCCTGCAAGTCCAGGGAGAGAGGTGGACCCATGGGTAGCTTGCTGGGGCACGAGGCCCCTAGGTGGAGGGCCAGGGGGCACCCTGGGGCCTCTACTGCAAGTCCAGGGAGAGAGGTGGACCCCTGGGTAGCTTCCTAAGGTCAGAGGCCCCTAGGTGGAGGGCCAGGGGGCACCCTGGGGCCTATCCTGCAAGTCCAGGGAGAGAGGTGGACCCCTGGGTAGCTTGCTGGGGTACGAGTCCCCTAGGTGGAGGGCCAGGGGGCTCCCTGGGGCCTCTAATGCAAGCCCAGGGAGAGAGGTGGACCCCTGGGTAGCTTCCTGGGGTCAGAGTCCCCTAGGTGGAGGGTCAGGAGGTACCCTAGGGCCTCTACTGCAAGTCCAGGGAGAGAGGTGGACCCCTGGGTAGCTTGCTGGGGTCAGAGGCAACTAGGTGGAGGGCTAGGGGGCACCCTAGGGTCTACACTGCAAGTCCAGGGAGAGAGGTGGACCCCTGGGTAGCTTCCTAAGGTCAGAGGCCCCTAGGTGGAGGGCCAGGGGGCACCCTGGGGCCTATCCTGCAAGTCCAGGGAGAGAGGTGGACCCCTGGGTAGCTTCCTAAGGTCAGAGGCCCCTAGGTGGAGGGCCAGGGGGCACCCTGGGGCCTCTACTGCAAGTCCAGGGAGAGAGGTGGACCCCTGGGTAGCTTGCTGGGGTCTGAAGCCCATAGGTGGAGGGCCAGGGGGCACCCTGGGGCCTCTACTGCAAGTCTAGGGAGAGAGGTGGACCCATGGGTAGCTAGCTAGGGTAAGAGGCCCCTAAGTGGAGGGCCAGGGGGCACCCTGGGGCCTCTACTGCAAGTCCAGGGAGAAAGGTGGACCCCTGGGTAGCTTGCTAGGGTCAGAGGCCCCTAGGTGGAGGTCAAGGGGGCACCCTGGGGCCTTTACTGCAATCCCAGGGAGAGTTGTGGACCCTTGTGTAGCTTGCTGGGGTCAGAGGCACCTTGGTGGAGGGTCAGGGGGCAACCTGGGGCCTATTCTGCAAGTCCAGGGAGAGAGGTGGACCTCTGGGTAGCTTGCTGGGGTCAGAGGCCCCTAGGTGGAGGGCCAGGGGGCACCCTGGGGCCAATCCTAAAAGTCCAGGGAGAGAGGTGGACCCCTGGGTAGCTTGCTGGGGTACGAGGCCCCTAGGTGGAGGGCCAGGGGGCACCCTGGGTCCTCTACTGCAAGTCCAGGGAGAGAGGTGGACCCCTGGGTAGCTTGCTGGGGTCAGAGGCCCCTAGGTGGAGGGCCAGGGGGCACCCTGGGGCCTCTACTGCAAGTCCAGGGAAAGAGGTGGACCCCTAGGTAGCTTGCTGGGGTCAGAGGCCTCTAGGTGGAGGGCCAGGGGGCACCCTGGGGCCTCTACTGCAAGTCCAGGGAGAGAGGTGGACCCCTGGGTAGCTTGCTGGGGTCTGAAGCCCATAGGTGGAGGGCCAGGGGGTACCCCGGGGCCTATACTTCAAGTCCAGGGAGAGAGGTCGACCCTTGGGTAGCTTCCTAAGGTTAGAGGCCCCTAGGTGGAGGGCCAGAGGGCACCCTGAGGACTATCGTGCAAGTCCAGGGAGAGAGGTGGACCCCTGGGTAGCTTGCTGGGGTACAAGGCCTCTAGGTGGAGGGCCAGGGGGCACCCTGGGGCTTCTACTGCAAGGCCAAGGAGAGAGGTGGACCCCTTGGTAGCTTTCTTGGGTCAGAGACCCCTAGGTGGAGGGCCAGGGGGCACCTTGGGGCCTATACTTCAAGTCCAGGGAGAGAGATGGACCCTTGGGTAGCTTCCTAAGGTTAGCGGCCCCTAGGTGGAGGGCCAGAGGGCACCCAGGGGACTATCGTGCAAGTCCAGGGAGAGAGGTGGACCCCTGGGTAGCTTGCTGGGGTACAAGGCCTCTAGGTGGAGGGCCAGGGGGCACCCTGGGGCCTCTACTGCAAGGCCAGGGAGAGAGGTGGACCCCTTGGTAGCTTGCTTGGGTCAGAGACCCCTAGGTGGAGGGCCAGGGGGCACCTTGGGGGCTCTACTGCAAGTCTAGGGAGAGAGGTGGACCCATGGGTAGCTAGCTGGGGTAAGACGCCCCTAAGTGGAGGGCAAGGGGGCACCCTGGGGCCTCCACTGCAAGTCCAGGGAGAGAGGTGGACCCCTGGGTAGTTTGCTGGGGTCAGAGGCCCCTAGGCGGAGGGACAGGGGGCTTCCTGGGGCCTCTACTGCAAGTCCAGGGAGAGAGGTGGACCCCTGGGTAGCTTGCTGGGGTCAGAGGCCTTTAGGTGTAGGGCCAAGGGGCACCCTGGGGCCTATACTGCAAGTCCAGGGAGAGAGGTGGACCCCTGGGTAGCTTGCTGGGGTCTGTAGCCCATAGGTGGAGGGCCAGGGGGTACCATGGGGCCTATACTGCAAGTCCAGGGAGAGAGGTGGACCCCTGGGTAGCTTCCTAAGGTCAGAGGCCTCTAGGTGGAGGGCCAGGGGGCACCCTGGGGCCTATCCTGCAAGTCCAGGGAGAGAGGTGGACCCATGGGTAGCTTGCTGGGGCACGAGGCCCCTAGGTGGAGGGCCAGGGGGCACCCTGGGGCCTCTACTGCAAGTCCAGGGAGAGAGGTGGACCCCTGGGTAGCTTCCTAAGGTCAGAGGCCCCTAGGTGGAGGGCCAGGGGGCACCCTGGGGCCTATCCTGCAAGTCCAGGGAGAGAGGTGGACCCCTGGGTAGCTTGCTGGGGTACGAGTCCCCTAGGTGGAGGGCCAGGGGGCTCCCTGGGGCCTCTAATGCAAGCCCAGGGAGAGAGGTGGACCCCTGCAAGGCTTCCTGGGGTCAGAGTCCCCTAGGTGGAGGGTCAGGAGGTACCCTAGGGCCTCTACTGCAAGTCCAGGGAGAGAGGTGGACCCCTGGGTAGCTTGCTGGGGTCAGAGGCAACTAGGTGGAGGGCTAGGGGTTACCCTAGGGTCTACACTGCAAGTCCAGGGAGAGAGATGGACCCCTGGGTAGCTTCCTAAGGTCAGAGGCCCCTAGGTGGAGGGCCAGGGGGCACCCTGGGGCCTATCCTGCAAGTCCAGGGAGAGAGGTGGAACCATGGGTAGCTTGCTGGGGTACGAGGCCCCTAGGTGGAGGGCCAGGGGGCACCCTGGGGCCTCTACTGCAAGTCCAGGGAGAGAGGAGGACCCCTGGGTAGCTTGCTGGGGTCAGAGGCAACTAGGTGGAGGGACAGGGGTACCCTGGGGCCTAGACTGCAAGTCCAGGGAGAGAGGTGGACCCCTGGGTAGCTTCCTGAGGTCAAAGGCCCCTAGGTGGAGGGCCAGGGGGCACCCTGGGGCCTATCCTGCAAGTCCAAGGAAAGAGGTGGACCCCTGGGTTGCTTGCTGGGGTACGAGGCCCCTAGTTGGAGGGCCAGGGGGCACCCTGGGGCCTCTACTGCAAGCCCAGGGAGAGAGGTGGACCCCTGGTTAGCTTGCCGGGGTCGGAAGCCCCTTGGTCTATGGCCAGGGGGCACCCTGGGGCCTATACTGCAAGTCCAGGGAGAGAGGTGGACCCATGGGTAGCTTACTGGGGTCAGAGGCCCCTAGGTGGAGGGCCAGGGGCTTCCTGGGGCCTCTACTGCAAGTCTAGGCAGAAAGGTGGACCCCTGGGTAGCTTGCTGGGGTCAGAGGCCTCTAGGTCGAGGTCAAGGGGGCACCCTGGGGCCTTTACTGCAATCCCAGGGAGAGTTGTGGACCCTTGTGTAGCTTGCTGGGGTCAGATGCCCCTTGGTGGAGGGTCAGGGGGCACCCTGGGGCCTATTCTGCAAGTCCAGGGAGAGAGGTGGACCTCTGGGTAGCTTGCTGGGGTCAGAGGCCCCTAGGTGGAGGGCCAGGGGGCACCCTGGGGCCTATCCTGCAAGTCCAGGGAGAGAGGTGGACCCCTGGGTAGCTTGCTGGGGTACGAGGCCCCTAGGTGGAGGGCCAGGGGGCACCCTGGGGCCTCTACTGCAAGTCCAGGGAAAGAGATGGACCCCTGGGTAGCTTGCTGGGGTCAGAGGCCTCTAGGTAGAGGGCCAGGGGCCACCCTGGGGCCTCTACTGCAAGTCTAGGGAGAGAGGTGGACCCATGGGTAGCTAGCTGGGGTAAGAGGCCCCTAAGTGGAGGGCCAGGGGGCACCCTGGGGCCTCTACTGCAAGTCCAGGGAGAGAGGTGGACCCCTGGGTAGCTTGCTGGGGTCTGAAGCCCATAGGTGGAGGGCCAGGGGGTACCCTGGGGCCTATACTTCAAGTTTAGGGAGAGAGGTGGACCCTTGGGTAGCTTCCTAAGGTTAGAGGCCACTAGGTGGAGGGCCAGAGGGCACCCTGGGGACTATCGTGCAAGTCCAGGGAGAGAGGTGGACCCCTGGGTAGCTTGCTGGGGTACAAGGCCTCTAGGTGGAGGGCCAGGGGGCACCCTGGGGCCTATCTTGCAAGTCCAGGGAGTAAGGTGGACCCCTGAGTAGCTTGCTGGGGTACGAGGCCCCTAGGTGGAGGGCCAGGGGGCACCCTGGGGCCTCTACTGCAAGTCTAGGGAGAGAGGTGGACCCATGGGTAGCTAGCTGGGGTAAGAGGCCCCTAAGTGGAGGGCCAGGGGGCACCCTGGGGCCTCTACTGCAAGTCCAGGGAGAAAGGTGGACCCCTGGGTAGCTTGCTAGGGTCAGAGGCCCCTAAGTGGAGGTCAAGGGGGCACCCTGGGGCCTTTACTGCAATCCCAGGGAGAGTTGTGGACCCTTGTGTAGCTTGCTGGGGTCAGAGGCCCCTTGGTGGAGGGTCAGGGGGCACCCTGGGGCCTATTCTGCAACTCCAGGGAGAGAGGTGGACCTCTGGGTAGCTTGCTGGGGTCAGAGGCCCCTAGGTGGAGGGCCAGGGGGCACCCTGGGGCTTATCCTAAAAGTCCAGGGAGAGAGGTGGACCCCTGGGTAACTTGCTGGGGTACGAGGCCCCTAGGTGGAGGGCCAGGGGGCACTCTGGGGCCTCTACTGCAAGTCCAGGGAGAGAGGTGGACCCCTGGGTAGCTTGCTGGGGTCAGAGGCCCCTAGGTGGAGGGCCAGGGGGCACCCTGGGGCCTCTACTGCAAGTCCAGGGAGAGAGGTGGACCCCTAGGTAGCTTGCTGGGGTCAGAGGCCTCTAGGTGGAGGGCCAGGGGGCACCCTGGGGCCTCTACTGCAAGTCCAGGGAGAGAGGTGGACCCCTGGGTAGCTTGCTGGGGTCTGAAGCCCATAGGTGGAGGGCCAGGGGGTACCCCTGGGCCTATACTTCAAGTCCAGGGAGAGAGGTGGACCCTTGGGTAGCTTCCTAAGGTCAGAGGCCCCTAGGTGGAGGGCCAGGGGTCACCCTGGGGCCTATCCTGCAAGTCCAGGGAGAGAGGTGGACCCGTGGGTAGCTTGCTGGGGCACGAGGCCCCTAGGTGAAGGGCCAGGGGGCACCCTGGGGCCTCTACTGCAAGTCCAGGGAGAGAGGTGGACCCCTGGGTAGCTTCCTAAAGTCAGAGGCCCCTAGGTGGAGGGCCAGGGGGCACCCTGGGGCCTATCCTGCAAGTCCAGGGAGAGAGGTGGACCCCTGGGTAGCTTGCTGGGGTACGAGTCCCCTAGGTAGAGGGCCAGGGGGCACCCTGGGGCCTCTACTGCAAGCCCAGGGAGAGAGGTGGACCCCTGGGTAGCTTGCTGGGGTCAGAGTCCCCTAGGTGGAGGGTCAGGAGGTACCCTAGGGCCTCTACTGCAAGTCCAGGGAGAGAGGTGAACCCCTGGGTAGCTTGCTGGGGTCAGAGGCAACTAGGTGGAGGGCCAGGGGGCACCCTAGGGTCTACACTGCAAGTCCAGGGAGAGAGTTGGACCCATGGGTAGCTTCCTAAGGTCAGAGGCCCCTAGGTGGAGGGCCAGGGGGCACCCTGGGGCCTCTACTGCAAGTCCAGGGAGAGAGGTGGACCCATGGGTAGCTAGCTGGGGTAAGAGGCCCCTAAGTGGAGCACCAGGGGGCACACTGGGGCCTCTACTGCAAGTCAAGGGAGAGAGGTGGACCCTTGGGTAGCTTGCTAAGGTTAGAGGCCCCTAGGTGGAGGGCCAGAGGGCACCCTGGGGACTATCGTGCAAGTCCAGGGAGAGAGGTGGACCCCTGGGTAGCTTGCTGGGGTACAAGGCCTCTAGGTGGAGGGCCAGGGGGCACCCTGGGTTCTCTACTGCAAGGCCAGGGAGAGAGGTGGACCCATTGGTAGCTTGCTTGGGTCAGAGACCCCTAGGTGGAGGGCCAGGGGGCACCTTGGGGCCTCTACTGCAAGTCTAGGTAGAGAGGTGGACCCATGGGTAGCTAGATGGGGTAAGAGGCCCCTAAGTGGAGGGCAAGGGGGCACCCTGGGGCCTCTACTGCAAGTCCAGGGAGAGAGGTGGACCCCTGGGTATTTTGCTGGGGTCAGAGGCCCCAAGGCGGAGGGACAGGGGGCTTCCTGGGGCCTCTACTGCAAGTCCAGGGAGAGAGGTGGACCCCTGGGTAGCTTGCTGGGGTCAGAGGCCTCTAGGTGGAGGGCCAAGGGGCACCCTGGGGCCTATACTGCAAGTCCAGGGAGAGAGGTGGACCCCTGGGTAGCTTGCTGGGGTCTGTAGCCCATAGGTGGAGGTCCAGGGGGTACCCTGGGGCCTATACTGCAAGTCCAGGGAGAGAGGTGGACCCCTGGGTAGCTTCCTAATGTCAGAGGCCCCTAGGTGGAGGGCCAGGGGGCACCCTGGGGCCTATCCTGCAAGTCCAGGGAGAGAGGTGGACCCCTGGGTAGCTTGCTGGGGTACGAGGCCCCTAGGTGAAGGGCCAGGGGGCACCCTGGGGCCTCTACTGCAAGTCCAGGGAGAGAGGTGGACCCCTGGGTAGCTTCCTAAGGTCAGAGGCCCCTAGATGGAGGGCCAGGGGGCACCCTGGGGCCTATCCTGCAAGTCCAGGGAGAGAGGTGGACCCCTGGGTAGCTTGCTGGGGTACGAGTCCCCTAGGTGGAGGGCCAGGGGGCACCCTGGGGCCTCTACTGCAAGTCCAGGGAGAGAGGTGGACCCCTGGGTAGCTTCCTGGGGTCAGAGTCCCATAGGTGGAGGGTCAGGAGGTACCCTAGGGCTTCTACTGCAAGTCCAGGGAGAGAGGTGGACCCCTGGGTAGCTTGCTGGGGTCAGAGGCAAATAGGTGGAGGGCCAGGGGGCACCCTAGGGTCTACACTGCAGGTCCAGGGAGAGAGGTGGATCCCTGGGTAGCTTCCTAAGGTCAGAGGCCCCTAGGTGGAGGGCCAGGGGGCACCCTGGGGCCTATCCTGCAAATCCAGGGAGAGATGTGGACCCCTGGGTAGCTTGCTGGGGTACGAGGCCCCTAGGTGGAGGGCCAGGGGGCACCCTGGGGCCTCTACTGCAAGTCTAGAGAGAGAGGAGGACCCCTGGGTAGCTTGCTGGGGTCAGAGGCAACTAGGTGGAGGGACAGGGGTACCCTGGGGCCTAGACTGCAAGTCCAGGGAGAGAGGTGGACCCCTGGGTAGCTTCCTGAGGTCAAAGGCCCCTAGGTGGAGGGCCAGGGGGCACCCTGGGGCCAATCCTGCAAGTCCAAGGAGAGAGGTGGACCCCTGGGTTGCTTGCTGGGGTACGAGGCCCCTAGTTGGAGGTCAAGGGGGCACCCTGGGACCTTTACTGCAATCCCAGGGAGAGTTGTGGTCCCTTGTGTAGCTTGCTGGGGTCAGAGGCCCCTTGGTGGAGGGTCAGGGGGCACCGTGGGGCCTATTCTGCAAGTCCAGGGAGAGAGGTGGACCTCTGGGTAGCTTGCTGGGGTCAGAGGCCCCTAGGTGGAGGGCCAGGGGGCACCCTGGGGCCTATCCTGCAAGTCCAGGGAGAGAGGTGGACCCCTGGGTAGCTTGCTGGGGTACGAGGCCCATAGGTGGAGGGCCAGGGGGCACCCTGGGGCCTCTACTGCAAGTCCAGGGAGAGAGGTGGACCCCTGGGTAGCTTGCTGGGGTCAGAGGCCCCTAGGTGGAGGGCCAGGGGGCACCCTGGGGCCTCTACTGCAAGACCAGGGAAAGAGGTGGACCCCTGGGTAGCTTGCTGGGGTCAGAGGCCTCTAGGCGGAGGGCCAGGGGGCACCTTGGGGCCTCTACTGCAAGACCAGGGAAAGAGGTGGACCCCTGGGTAGCTTGCTGGGGTCAGAGGCCTCTAGGTGGAGGGCCAGAGGGCACCCTGGGGACTATCGTGCAAGTCCAGGGAGAGAGGTGGACCCCTGGGTAGCTTGATGGGGTACAAGGCCTCTAGGTGGAGGGCCAGGGGGCACCCTGGGGCCTATCTTGCAAGTCCAGGGAGTAAGGTGGACCCCTGAGTAGCTTGCTGGGGTACGAGGCCCCTAGGTGGAGGGCCAGGGGGCACCCTGGGGCCTCTACTGCAAGTCCAGGGAGAGAGGTGGACCACTGGGTAGCTTGCTGGGGTCTGAAGCCCATAGGTGGAGGGCCAGGGGGCACCCTGGGGCCTCTACTGCAAGTCTAGGGAGAGAGGTGGACCCATGGGTAGCTAGCTGGGGTAAAAGGCCCCTAAGTGGAGGGCCAGGGGGCACCCTGGGGCCTCTACTGCAAGTCCAGGGAGAGAGGTGGACCCCTGGGTAGTTTGCTGGGGTCAGAGGCCACTAGGCGGAGGGACAGGGGGCTTCCTGGGGCCTCTACTGCAAGTCCAGGGAGAAAGGTGGACCCCTGGGTAGCTTGCTAGGGTCAGAGGCCCCTAGGTGGAGGTCAAGGGGGCACCCTGGGGCCTTTACTGCAATCCCAGGGAGAGTTGTGGACCCTTGTGTAGCTTGCTGGGGTCAGAGGCCCCTTGGTGGAGGGTCAGGGGGCACCCTGGGGCCTATTCTGCAAGTCCAGGGAGAGAGGTGGACCTCTGGGTAGCTTGCTGGGGTCAGAGGCCCCTAGGTGGAGGGCCAGGGGGCACCCTGGGGCCTATCCTGCAAGTCCAGGGAAAGAGGTGGACCCCTGGGTAGCTTGCTGGGGTCAGAGGCCTCTAGGTGGAGGGCCAGGGGGCACCCTGGGGCCTCTACTGCAAGTCCAGGGAGAGAGGTGGACCCCTGGGTAGCTTGCTGGGGTCTGAACCCCATAGGTGGAGGGCCAGGGGGTACCCTGGGGCCTATACTGCAAGTCCAGGGAGAGAGGTGGACCCTAGGGTAGCTTCCTAAGGTTAGAGGCCCCTAGGTGGAGGGCCAGAGGGCACCCTGGGGACTATCATGCAAGTCCAGGGAGAGAGGTGGACCCCTGGGTAGCTTGCTGGGGTACAAGGCCTCTAGGTGGAGGGCCAGGGGGCACCCTGGGGCCTCTACTGCAAGGCCAGGGAGAGAGGTGGACCCCTTGGTAGCTTGCTTGGGTCAGAGACCCCTAGGTGGAGGGCCAGGGGGCACCTTGGGGCCTCTACTGCAAGTCTAGGTAGAGAGGTGGACCCATGGGTAGCTAGATGGGGTAAGAGGCCCCTAAGTGGAGGGCAAGGGGGCACCCTGGGGCCTCTACTGCAAGTCCAGGGAGAGAGGTGGACCCCTGGGTAGTTTGCTGGGGTCAGAGGCCCCAAGGCGGAGGGACAGGGGGCTTCCTGGGGCCTCTACTGCAAGTCCAGGGAGAGAGGTGGACCCCTGGGTAGCTTGCTGGGGTCAGAGGCCTCTAGGTGGAGGGCCAAGGGGCACCCTGGGGAATATACTGCAAGTCCAGGGAGAGAGGTGGACCCCTGGGTAGCTTGCTGGGGTCTGTAACCCATAGGTGGAGGTCCAGGGGGTACCCTGGGGCCTATACTGCAAGTCCAGGGAGAGAGGTGGACCCCTGGGTAGCTTCCTAATGTCAGAGGCCCCTAGGTGGAGGGCCAGGGGGCACCCTGGGGCCTATCCTGCAAGTCCAGGGAGAGAGGTGGACCCCTGGGTAGCTTGCTGGGTTACGAGGCCCCTAGGTGGAGGGCCAGGGGGCACCCTGGGGCCTCTACTGCAAGTCCAGGGAGAGAGGTGGACCCCTGGGTAGCTTCCTAAGGTCAGAGGCCCCTAGGTGGAGGGCCAGGGGGCACCCTGGGGCCTATCCTGCAAGTCCAGGGAGAGAGGTGAACCCCTGGGTAGCTTGCTGGGGTCAGAGGCAACTAGGTGGAGGGCCAGGGGGCACCCTAGGGTCTACACTGCAAGTCCAGGGAGAGAGTTGGACCCATGGGTAGCTTCCTAAGGTCAGAGGCCCCTAGGTGGAGGGCCAGGGGGCACCCTGGGGCCTCTACTGCAAGTCCAGGGAGAGAGGTGGACCCATGGGTAGCTAGCTGGGGTAAGAGGCCCCTAAGTGGAGCACCAGGGGGCACACTGGGGCCTCTACTGCAAGTCAAGGGAGAGAGGTGGACCCTTGGGTAGCTTGCTAAGGTTAGAGGCCCCTAGGTGGAGGGCCAGAGGGCACCCTGGGGACTATCGTGCAAGTCCAGGGAGAGAGGTGGACCCCTGGGTAGCTTGCTGGGGTACAAGGCCTCTAGGTGGAGGGCCAGGGGGCACCCTGGGTTCTCTACTGCAAGGCCAGGGAGAGAGGTGGACCCATTGGTAGCTTGCTTGGGTCAGAGACCCCTAGGTGGAGGGCCAGGGGGCACCTTGGGGCCTCTACTGCAAGTCTAGGTAGAGAGGTGGACCCATGGGTAGCTAGATGGGGTAAGAGGCCCCTAAGTGGAGGGCAAGGGGGCACCCTGGGGCCTCTACTGCAAGTCCAGGGAGAGAGGTGGACCCCTGGGTATTTTGCTGGGGTCAGAGGCCCCAAGGCGGAGGGACAGGGGGCTTCCTGGGGCCTCTACTGCAAGTCCAGGGAGAGAGGTGGACCCCTGGGTAGCTTGCTGGGGTCAGAGGCCTCTAGGTGGAGGGCCAAGGGGCACCCTGGGGCCTATACTGCAAGTCCAGGGAGAGAGGTGGACCCCTGGGTAGCTTGCTGGGGTCTGTAGCCCATAGGTGGAGGTCCAGGGGGTACCCCTGGGCCTATACTTCAAGTCCAGGGAGAGAGGTGGACCCTTGGGTAGCTTCCTAAGGTCAGAGGCCCCTAGGTGGAGGGCCAGGGGTCACCCTGGGGCCTATCCTGCAAGTCCAGGGAGAGAGGTGGACCCGTGGGTAGCTTGCTGGGGCACGAGGCCCCTAGGTGAAGGGCCAGGGGGCACCCTGGGGCCTCTACTGCAAGTCCAGGGAGAGAGGTGGACCCCTGGGTAGCTTCCTAAAGTCAGAGGCCCCTAGGTGGAGGGCCAGGGGGCACCCTGGGGCCTATCCTGCAAGTCCAGGGAGAGAGGTGGACCCCTGGGTAGCTTGCTGGGGTACGAGTCCCCTAGGTAGAGGGCCAGGGGGCACCCTGGGGCCTCTACTGCAAGCCCAGGGAGAGAGGTGGACCCCTGGGTAGCTTGCTGGGGTCAGAGTCCCCTAGGTGGAGGGTCAGGAGGTACCCTAGGGCCTCTACTGCAAGTCCAGGGAGAGAGGTGAACCCCTGGGTAGCTTGCTGGGGTCAGAGGCAACTAGGTGGAGGGCCAGGGGGCACCCTAGGGTCTACACTGCAAGTCCAGGGAGAGAGTTGGACCCATGGGTAGCTTCCTAAGGTCAGAGGCCCCTAGGTGGAGGGCCAGGGGGCACCCTGGGGCCTCTACTGCAAGTCCAGGGAGAGAGGTGGACCCATGGGTAGCTAGCTGGGGTAAGAGGCCCCTAAGTGGAGCACCAGGGGGCACACTGGGGCCTCTACTGCAAGTCAAGGGAGAGAGGTGGACCCTTGGGTAGCTTGCTAAGGTTAGAGGCCCCTAGGTGGAGGGCCAGAGGGCACCCTGGGGACTATCGTGCAAGTCCAGGGAGAGAGGTGGACCCCTGGGTAGCTTGCTGGGGTACAAGGCCTCTAGGTGGAGGGCCAGGGGGCACCCTGGGTTCTCTACTGCAAGGCCAGGGAGAGAGGTGGACCCATTGGTAGCTTGCTTGGGTCAGAGACCCCTAGGTGGAGGGCCAGGGGGCACCTTGGGGCCTCTACTGCAAGTCTAGGTAGAGAGGTGGACCCATGGGTAGCTAGATGGGGTAAGAGGCCCCTAAGTGGAGGGCAAGGGGGCACCCTGGGGCCTCTACTGCAAGTCCAGGGAGAGAGGTGGACCCCTGGGTATTTTGCTGGGGTCAGAGGCCCCAAGGCGGAGGGACAGGGGGCTTCCTGGGGCCTCTACTGCAAGTCCAGGGAGAGAGGTGGACCCCTGGGTAGCTTGCTGGGGTCAGAGGCCTCTAGGTGGAGGGCCAAGGGGCACCCTGGGGCCTATACTGCAAGTCCAGGGAGAGAGGTGGACCCCTGGGTAGCTTGCTGGGGTCTGTAGCCCATAGGTGGAGGTCCAGGGGGTACCCTGGGGCCTATACTGCAAGTCCAGGGAGAGAGGTGGACCCCTGGGTAGCTTCCTAATGTCAGAGGCCCCTAGGTGGAGGGCCAGGGGGCACCCTGGGGCCTATCCTGCAAGTCCAGGGAGAGAGGTGGACCCCTGGGTAGCTTGCTGGGGTACGAGGCCCCTAGGTGAAGGGCCAGGGGGCACCCTGGGGCCTCTACTGCAAGTCCAGGGAGAGAGGTGGACCCCTGGGTAGCTTCCTAAGGTCAGAGGCCCCTAGATGGAGGGCCAGGGGGCACCCTGGGGCCTATCCTGCAAGTCCAGGGAGAGAGGTGGACCCCTGGGTAGCTTGCTGGGGTACGAGTCCCCTAGGTGGAGGGCCAGGGGGCACCCTGGGGCCTCTACTGCAAGTCCAGGGAGAGAGGTGGACCCCTGGGTAGCTTCCTGGGGTCAGAGTCCCATAGGTGGAGGGTCAGGAGGTACCCTAGGGCTTCTACTGCAAGTCCAGGGAGAGAGGTGGACCCCTGGGTAGCTTGCTGGGGTCAGAGGCAAATAGGTGGAGGGCCAGGGGGCACCCTAGGGTCTACACTGCAGGTCCAGGGAGAGAGGTGGATCCCTGGGTAGCTTCCTAAGGTCAGAGGCCCCTAGGTGGAGGGCCAGGGGGCACCCTGGGGCCTATCCTGCAAATCCAGGGAGAGATGTGGACCCCTGGGTAGCTTGCTGGGGTACGAGGCCCCTAGGTGGAGGGCCAGGGGGCACCCTGGGGCCTCTACTGCAAGTCTAGAGAGAGAGGAGGACCCCTGGGTAGCTTGCTGGGGTCAGAGGCAACTAGGTGGAGGGACAGGGGTACCCTGGGGCCTAGACTGCAAGTCCAGGGAGAGAGGTGGACCCCTGGGTAGCTTCCTGAGGTCAAAGGCCCCTAGGTGGAGGGCCAGGGGGCACCCTGGGGCCAATCCTGCAAGTCCAAGGAGAGAGGTGGACCCCTGGGTTGCTTGCTGGGGTACGAGGCCCCTAGTTGGAGGTCAAGGGGGCACCCTGGGACCTTTACTGCAATCCCAGGGAGAGTTGTGGTCCCTTGTGTAGCTTGCTGGGGTCAGAGGCCCCTTGGTGGAGGGTCAGGGGGCACCGTGGGGCCTATTCTGCAAGTCCAGGGAGAGAGGTGGACCTCTGGGTAGCTTGCTGGGGTCAGAGGCCCCTAGGTGGAGGGCCAGGGGGCACCCTGGGGCCTATCCTGCAAGTCCAGGGAGAGAGGTGGACCCCTGGGTAGCTTGCTGGGGTACGAGGCCCATAGGTGGAGGGCCAGGGGGCACCCTGGGGCCTCTACTGCAAGTCCAGGGAGAGAGGTGGACCCCTGGGTAGCTTGCTGGGGTCAGAGGCCCCTAGGTGGAGGGCCAGGGGGCACCCTGGGGCCTCTACTGCAAGACCAGGGAAAGAGGTGGACCCCTGGGTAGCTTGCTGGGGTCAGAGGCCTCTAGGCGGAGGGCCAGGGGGCACCTTGGGGCCTCTACTGCAAGACCAGGGAAAGAGGTGGACCCCTGGGTAGCTTGCTGGGGTCAGAGGCCTCTAGGTGGAGGGCCAGAGGGCACCCTGGGGACTATCGTGCAAGTCCAGGGAGAGAGGTGGACCCCTGGGTAGCTTGATGGGGTACAAGGCCTCTAGGTGGAGGGCCAGGGGGCACCCTGGGGCCTATCTTGCAAGTCCAGGGAGTAAGGTGGACCCCTGAGTAGCTTGCTGGGGTACGAGGCCCCTAGGTGGAGGGCCAGGGGGCACCCTGGGGCCTCTACTGCAAGTCCAGGGAGAGAGGTGGACCACTGGGTAGCTTGCTGGGGTCTGAAGCCCATAGGTGGAGGGCCAGGGGGCACCCTGGGGCCTCTACTGCAAGTCTAGGGAGAGAGGTGGACCCATGGGTAGCTAGCTGGGGTAAAAGGCCCCTAAGTGGAGGGCCAGGGGGCACCCTGGGGCCTCTACTGCAAGTCCAGGGAGAGAGGTGGACCCCTGGGTAGTTTGCTGGGGTCAGAGGCCACTAGGCGGAGGGACAGGGGGCTTCCTGGGGCCTCTACTGCAAGTCCAGGGAGAAAGGTGGACCCCTGGGTAGCTTGCTAGGGTCAGAGGCCCCTAGGTGGAGGTCAAGGGGGCACCCTGGGGCCTTTACTGCAATCCCAGGGAGAGTTGTGGACCCTTGTGTAGCTTGCTGGGGTCAGAGGCCCCTTGGTGGAGGGTCAGGGGGCACCCTGGGGCCTATTCTGCAAGTCCAGGGAGAGAGGTGGACCTCTGGGTAGCTTGCTGGGGTCAGAGGCCCCTAGGTGGAGGGCCAGGGGGCACCCTGGGGCCTATCCTGCAAGTCCAGGGAAAGAGGTGGACCCCTGGGTAGCTTGCTGGGGTCAGAGGCCTCTAGGTGGAGGGCCAGGGGGCACCCTGGGGCCTCTACTGCAAGTCCAGGGAGAGAGGTGGACCCCTGGGTAGCTTGCTGGGGTCTGAACCCCATAGGTGGAGGGCCAGGGGGTACCCTGGGGCCTATACTGCAAGTCCAGGGAGAGAGGTGGACCCTAGGGTAGCTTCCTAAGGTTAGAGGCCCCTAGGTGGAGGGCCAGAGGGCACCCTGGGGACTATCATGCAAGTCCAGGGAGAGAGGTGGACCCCTGGGTAGCTTGCTGGGGTACAAGGCCTCTAGGTGGAGGGCCAGGGGGCACCCTGGGGCCTCTACTGCAAGGCCAGGGAGAGAGGTGGACCCCTTGGTAGCTTGCTTGGGTCAGAGACCCCTAGGTGGAGGGCCAGGGGGCACCTTGGGGCCTCTACTGCAAGTCTAGGTAGAGAGGTGGACCCATGGGTAGCTAGATGGGGTAAGAGGCCCCTAAGTGGAGGGCAAGGGGGCACCCTGGGGCCTCTACTGCAAGTCCAGGGAGAGAGGTGGACCCCTGGGTAGTTTGCTGGGGTCAGAGGCCCCAAGGCGGAGGGACAGGGGGCTTCCTGGGGCCTCTACTGCAAGTCCAGGGAGAGAGGTGGACCCCTGGGTAGCTTGCTGGGGTCAGAGGCCTCTAGGTGGAGGGCCAAGGGGCACCCTGGGGAATATACTGCAAGTCCAGGGAGAGAGGTGGACCCCTGGGTAGCTTGCTGGGGTCTGTAACTCATAGGTGGAGGTCCAGGGGGTACCCTGGGGCCTATACTGCAAGTCCAGGGAGAGAGGTGGACCCCTGGGTAGCTTCCTAATGTCAGAGGCCCCTAGGTGGAGGGCCAGGGGGCACCCTGGGGCCTATCCTGCAAGTCCAGGGAGAGAGGTGGACCCCTGGGTAGCTTGCTGGGTTACGAGGCCCCTAGGTGGAGGGCCAGGGGGCACCCTGGGGCCTCTACTGCAAGTCCAGGGAGAGAGGTGGACCCCTGGGTAGCTTCCTAAGGTCAGAGGCCCCTAGGTGGAGGGCCAGGGGGCACCCTGGGGCCTATCCTGCAAGTCCAGGGAAAGAGGTGGACCCCTGGGTAGCTTGCTGGGGTACGAGTCCCCTAGGTGGAGGGCCAGGGGGCACCCTGGGGCCTCTACTGCAAGTCCAGGGAGAGAGGTGGACCCCTGGGTAGCTTCCTGGGGTCAGAGTCCCCTAGGTGGAGGGTCAGGAGGTACCCTAGGGCCTCTACTGCAAGTCCAGGGAGAGAGGTGGACCCCTGGGTAGCTTGCTGGGGTCAGAGGCAAATAGGTGGAGGGCCAGGGGGCACCCTAGGGTCTACACTGCAAGTCCAGGGAGAGAGGTGGACCCCTGGGTAGCTTCCTAAGGTCAGAGGCCCCTAGGTGGAGGGCCAGGGGGCGCCCTGGGGCCTATCCTGCAAGTCCAGGGAGAGATGTGGACCCCTGGGTAGCTTGCTGGGGTACGAGGCCCCTAGGTGGAGGGCCAGGGGGCACCCTGGGGCCTATCCTGCAAGTCCAGGGAGAGAGGTGGACGCCTGGGTAGCTTGCTGGGGTACGAGGCCCCTAGGTGGAGGGCCAGGGGGCACCCTGGGGCCTCTACTGCAAGTCCAGGGAGAGAGGTGGACCCCTGGGTAGCTTCCTAAGGTCAGAGGCCCCTAGGTGGAGGGCCTGGGGGAACCCTGGGGCCTATCCTGCAAGTCCAGGGAGAGAGGTGGACCCCTGGGTAGCTTGCTGGGGTACGAGTCCCCTAGGTGGAGGGCCAGGGGGCACCCTGGGGCCTCTACTGCAAGTCCAGGGAGAGAGGTGGACCCCTGGGTAGATTCCTGGGGTCAGAGTCCCCTAGGTGGAGGGTCAGGAGGTACCCTAGGGCCTCTACTGCAAGTCCAGGGAGAGAGGTGGACCCCTGGGTAGCTTGCTGGGGTCAGAGGCAAATAGGTGGAGGGCCAGGGGGCACCCTAGGGTCTACACTGCAAGTCCAGGGAGAGAGGTGGACCCCTGGGTAGCTTCCTAAGGTCAGAGGCCCCTAGGTGGAGTTCCAGGGGGCACCCTGGGGCCTATCCTGCAAGTCCAGGGAGAGATGTGGACCCCTGGGTAGCTTGCTGGGGTACAAGGCCCCTAGGTGGAGGGCCAGGGGGCACCCTGGGGCCTCTACTGCAAGTCCAGGGAGAGAGGAGGACCCCTGGGTAGCTTGCTGGGGTCAGAGGCAACTAGGTGGAGGGACAGGGGTACCCTGGGGCCTAGACTGCAAGTCCAGGGAGAGAGGTGGACCCCTGGGTAGCTTCCTGAGGTCAAAGGCCCCTAGGTGGAGGGCCAAGGGGCACCCTGGGGCCTATCCTGCAAGTCCAAGGAAAGAGGTGGACCCCTGGGTTGCTTGCTGGGGTACGAGGCCCCTAGTTGGAGGGCCAGGGGGCACCCTGGGGCCTCTACTGCAAGCCCAGGGAGAGAGGTGGACCCCTGGGTAGCTTGCTGGGGTCGGAAGCCCCTTGGTCTATGGCCAGGGGGCACCCTGGGGCCTATACTGCAAGTCCAGGGAGAGAGGTGGACCCATGGGTAGCTTACTGGGGTAAGAGGCCCCTAGGTGGAGGAAAAGGGGCTTCCTGGGGCCTCTACTGCAAGTCTAGGCAGAAAGGTGGACCCTTGGGTAGCTTGCTGGGGTCAGAGGCCTCAAGGTGGAGGTCAAGGGGGCACCCTGGGGCCTTTACTGCAATCCCAGGGAGAGAGGTGGACCTCTGGGTAGCTTGCTGGGGTCAGAGGCCCCTAGGTGGAGGGCCAGGGGGCACCCTGGGGCCTATCCTGCAAGTCCAGGGAGAGAGGTGGACCCCTGGGTAGCTTGCTGGGGTACGAGGCCCCTAGGTGGAGGGCCAGGGCGCACCCTGGGGCCTCTACTGCAAGTCCAGGGAGAGAGGTGGACCCCTGGGTAGCTTGCTGGGGTCAGAGGCCCCTAGGTGGAGGGCCAGGGGGCACCCTGGGGCCTCTACTGCAAGTCCAGGGAAAGGGGTGGACCCCTGGGTAGCTTGCTGGGGTCAGAAGCCTTTAGGTGTAGGGCCAGGGGGCACCCTGGGGCCTCTTCTGCAAATCCAGGAAGAGAGGTGGACCCCTGGGTAGCTTGCTGGGGTCTGAAGCCTATAGGTGGAGGGCCAGGGGGTACCCTGGGGCCTATACTTCAAGTCCAGGGAGAGAGGTGGACCCTTGGGTAGCTTCCTAAGGTTAGAGGCCCCTAGGTGGAGGGCCAGCGGGCACCCTGGGGACTATCGTGCAAGTCCAGGGAGAGAGGTGGACCCCTGGGTAGCTTGCTGGGGTACAAGGCCTCTAGGTGGAGGGCCAGGGGGCACCCTGGGGCCTAACTTGCAAGTCCAGGGAGTAAGGTGGACCCCTGAGTAGCTTGCTGGGGTACGAGGCCCCTAGGTGGAGGGCCAGGGGGCACCCTGGGGCCTCTACTGCAAGTCCAGGGAGAGAGGTGGACCCCTGGGTAGCTTGCTGGGGTCTGAAGCCCATAGGTGGAGGGCCAGGGGGCACCCTGGGGCCTCTACTGCAAGTCTAGGGAGAGAGGTGGACCCATGGGTAGCTAGCTGGGGTAAAAGGCCCCTGAGTGGAGGGCCAGGGGGCACCCTGGGGCCTCTACTGCAAGTCCAGGGAGAGAGGTGGACCCATGGGTAGTTTGCTGGGGTCAGAGGCCCCTAGGCGGAGGGACAGGGGGCTTCCTGGGGCCTCTACTGCAAGTCCAGGGAGAAAGGTGGACCCCTGGGTAGCTTGCTAGGGTCAGAGGCCCCTAGGTGGAGGTCAAGGGGGCACCCTGGGGCCTTTACTGCAATCCCAGGGAGAGTTGTGGACCCTTGTGTAGCTTGCTGGGGTCAGAGGCCCCTTGGTGGAGGGTCAGGGGGCACCCTGGGGCCTATTCTGCAAGTCCAGGGAGAGAGGTGGACCTCTGGGTAGCTTGATGGGGTCAGAGGCCCCTAGGTGGAGGGCCAGGGGGCACCCTGGGGCCTATCTTGCAAGTCCAGGGAGAGAGGTGGACCCCTGGGTAGCTTGCTGGGGTGCGAGGCCCATAGGTGGAGGGCCAGGGGGCACCCTGGGGCCTCTACTGCAAGTCTAGGGAGAGAGGTGGACCCATGGGTAGCTAGCTGGGGTAAGAGGCCCCTAAGTGGAGGGCCAGGGGGCACCCTGGGGCCTCTACTGCAAGTCCAGGGAGAGAGGTGGACCCCTGGGTAGCTTGCTGGGGTCTGAAGCCCATAGGTGGAGGGCCAGGGGGTACCCTGGGGCCTATACTTCAAGTCCAGGGAGAGAGGTGGACCCTTGGGTAGCTTCCTAAGGTTAGAGGCCACTAGGTGGAGGGCCAGAGGGCACCCTGGGGACTATCGTGCAAGTCCAGGGAGAGAGGTGGACCCCTCGGTAGCTTGCTGGGGTACAAGGCCTCTAGGTGGAGGGCCAGGGGGCACCCTGGGGCCTATCCTGCAAGTCCAGGGAGAGAGGTGGACCCCTGGGTAGCTTGCTGGGGTACGAGGCCCATAGGTGGAGGGCCAGGGGGCACCCTGGGGCCTCTACTGCAAGTCCAGGGAGAGAGGTGGACCCCTGGGTAGCTTGCTGGGGTCAGAGGCCCCTAGGTGGAGGGCCAGGGGGCACCCTGGGGCCTCTACTGCAAGTCCAGGGAAAGAGATGGACCCCTGGGTAGCTTGCTGGGGTAGGAGGCCCCTAGGTGGAGGGCCAGGGGGCACTCTGGGGCCTCTACTGCAAGTCCAGGGAGAGAGGTGGACCCCTGGGTAGCTTGCTGGGGTCAGAGGCCCCTAGGTGGAGGGCCAGGGGGCACCCTGGGGCCTCTACTGCAAGTCCAGGGAAAGAGGTGGACCCCTAGGTAGCTTGCTGGGGTCAGAGGCCTCTAGGTGGAGGGCCAGGGGGCACCCTGGGGCCTCTACTGCAAGTCCAGGGAGAGAGGTGGACCCCTGGGTAGCTTGCTGGGGTCTGAAGCCCATAGGTGGAGGGCCAGGGGGTACCCCTGGGCCTATACTTCAACTCCAGGGAGAGAGGTGGACCCTTGGGTAGCTTCCTAAGGTTAGAGGCCCCTAGGTGGAGGCCCAGAGGGCACCCTGGGGACTATCGTGCAAGTCCAGGGAGAGAGGTGGACCCCTGGGTAGCTTGCTGGGGTAAAAGGCCTCTAGGTGGAGGGCCAGGGGGCACCCTGGGGCCTCTACTGCAAGGCCAGGGAGAGAGGTGGACCCCTTGGTAGCTTGCTTGGGTCAGAGACCCCTAGGTGGAGGGCCAGGGGGCACCTTGGGGCCTCTACTTCAAGTCCAGGGAGAGAGGTGGACCCTTGGGTAGCTTCCTAAGGTTAGAGGCCCTTAGGTGGAGGGCCAGAGGGCTCCCAGGGGACTATCGTGCAAGTCCAGGGAGAGAGGTGGACCCCTGGGTAGCTTGCTGGGGTACAAGGCCTCTAGGTGGAGGGCCAGGGGCACCCTGGGGCCTCTACTGCAAGGCCAGGGAGAGAGGTGGACCCCTGGGTAGCTTGTTGGGGTCAGAGGCCCCTAGGTGGAGGGACAGGGGGCACCCTGGGGCCTCTACTGCAAGTCCAGGGAAAGAGATGGACCCCTGGGTAGCTTGCTGGGGTCAGAGGCCTCTAGGTAGAGGGCCAGGGGGCACCCTGGGGCCTCTACTGCAAGTCTAGGGAGAGAGGTGGACCCATGGGTAGCTAGCTGGGGTAAGAGGCCCCTAAGTGGAGGGCCAGGGGGCACCCTGGGGCCTCTACTGCAAGTCCAGGGAGAGAGGTGGACCCCTGGGTAGCTTGCTGGGGTCTGAAGCCCATAGGTGGAGGGCCAGGGGGTACCCTGGGGCCTATACTTCAAGTCCAGGGAGAGAGGTGGACCCTTGGGTAGCTTCCTAAGGTTAGAGGCCACTAGGTGGAGGGCCAGAGGGCACCCTGGGGACTATCGTGCAAGTCCAGGGAGAGAGGTGGACCCCTGGGTAGCTTGCTGGGGTACAAGGCCTCTAGGTGGAGGGCCAGGGGGCACCCTGGGGCCTATCCTGCAAGTCCAGGGAGAGAGGTGGACCCCTGGGTAGCTTGCTGGGGTACGAGGCCCATAGGTGGAGGGCCAGGGGGCACCCTGGGGCCTCTACTGCAAGTCCAGGGAGAGAGGTGGACCCCTGGGTAGCTTGCTGGGGTCAGAGGCCCCTAGGTGGAGGGCCAGGGGGCACCCTGGGGCCTCTACTGCAAGTCCAGGGAAAGAGATGGACCCCTGGGTAGCTTGCTGGGGTAGGAGGCCCCTAGGTGGAGGGCCAGGGGGCACTCTGGGGCCTCTACTGCAAGTCCAGGGAGAGAGGTGGACCCCTGGGTAGCTTGCTGGGGTCAGAGGCCCCTAGGTGGAGGGCCAGGGGGCACCCTGGGGCCTCTACTGCAAGTCCAGGGAAAGAGGTGGACCCCTAGGTAGCTTGCTGGGGTCAGAGGCCTCTAGGTGGAGGGCCAGGGGGCACCCTGGGGCCTCTACTGCAAGTCCAGGGAGAGAGGTGGACCCCTGGGTAGCTTGCTGGGGTCTGAAGCCCATAGGTGGAGGGCCAGGGGGTACCCCTGGGCCTATACTTCAACTCCAGGGAGAGAGGTGGACCCTTGGGTAGCTTCCTAAGGTTAGAGGCCCCTAGGTGGAGGCCCAGAGGGCACCCTGGGGACTATCGTGCAAGTCCAGGGAGAGAGGTGGACCCCTGGGTAGCTTGCTGGGGTAAAAGGCCTCTAGGTGGAGGGCCAGGGGGCACCCTGGGGCCTCTACTGCAAGGCCAGGGAGAGAGGTGGACCCCTTGGTAGCTTGCTTGGGTCAGAGACCCCTAGGTGGAGGGCCAGAGGGCACCTTGGGGCCTCTACTTCAAGTCCAGGGAGAGAGGTGGACCCTTGGGTAGCTTCCTAAGGTTAGAGGCCCTTAGGTGGAGGGCCAGAGGGCTCCCAGGGGACTATCGTGCAAGTCCAGGGAGAGAGGTGGACCCCTGGGTAGCTTGCTGGGGTACAAGGCCTCTAGGTGGAGGGCCAGGGGCACCCTGGGGCCTCTACTGCAAGGCCAGGGAGAGAGGTGGACCCCTGGGTAGCTTGCTGGGGTCAGAGGCCTCTAGGTGGAGGGCCAGGGGGCACCCTGGGGACTCTACTGCAAGTCCAGGGAGAGAGGTGGACCCCTGGGTAGCTTGCTGGGGTCTGAAGCCCATAGGTGGAGGGCCAGGGGGTACCCTGGGGCCTATACTTCAAGTCCAGGGAGAGAGGTGGACCCTTGGGTAGCTTCCTAAGGTTAGAGGCCCCTAGGTGGAGGGCCAGGGGGTACCCTGGGGCCTATACTTCAAGTCCAGGGAGAGAGGTGGAACCCTGGGTAGCTTGCTGGGGTCAGAGGCCCCTAGGTGGAGGGCCAGGGGGCACCCTGGGGCCTCTACTGCAAGTCCAGGGAAAGAGGTGGACCCCTGGGTAGCTTGCTGGGGTCAGAGGCCTTTAGGTGTAGGGCCAGGGGGCACCCTGGGGCCTCTACTGCAAATCCAGGGAGAGAGGTGGACCCCTGGGTAGCTTGCTGGGGTCTGAAGCCTATAGGTGGAGGGCCAGGGGGTACCCTGGGGCCTATACTTCAAGTCCAGGGAGAGAGGTGGACCCTTGGGTAGCTTCCTAAGGTTAGAGGCCCCTAGGTGGAGGGCCAGCGGGCACCCTGGGGACTATCGTGCAAGTCCAGGGAGAGAGGTGGACCCCTGGGTAGCTGGCTGGGGTACAAGGCCTCTAGGTGGAGGGCCAGGGGGCACCCTGGGGCCTAACTTGCAAGTCCAATGAGTAAGGTGGACCGCTGAGTAGCTTGCTGGGGTACGAGGCCCCTAGGTGGAGGGCCAGGGGGCACCCTGGGGCCTCTACTGCAAGTCCAGGGAGAGAGGTGGACCCCTGGGTAGCTTGCTGGGGTCTGAAGCCCATAGGTGGAGGGCCAGGGGGCACCCTGGGGCCTCTACTGCAAGTCTAGGGAGAGAGGTGGACCCATGGGTAGCTAACTGGGGTAAGAGGCCCCTGAGTGGAGGGCCAGGGGGCACCCTGGGGCCTCTACTGCAAGTCCAGGGAGAGAGGTGGACCCATGGGTAGTTTGCTGGGGTCAGAGGCCCCTAGGCGGAGGGCCAGGGGGCTTCCTGGGGCCTCTACTGCAAGTCCAGGGAGAAAGGTGGACCCCTGGGTAGCTTGCTAGGGTCAGAGGCCCCTAGGTGGAGGTCAAGGGGGCACCCTGGGGCCTTTACTGCAATCCCAGGGAGAGTTGTGGACCCTTGTGTAGCTTGCTGGGGTCAGAGGCAACTAGGTGGAGGGCCAGGGGGCACCCTAGGGTCTACACTGCAAGTCCAGGGAGAGAGGTGGACCCCTGGGTAGCTTCCTAAGGTCAGAGGCCCCTAGGTGGAGGGCCAGGGGGCACCCTGGGGCCTCTACTGCAAGTCCAGGGAGAGAGGTGGACCCCTGGGTAGCTTGCTGGGGTCTGAAGCCCATAGGTGGAGGGCCAGGGGGCACCCTGGGGCCTCTACTGCAAGTCTAGGGAGAGAGATGGACCCATGGGTAGCTAGCTGGGGTAAGAGGCCCCTAAGTGGAGGGCCAGGGGGCACCCTGGGGCCTCTACTGCAAGTCCAGGGAGAGAGGTGGACCCCTGGGTAGTTTGCTGGGGTCAGAGGCCCCTAGGCGGAGGGACAGGGGGCTTCCTGGGGCCTCTACTGCAAGTCCAGGGAGAAAGGTGGACCCCTGGGTAGCTTGCTAGGGTCAGAGGCCCCTAGGTGGAGGTCAAGGGGGCACCCTGGGACCTTTACTGCAATCCCAGGGAGAGTTGTGGACCCTTGTGTAGCTTGCTGGGGTCAGAGGCCCCTTGGTGGAGGGTCAGGGGGCACCCTGGGGCCTATCCTGCAAGTCCAGGGAGAGAGGTGGACCCCTGGGTAGCTTGCTGGGGTCAGAGGCCCCTAGGTGGAGGGCCAGGGGGCACCCTGGGGCCTCTACTGCAAGACCAGGGAAAGAGATGGACCCCTGGGTAGCTTGCTGGGGTCAGAGGCATCTAGGTGGAGGGCCAGGGGGCACCCTGGGGCCTCTACTGCAAGTCCAGGGAGAGAGGTGGACCCCTGGGTAGCTTGCTGGGGTCAGAGGCCCCTAGGTGGAGGGCCAGGGGGCACCCTGGGGCCTCTACTGCAAGACCAGGGAAAGAGATGGACCCCTGGGTAGCTTGCTGGGGTCAGAGGCATCTAGGTGGAGGGCCAGGGGGCACCCTGGGGCCTCTACTGCAAGTCCAGGGAGAGAGGTGGACCCCTGGGTAGCTTGCTGGGGTCAGAGGCCCCTAGGTGGAGGGCCAGGGGGCACCCTGGGGCCTCTACTGCAAGACCAGGGAGAGAGGTGGACCCTTGGGTAGCTTCCTAAGGTTAGAGGCCCCTAGGTGGAGGGCCCGAGGGCACCCTGGGGACTAATGTGCAAGTCCAGGGAGAGAGGTGGACCCCTGGGTAGCTGGCTGGGGTACAAGGCCTCTAGGTGGAGGGCCAGGGGGCACCCTGGGGCCTCTACTGCAAGTCCAGGGAGAGAGGTGGACCCCTGGGTAGCTTGCTGGGGTCTGAAGCCCATAGGTGGAGGGCCAGGGGGTACCCTGGGGCCTATACTTCAAGTCCAGGGAGAGAGGTGGACCCTTGGGTAGCTTCCTAAGGTTAGAGGCCCCTAGGTGGAGGGCCAGAGGGCACCCTGGGGACTACCGTGCAAGTCCAGGGAGAGAGGTGGACCCCTGGGTAGCTTGCTGGGGTCAGAGGCCCCTAGGTGGAGGGCCAGGGGGCACCCTGGGGCCTCTACTGCAAGACCAGGGAGAGAGGTGGACCCTTGGGTAGCTTCCTAAGGTTAGAGGCCCCTAGGTGGAGGGCCAGAGGGCACCCTGGGGACTATCGTGCAAGTCCAGGGAGAGAGGTGGACCCCTGGGTAGCTTGCTGGGGTACAAGGCCTCTAGGTGGAGGGCCAGGGGGCACCCTGGGGCCTCTACTGCAAGTCCAGGGAGAGAGGTGGACCCCTGGGTAGCTTGCTGGGGTCTGAAGCCCATAGGTGGAGGGCCAGGGGGTACCCTGGGGCCTATACTTCAAGTCCAGGGAGAGAGGTGGACCCTTGGGTAGCTTCCTAAGGTTAGAGGCCCCTAGGTGGAGGGCCAGAGGGCACCCTGGGGACTATCGTGCAAGTCCAGGGAGAGAGGTGGACCGCTGGGTAGCTTGCTGGGGTACAAGGCCTCTAGGTGGAGGGCCAGGGGGCACCCTGGGGCCTATCTTGCAAGTCCAGGGAGTAAGGTAGACCCCTGAGTAGCTTGCTGGGGTACGAGGCCCCTAGGTGGAGGGCCAGGGGGCACCCTGGGGCCTCTACTGCAAGTCCAGGGAGAGAGGTGGACCCCTGGGTAGCTTGCTGGGGTCTGAAGCCCATAGGTGGAGGGCCAGGGGGCACCCTGGGGCCTCTACTGCAAGTCTAGGGAGAGAGGTGGACCCATGGGTAGCTAGCTGGGGTAAGATGCCCCTAAGTGGAGGGCCAGGGGGCACCCTGGGGCCTCTACTGCAAGTCCAGGGAGAGAGGTGGACCCCTGGGTAGTTTGCTGGGGTCAGAGGCCCCTAGGCGGAGGGACAGGGGGCTTCCTGGGGCCTCTACTGCAAGTCCAGGGAGAAAGGTGGACCCCTGGGTAGCTTGCTAGGGTCAGAGGCCCCTAGGTGGAGGTCAAGGGGGCACCCTGGGGCCTTTACTGCAATCCCAGGGAGAGTTGTGGACCCTTGTGTAGCTTGCTGGGGTCAGAGGCCGCTTGGTGGAGGGTCAGGGGGCACCCTGGGGCCTATTCTGCAAGTAAAGGGAGAGAGGTGGACCTCTGGGTAGCTTGCTGGGGTCAGAGGCCCCTAGGTGGAGGGCCAGGGGGCACCCTGGGGCCTATCCTGCAAGTCCAGGGAGAGAGGTGGACCCCTGGGTAGCTTGCTGGGGTACGAGGCCCCTAGGTGGAGGGCCAGGGGGAACCCTGGGGCCTCTACTGCAAGTCCAGGGAAAGAGGTGGACCCCTGGGTAGCTTGCTGGGGTCAGAGGCCCCAAGGTGGAGGGCCAGGGGGCACCCTGGGGCCTCTACTGCAAGTCCAGGGAAAGAGGTGGACCCCTGGGTAGCTTGCTGGGGTCAGAGGCCTCTAGTTGGAGGGCCAGGGGGCACCCTGGGGCCTCTACTGCAAGTCCAGGGAGAGAGGTGGACCCCTGGGTAGCTTGCTGGGGTCTGAAGCCCATAGGTGGAGGGCCAGGGGGTACCCTGGGGCCTATACTTCAAGTCCAGGGAGAGAGGTGGACCCTTGGGTAGCTTCCTAAGGTTAGAGGCCCCTAGGTGGAGGGCCAGAGGGCACCCTGGGGACTATCGTGCAAGTCCAGGGAGAGAGGTGGACCCCTGGGTAGCTTGCTGGGGTACAAGGCCTCTAGGTGGAGGGCCAAGGGGCACCCTGGGGCCTCTACTGCAAGGCCAGGGAGAGAGGTGGACCCCTTGGTAGCTTGCTTGGGTCAGAGACCCCTAGGTGGAGGGCCAGGGGGCACCTTGGGGCCTCTACTGCAAGTCTAGGTAGAGAGGTGGACCCCTGGGTAGCATGCTGGGGTCAGAGGCCTCTAGGTGGAGGGCCAAGGGGCTTCCTGGGGCCTCTACTGCAAATCCAGGGAGAGAGGTGGACCCCTGGGTAGCTTGCTGGGGTCAGAGGCCTCTAGGTGGAGGGCCAAGGGGCACCCTGGGGCCTATACTGCAAGTCCAGGGAGAGAGGTGGACCCCTGGGTAGCTTGCTGGGGTCTGTAGCCCATAGGTGGAGGTCCAGGGGGTACCCTGGGGCCTATACTGCAAGTCCAGGGAGAGAGGTGGACCCCTGGGTAGCTTCCTAATGTCAGAGGCCCCTAGGTGGAGGGCCAGGGGGCACCCTGGGGCCTATCCTGCAAGTCCAGGGAGAGAGGTGGACCCCTGGGTAGCTTGCTGGGCTACGAGGCCCCTAGGTGGAGGGCCAGGGGGCACCCTGGGGCCTCTACTGCAAGTCCAGGGAGAGAGGTGGACCCCTGGGTAGCTTCCTAAGGTCAGAGGCCCCTAGGTGGAGGGCCAGGGAGCACCCTGGGGCCTATTCTGCAAGTCCAGGGAGAGAGGTGGACCCCTGGGTAGCTTGCTGGGGTACGAGTCCCCTAGGTGGAGGGCCAGGGGGCACCCTGGGGCCTCTACTGCAAGTCCAGGGAGAGAGGTGGACCCCTGGGTAGCTTCCTGGGGTACGAGTCCCCTAGGTGGAGGGTCAGGAGGTACCCTAGGGCCTCTACTGCAAGTCCAGGGAGAGAGGTGGACCCCTGGGTAGCTTGCTGGGGTCAGAGGCAAATAGGTGGAGGACCAGGGGGCACCCTAGGGTCTACACTGCAAGTCCAGGGAGAGAGGTGGACCCCTGGGTAGCTTCCTAAGGTCAGAGGCCCCTAGGTGGAGGGCCAGGGGGCACCCTGGGGCCTATCCTGCAAGTCCAGGGAGAGATGTGGACCCCTGGGTAGCTTGCTGGGGTACGAGGTCCCTAGGTGGAGGGCCAGGGGGCACCCAGGGGCCTCTACTGCAAGTCCAGGGAGAGAGGAGGACCCCTGGGTAGCTTGCTGGGGTCAGAGGCAACTAGGTGGAGGGCCAGGGGTACCCTGGGGCCTAGACTGCAAGTCCAGGGAGAGAGGTGGACCCCTGGGTAGCTTCCTGAGGTCAAAGGCCCCTAGGTGGAGGGCCAGGGGGCACCCTGGGGCCTATCCTGCAAGTCCAAGGAGAGAGGTGGACCCCTGGGTTGCTTGCTGGGGTACGAGGCCCCTAGTTGGAGGGTCAGGGGGCACCCAGGGGCCTCTAATGCAAGCCCAGGGATAGAGGTGGACCCCTGGTTAGCTTGCTGGGGTCGGAAGCCTCTTGGTCTATGGCCAGGGGGCACCCTGGGGCCTATACTGCAAGTCCAGGGAGAGAGGTGGACCCAGGGGTAGCTTACTGGGGTCAGAGGCCCCTAGGTGGAGGGCCAGGGGCTTCCTGGGGCCTCTACTGCAAGTCTAGGCAGAGAGGTGGACCCCTGGGTAGCTTGCTGGGGTCAGAGGCAAATAGGTGGAGGACCAGGGGGCACCCTAGGGTCTACACTGCAAGTCCAGGGAGAGAGGTGGACCCCTGGGTAGCTTCCTAAGGTCAGAGGCCCCTAGGTGGAGGGCCAGGGGGCACCCTGGGGCCTATCCTGCAAGTCCAGGGAGAGATGTGGACCCCTGGGTAGCTTGCTGGGGTACGAGGTCCCTAGGTGGAGGGCCAGGGGGCACCCAGGGGCCTCTACTGCAAGTCCAGGGAGAGAGGAGGACCCCTGGGTAGCTTGCTGGGGTCAGAGGCAACTAGGTGGAGGGCCAGGGGTACCCTGGGGCCTAGACTGCAAGTCCAGGGAGAGAGGTGGACCCCTGGGTAGCTTCCTGAGGTCAAAGGCCCCTAGGTGGAGGGCCAGGGGGCACCCTGGGGCCTATCCTGCAAGTCCAAGGAGAGAGGTGGACCCCTGGGTTGCTTGCTGGGGTACGAGGCCCCTAGTTGGAGGGTCAGGGGGCACCCAGGGGCCTCTAATGCAAGCCCAGGGATAGAGGTGGACCCCTGGTTAGCTTGCTGGGGTCGGAAGCCTCTTGGTCTATGGCCAGGGGGCACCCTGGGGCCTATACTGCAAGTCCAGGGAGAGAGGTGGACCCAGGGGTAGCTTACTGGGGTCAGAGGCCCCTAGGTGGAGGGCCAGGGGCTTCCTGGGGCCTCTACTGCAAGTCTAGGCAGAGAGGTGGACTCCTGGGTAGCTTGCTGGGGTCAGAGGCCCCTAGGTGGAGGGCCAGGGGGCACCCTGGGGCCTCTACTGCAAGTCCAGGGAAAGAGGTGGACCCCTGGGTAGCTTGCTGGGGTCAGAGGCCTCTAGGTGGAGGGCCAGGGGGCACCCTGGGGCCTCTACTGCAAGTCTAGGGAGAGAGGTGGACCCATGGGTAGCTAGCTGGTGTAAGAGGCCCCTAAGTGGAGGGCCAGGGGGCACCCTGGGGCCTCTACTGCAAGTCCAGGGATAGAGGTGGACCCCTGGGTAGCTTGCTGGGGTCTGAAGCCCATAGGTGGAGGGCCAGGGGGTACCCTGGGGCCTATACTTCAAGTCCAGGGAGAGAGGTGGACCCTTGGGTAGCTTCCTAAGGTTAGAGGCCCCTAGGTGGAGGGCCAGAGGGCACCCTGGGGACTATCGTGCAAGTCCAGGGAGAGAGGTGGACCCCAGGGTAGCTTGCTGGGGTACAAGGCCTCTAGGTGGAGGGCCAGGGGGCACCCTGGGGCCTATCTTGCAAGTCCAGGGAGTAAGGTGGACCCCTGAGTAGCTTGCTGGGGTACGAGGCCCCTAGGTGGAGGGCCAGGGGGCACCCTGGGGCCTCTACTGCAAGTCCAGGGAGAGAGGTGGACCCCTGGGTAGTTTGCTGGGGTCAGAGGCCCCTAGGCGGAGGGACAGGGGGCTTCCTGGGGCCTCTACTGCAAGTCCAGGGAGAAAGGTGGACCCCTGGGTAGCTTGCTAGGGTCAGAGGCCCCTAGGTGGAGGTCAAGGGGGCTTCCTGGGGCCTTTACTGCAATCCCAGGGAGAGTTGTGGACCCTTGTGTAGCTTGCTGGGGTCAGAGGCCGCTTGGTGGAGGGTCAGGGGGCACCCTGGGGCCTATTCTGCAAGTAAAGGGAGAGAGGTGGACCTCTGGGTAGCTTGCTGGGGTCAGAGGCCCCTAGGTGGAGGGCCAGGGGGCACCCTGGGGCCTATCCTGCAAGTCCAGGGAGAGAGGTGGACCCCTGGGTAGCTTGCTGGGGTACGAGGCCCCTAGGTGGAGGGCCAGGGGGCACCCTGGGGCCTCTACTGCAAGTCCAGGGAGAGAGGTGGACCCCTGGGTAGCTTGCTGGGGTCAGAGGCCCCTAGGTGGAGGGCCAGGGGGCACCCTGGGTTCTCTACTGCAAGTCCAGGGAAAGAGGTGGACCCCTGGGTAGCTTGCTGGGGTCAGAGGCCTCTAGGTGGAGGGCCAGGGGGCACCCTGGGGCCTCTACTGCAAGTCCAGGGAGAGAGGTGGACCCCTGGGTAGCTTGCTGGGGTCTGAAGCCCATAGGTGGAGGGCCAGGGGGTACCCTGGGGCCTATACTTCAAGTCCAGGGAGAGAGGTGGACCCTTGGGTAGCTTCCTAAGGTTAGAGGCCCCTAGGTGGAGGGCCAGCGGGCACCCTGGGGACTATCGTGCAAGTCCAGGGAGAGAGGTGGACCCCTGGGTAGCTGGCTGGGGTACAAGGCCTCTAGGTGGAGGGCCAGGGGGCACCCTGGGGCCTAACTTGCAAGTCCAATGAGTAAGGTGGACCGCTGAGTAGCTTGCTGGGGTACGAGGCCCCTAGGTGGAGGGCCAGGGGGCACCCTGGGGCCTCTACTGCAAGTCCAGGGAGAGAGGTGGACCCCTGGGTAGCTTGCTGGGGTCTGAAGCCCATAGGTGGAGGGCCAGGGGGCACCCTGGGGCCTCTACTGCAAGTCTAGGGAGAGAGGTGGACCCATGGGTAGCTAACTGGGGTAAGAGGCCCCTGAGTGGAGGGCCAGGGGGCACCCTGGGGCCTCTACTGCAAGTCCAGGGAGAGAGGTGGACCCATGGGTAGTTTGCTGGGGTCAGAGGCCCCTAGGCGGAGGGCCAGGGGGCTTCCTGGGGCCTCTACTGCAAGTCCAGGGAGAAAGGTGGACCCCTGGGTAGCTTGCTAGGGTCAGAGGCCCCTAGGTGGAGGTCAAGGGGGCACCCTGGGGCCTTTACTGCAATCCCAGGGAGAGTTGTGGACCCTTGTGTAGCTTGCTGGGGTCAGAGGCAACTAGGTGGAGGGCCAGGGGGCACCCTAGGGTCTACACTGCAAGTCCAGGGAGAGAGGTGGACCCCTGGGTAGCTTCCTAAGGTCAGAGGCCCCTAGGTGGAGGGCCAGGGGGCACCCTGGGGCCTCTACTGCAAGTCCAGGGAGAGAGGTGGACCCCTGGGTAGCTTGCTGGGGTCTGAAGCCCATAGGTGGAGGGCCAGGGGGCACCCTGGGGCCTCTACTGCAAGTCTAGGGAGAGAGATGGACCCATGGGTAGCTAGCTGGGGTAAGAGGCCCCTAAGTGGAGGGCCAGGGGGCACCCTGGGGCCTCTACTGCAAGTCCAGGGAGAGAGGTGGACCCCTGGGTAGTTTGCTGGGGTCAGAGGCCCCTAGGCGGAGGGACAGGGGGCTTCCTGGGGCCTCTACTGCAAGTCCAGGGAGAAAGGTGGACCCCTGGGTAGCTTGCTAGGGTCAGAGGCCCCTAGGTGGAGGTCAAGGGGGCACCCTGGGACCTTTACTGCAATCCCAGGGAGAGTTGTGGACCCTTGTGTAGCTTGCTGGGGTCAGAGGCCCCTTGGTGGAGGGTCAGGGGGCACCCTGGGGCCTATCCTGCAAGTCCAGGGAGAGAGGTGGACCCCTGGGTAGCTTGCTGGGGTACGAGGCCCATAGGTGGAGGGCCAGGGGGCACCCTGGGGCCTCTACTGCAAGTCCAGGGAGAGAGGTGGACCCCTGGGTAGCTTGCTGGGGTCAGAGGCCCCTAGGTGGAGGGCCAGGGGGCACCCTGGGGCCTCTACTGCAAGACCAGGGAAAGAGATGGACCCCTGGGTAGCTTGCTGGGGTCAGAGGCATCTAGGTGGAGGGCCAGGGGGCACCCTGGGGCCTCTACTGCAAGTCCAGGGAGAGAGGTGGACCCCTGGGTAGCTTGCTGGGGTCAGAGGCCCCTAGGTGGAGGGCCAGGGGGCACCCTGGGGCCTCTACTGCAAGACCAGGGAGAGAGGTGGACCCTTGGGTAGCTTCCTAAGGTTAGAGGCCCCTAGGTGGAGGGCCCGAGGGCACCCTGGGGACTAATGTGCAAGTCCAGGGAGAGAGGTGGACCCCTGGGTAGCTGGCTGGGGTACAAGGCCTCTAGGTGGAGGGCCAGGGGGCACCCTGGGGCCTCTACTGCAAGTCCAGGGAGAGAGGTGGACCCCTGGGTAGCTTGCTGGGGTCTGAAGCCCATAGGTGGAGGGCCAGGGGGTACCCTGGGGCCTATACTTCAAGTCCAGGGAGAGAGGTGGACCCTTGGGTAGCTTCCTAAGGTTAGAGGCCCCTAGGTGGAGGGCCAGAGGGCACCCTGGGGACTACCGTGCAAGTCCAGGGAGAGAGGTGGACCCCTGGGTAGCTTGCTGGGGTCAGAGGCCCCTAGGTGGAGGGCCAGGGGGCACCCTGGGGCCTCTACTGCAAGACCAGGGAGAGAGGTGGACCCTTGGGTAGCTTCCTAAGGTTAGAGGCCCCTAGGTGGAGGGCCAGAGGGCACCCTGGGGACTATCGTGCAAGTCCAGGGAGAGAGGTGGACCCCTGGGTAGCTTGCTGGGGTACAAGGCCTCTAGGTGGAGGGCCAGGGGGCACCCTGGGGCCTCTACTGCAAGTCCAGGGAGAGAGGTGGACCCCTGGGTAGCTTGCTGGGGTCTGAAGCCCATAGGTGGAGGGCCAGGGGGTACCCTGGGGCCTATACTTCAAGTCCAGGGAGAGAGGTGGACCCTTGGGTAGCTTCCTAAGGTTAGAGGCCCCTAGGTGGAGGGCCAGAGGGCACCCTGGGGACTATCGTGCAAGTCCAGGGAGAGAGGTGGACCGCTGGGTAGCTTGCTGGGGTACAAGGCCTCTAGGTGGAGGGCCAGGGGGCACCCTGGGGCCTATCTTGCAAGTCCAGGGAGTAAGGTAGACCCCTGAGTAGCTTGCTGGGGTACGAGGCCCCTAGGTGGAGGGCCAGGGGGCACCCTGGGGCCTCTACTGCAAGTCCAGGGAGAGAGGTGGACCCCTGGGTAGCTTGCTGGGGTCTGAAGCCCATAGGTGGAGGGCCAGGGGGCACCCTGGGGCCTCTACTGCAAGTCTAGGGAGAGAGGTGGACCCATGGGTAGCTAGCTGGGGTAAGATGCCCCTAAGTGGAGGGCCAGGGGGCACCCTGGGGCCTCTACTGCAAGTCCAGGGAGAGAGGTGGACCCCTGGGTAGTTTGCTGGGGTCAGAGGCCCCTAGGCGGAGGGACAGGGGGCTTCCTGGGGCCTCTACTGCAAGTCCAGGGAGAAAGGTGGACCCCTGGGTAGCTTGCTAGGGTCAGAGGCCCCTAGGTGGAGGTCAAGGGGGCACCCTGGGGCCTTTACTGCAATCCCAGGGAGAGTTGTGGACCCTTGTGTAGCTTGCTGGGGTCAGAGGCCGCTTGGTGGAGGGTCAGGGGGCACCCTGGGGCCTATTCTGCAAGTAAAGGGAGAGAGGTGGACCTCTGGGTAGCTTGCTGGGGTCAGAGGCCCCTAGGTGGAGGGCCAGGGGGCACCCTGGGGCCTATCCTGCAAGTCCAGGGAGAGAGGTGGACCCCTGGGTAGCTTGCTGGGGTACGAGGCCCCTAGGTGGAGGGCCAGGGGGAACCCTGGGGCCTCTACTGCAAGTCCAGGGAAAGAGGTGGACCCCTGGGTAGCTTGCTGGGGTCAGAGGCCCCAAGGTGGAGGGCCAGGGGGCACCCTGGGGCCTCTACTGCAAGTCCAGGGAAAGAGGTGGACCCCTGGGTAGCTTGCTGGGGTCAGAGGCCTCTAGTTGGAGGGCCAGGGGGCACCCTGGGGCCTCTACTGCAAGTCCAGGGAGAGAGGTGGACCCCTGGGTAGCTTGCTGGGGTCTGAAGCCCATAGGTGGAGGGCCAGGGGGTACCCTGGGGCCTATACTTCAAGTCCAGGGAGAGAGGTGGACCCTTGGGTAGCTTCCTAAGGTTAGAGGCCCCTAGGTGGAGGGCCAGAGGGCACCCTGGGGACTATCGTGCAAGTCCAGGGAGAGAGGTGGACCCCTGGGTAGCTTGCTGGGGTACAAGGCCTCTAGGTGGAGGGCCAAGGGGCACCCTGGGGCCTCTACTGCAAGGCCAGGGAGAGAGGTGGACCCCTTGGTAGCTTGCTTGGGTCAGAGACCCCTAGGTGGAGGGCCAGGGGGCACCTTGGGGCCTCTACTGCAAGTCTAGGTAGAGAGGTGGACCCCTGGGTAGCTTGCTGGGGTCAGAGGCCTCTAGGTGGAGGGCCAAGGGGCTTCCTGGGGCCTCTACTGCAAATCCAGGGAGAGAGGTGGACCCCTGGGTAGCTTGCTGGGGTCAGAGGCCTCTAGGTGGAGGGCCAAGGGGCACCCTGGGGCCTATACTGCAAGTCCAGGGAGAGAGGTGGACCCCTGGGTAGCTTGCTGGGGTCTGTAGCCCATAGGTGGAGGTCCAGGGGGTACCCTGGGGCCTATACTGCAAGTCCAGGGAGAGAGGTGGACCCCTGGGTAGCTTCCTAATGTCAGAGGCCCCTAGGTGGAGGGCCAGGGGGCACCCTGGGGCCTATCCTGCAAGTCCAGGGAGAGAGGTGGACCCCTGGGTAGCTTGCTGGGCTACGAGGCCCCTAGGTGGAGGGCCAGGGGGCACCCTGGGGCCTCTACTGCAAGTCCAGGGAGAGAGGTGGACCCCTGGGTAGCTTCCTAAGGTCAGAGGCCCCTAGGTGGAGGGCCAGGGGGCACCCTGGGGCCTATTCTGCAAGTCCAGGGAGAGAGGTGGACCCCTGGGTAGCTTGCTGGGGTACGAGTCCCCTAGGTGGAGGGCCAGGGGGCACCCTGGGGCCTCTACTGCAAGTCCAGGGAGAGAGGTGGACCCCTGGGTAGCTTCCTGGGGTACGAGTCCCCTAGGTGGAGGGTCAGGAGGTACCCTAGGGCCTCTACTGCAAGTCCAGGGAGAGAGGTGGACCCCTGGGTAGCTTGCTGGGGTCAGAGGCAAATAGGTGGAGGACCAGGGGGCACCCTAGGGTCTACACTGCAAGTCCAGGGAGAGAGGTGGACCCCTGGGTAGCTTCCTAAGGTCAGAGGCCCCTAGGTGGAGGGCCAGGGGGCACCCTGGGGCCTATCCTGCAAGTCCAGGGAGAGATGTGGACCCCTGGGTAGCTTGCTGGGGTACGAGGTCCCTAGGTGGAGGGCCAGGGGGCACCCAGGGGCCTCTACTGCAAGTCCAGGGAGAGAGGAGGACCCCTGGGTAGCTTGCTGGGGTCAGAGGCAACTAGGTGGAGGGCCAGGGGTACCCTGGGGCCTAGACTGCAAGTCCAGGGAGAGAGGTGGACCCCTGGGTAGCTTCCTGAGGTCAAAGGCCCCTAGGTGGAGGGCCAGGGGGCACCCTGGGGCCTATCCTGCAAGTCCAAGGAGAGAGGTGGACCCCTGGGTTGCTTGCTGGGGTACGAGGCCCCTAGTTGGAGGGTCAGGGGGCACCCAGGGGCCTCTAATGCAAGCCCAGGGATAGAGGTGGACCCCTGGTTAGCTTGCTGGGGTCGGAAGCCTCTTGGTCTATGGCCAGGGGGCACCCTGGGGCCTATACTGCAAGTCCAGGGAGAGAGGTGGACCCAGGGGTAGCTTACTGGGGTCAGAGGCCCCTAGGTGGAGGGCCAGGGGCTTCCTGGGGCCTCTACTGCAAGTCTAGGCAGAGAGGTGGACTCCTGGGTAGCTTGCTGGGGTCAGAGGCCCCTAGGTGGAGGGCCAGGGGGCACCCTGGGGCCTCTACTGCAAGTCCAGGGAAAGAGGTGGACCCCTGGGTAGCTTGCTGGGGTCAGAGGCCTCTAGGTGGAGGGCCAGGGGGCACCCTGGGGCCTCTACTGCAAGTCTAGGGAGAGAGGTGGACCCATGGGTAGCTAGCTGGTGTAAGAGGCCCCTAAGTGGAGGGCCAGGGGGCACCCTGGGGCCTCTACTGCAAGTCCAGGGATAGAGGTGGACCCCTGGGTAGCTTGCTGGGGTCTGAAGCCCATAGGTGGAGGGCCAGGGGGTACCCTGGGGCCTATACTTCAAGTCCAGGGAGAGAGGTGGACCCTTGGGTAGCTTCCTAAGGTTAGAGGCCCCTAGGTGGAGGGCCAGAGGGCACCCTGGGGACTATCGTGCAAGTCCAGGGAGAGAGGTGGACCCCAGGGTAGCTTGCTGGGGTACAAGGCCTCTAGGTGGAGGGCCAGGGGGCACCCTGGGGCCTATCTTGCAAGTCCAGGGAGTAAGGTGGACCCCTGAGTAGCTTGCTGGGGTACGAGGCCCCTAGGTGGAGGGCCAGGGGGCACCCTGGGGCCTCTACTGCAAGTCCAGGGAGAGAGGTGGACCCCTGGGTAGTTTGCTGGGGTCAGAGGCCCCTAGGCGGAGGGACAGGGGGCTTCCTGGGGCCTCTACTGCAAGTCCAGGGAGAAAGGTGGACCCCTGGGTAGCTTGCTAGGGTCAGAGGCCCCTAGGTGGAGGTCAAGGGGGCTTCCTGGGGCCTTTACTGCAATCCCAGGGAGAGTTGTGGACCCTTGTGTAGCTTGCTGGGGTCAGAGGCCGCTTGGTGGAGGGTCAGGGGGCACCCTGGGGCCTATTCTGCAAGTAAAGGGAGAGAGGTGGACCTCTGGGTAGCTTGCTGGGGTCAGAGGCCCCTAGGTGGAGGGCCAGGGGGCACCCTGGGGCCTATCCTGCAAGTCCAGGGAGAGAGGTGGACCCCTGGGTAGCTTGCTGGGGTACGAGGCCCCTAGGTGGAGGGCCAGGGGGCACCCTGGGGCCTCTACTGCAAGTCCAGGGAGAGAGGTGGACCCCTGGGTAGCTTGCTGGGGTCAGAGGCCCCTAGGTGGAGGGCCAGGGGGCACCCTGGGTTCTCTACTGCAAGTCCAGGGAAAGAGGTGGACCCCTGGGTAGCTTGCTGGGGTCAGAGGCCTCTAGGTGGAGGGCCAGGGGGCACCCTGGGGCCTCTACTGCAAGTCCAGGGAGAGAGGTGGACCCCTGGGTAGCTTGCTGGGGTCTGAAGCCCATAGGTGGAGGGCCAGGGGGTACCCTGGGGCCTATACTTCAAGTCCAGGGAGAGAGGTGGACCCTTGGGTAGCTTCCTAAGGTTAGAGGCCCCTAGATGGAGGGTCAGAGGGCACCCTGGGGACTATCGTGCAAGTCCAGGGAGAGAGGTGGACCCCTGGGTAGCTTGCTGGGGTCTGAAGCCCATAGGTGGAGGGCCAGGGGGCACCCTGGTGCCTCTACTGCAAGTCTAGGGAGAGAGGTGGACCCATGGGTAGCTAGCTGGGGTAAGAGGCCCCTAAGTGGAGGGCCAGGGGGCACCCTGGGGCCTCTACTGCAAGTCCAGGGAGAGAGGTGGACCCCTGGGTAGTTTGCTGGGGTCAGAGGCCCCTAGGCGGAGGGACAGGGGGCTTCCTGGGGCCTCTACTGCAAGTCCAGGGAGAAAGGTGGACCCTTGTGTAGCTTGCTGGGGTCAGAGGCCCCTTGGTGGAGGGTCAGGGGGCACCCTGGGGCCTATTCTGCAAGTCCAGGGAGAGAGGTGGACCTCTGGGTAGCTTGCTGGGGTCAGAGGCCCCTAGGTGGAGGGCCAGGGGGCACCCTGGGGCCTATCCTGCAAGTCCAGGGAGAGAGGTGGACCCCTGGGTAGCTTGCTGGGGTCAGAGGCCCCTAGGTGGAGGGCCAGGGGGCACCCTGGGGCCTCTACTGCAAGTCCAGGGAGAGAGGTGGACCCCTGGGTAGCTTGCTGGGGTCAGAGGCCTCTAGGTGGAGGGCCAGGGGGCACCCTGGGGCCTCTACTGCAATTCCAGGGAGAGAGGTGGACTCCTGGGTAGCTTGCTGGGGTCTGAAGCCCATAGGTGGAGGGCCAGGGGGTACCCTGGGGCCTATACTTCAAGTCCAGGGAGAGAGGTGGACCCTTGGGTAGCTTCCTAAGGTTAGAGGCCCCTAGGTGGAGGGCCAGGGGGCACCCTGGGGACTATCGTGCAAGTCCAGGGAGAGAGGTGGACCCCTGGGTAGCTTGCTGGGGTACAAGGCCTCTAGGTGGAGGGCCAGGAGGCACCCTGGGGCCTCTACTGCAAGGCCAGGGAGAGAGGTGGACCCCTTGGTAGCTTGCTTGGGTCAGAGACCCCTAGGTGGAGGGCCAGGGGGCACCTTGGGGCCTCTACTGCAAGTCTAGGGAGAGAGGTGGACCCATGGGTAGCTAGCTGGGGTAAGAGGCCCCTAAGTGGAGGGCAAGGGGGCACCCTGGGGCCCCTACTGCAAGTCCAGGGAGAGAGGTGGACCCCTGGGTAGTTTGCTGGGGTCAGAGGCCCCAAGGCGGAGGGACAGGGGGCTTCCTGGGGCCTCTACTGCAAGTCCAGGGAGAGAGGTGGACCCCTGGGTAGCTTGGTGGGGTCAGAGGCCTCTAGGTGGAGGGCCAAGGGGCACCCTGGGGCCTATACTGCAAGTCCAGGGAGAGAGGTGGACCCCTGGGTGGCTTGCTGGGGTCTGTAGCCCATAGGTGGAGGTCCAGGGGGTACCTTGGGGCCTATCCTGCAAATCCAGGGAGAGAGGTTGACCCCTGGGTAGCTTCCTAAGGCCAGAGGCCCCTAGGTGGAGGGCCAGGGGGCACCCTGGGGCCTATCCTGCAAGTCCAGGGAGAGAGGTGGACCCCTGGGTAGCTTGCTGGGGTACGAGGCCCCTAGGTGGAGGGCCAGGGGGCACCCTGGGGCCTCTACTGCAAGTCCAGGGAGAGAGGTGGACCCCTGGGTAGCTTCCTAAGGTCAGAGGCCCCTAGGTGGAGGGCCAGGGGGCACCCTGGGGCCTATCCTGCAAGTCCAGGGAGAGAGGTGGACCCCTGGGTAGCTTGCTGGGGTACGAGTCCCCTAGGTGGAGGGCCAGGGGGCACCCTGGGGCCTCTACTGCAAGTCCAGGGAGAGAGGTGGACCCCTGGGTAGCTTCCTGGGGTCAGAGTCCCCTAGGTGGAGGGTCAGGAGGTACCCTAGGGCCTCTACTGCAAGTCCAGGGAGAGAGGTGGACCCCTGGGTAGCTTGCTGGGGTCAGAGGCAACTAGGTGGAGGGCCAGGGGGCACCCTAGGGTCTACACTGCAAGTCCAGGGAGAGAGGTGGACCCCTGGGTAGCTTCCTAAGGTCAGAGGCCCCTAGGTGGAGGGCCAGGGGGCACCCTGGGGCCTCTACTGCAAGTCCAGGGAGAGAGGAGGACCCCTGGGTAGCTTGCTGGGGTCAGAGGCAACTAGGTTGAGGGACAGGGGTACCCTGGGGCCTAGACTGCAAGTCCAGGGAGAGAGGTGTACCCCTGGGTAGCTTCCTGAGGTCAAAGGCCTCTAGGTGGAGGGCCAGGGGGCACCCTGGGGCCTATCCTGCAAGTCCAAGGAGGGAGGTGGACCGCTGGGTTGCTTGCTGGGGTACGAGGCCCATAGTTGGAGGGCCAGGGGGCACCCTGGGGCCTCTACTGCAAGCCCAGGGAGAGAGGTGGACCCCTGTTTAGCCTGCTGGGGTCGGAAGCCCCTTGGTCTATGGCCAGGGGGCACCCTGGGGCCTATACTGCAAGTCCAGTGAGAGAGGTGGACCCATGGGTAGCTTACTGGGGTCAGAGGCCCCTAGGTGGGGGGCCAGGGGCTTCCTGGGGCCTCTACTGCAAGTCCAGGGAGAGAGGTGGACCCCTGGGTAGCTTGCTGGTGTCAGAGGCAACTAGGTGGAGGGCCAGGGGGCACCCTGGGGCCTCTACTGCAAGTCCAGGGAAAGAGGTGGTCCCCTGGGTAGCTTGCTGGGGTCAGAGGCCCCTAGGTGTAGGTCAAGGGGGCACCCTGGGGCCTTTACTGCAATCCCAGGGAGAGTTGTGGACCCTTGTGTAGCTTGCTGGGGTCAGAGGCCCCTTGGTGGAGGGTCAGGGGGCACCCTGGGGCCTATTCTGCAAGTCCAGGGAGAGAGGTGGACCTCTGGGTAGCTTGCTGGGGTCAGAGGCCCCTAGGTGGAGGGCCAGGGGGCACCCTGGGGCCTATCCTGCAAGTCCAGGGAGAGAGGTGGACCCCTGGGTAGCTTGCTGGGGTACGAGGCCCATAGGTGGAGGGCCAGGGGGCACCCTGGGGCCTCTACTGCAAGTCCAGGGAGAGAGGTGGACCCCTGGGTAGCTTGCTGGGGTGAGAGGCCCCTAGGTGGAGGGCCAGGGGGCACCCTGGGGCCTCTACTGCAAGTCCAGGGAAAGAGGTGGACCCCTGGGTAGCTTGCTGGGGTCAGAGGCCTCTAGGTAGAGGGCCAGGGGGCAACCTGGGGCCTCTACTGCAAGTCTAGGGAGAGAGGTGGACCCCTGGGTAGCTAGTTGGGGTAAGAGGCCCCTAAGTGGAGGGCCAGGGGGCACCCTGGGGCCTCTACTGCAAGTCCAGGGAAAGAGGTGGACCCCTGGGTAGCTTGCTGGGGTCAGAGGCCCCTAGGTGGAGGGCCAGGGGGCACCCTGGGGCCTCTACTGCAAGTCCAGGGAAAGAGGTGGACACCTGGGTAGCTTGCTGGGGTCAGAGGCCTCTAGGTGGAGGGCCAGGGGGCACCCTGGGGCCTCTACTGCAAGTCCAGGGAGAGAGGTGGACCCCTGGGTAGCTTGCTGGGGTCTTAAGCCCATAGGTGGAGGGCCAGGGGGTACCCTGGGGCCTATACTTCAAGTCCAGGGAGAGAGGTGGACCCTTGGGTAGCTTCCTAAGGTTAGAGGCCCCTAGGTAGAGGGCCAGAGGGCACCCTGGGGACTATCGTGCAAGTCCAGGGAGAGAGGTGGACAACTGGATAGCTTGCTGGGGTACAAGGCCTCTAGGTGGAGGGCCAGGGGGCACCCTGGGGCCTATCTTGCAAGTCCAGGGAGTAAGGTGGACCCCTTAGTAGCTTGCTGGGGTACAAGGCCCCTAGGTGGAGGGCCAGGGGGCACCCTGGGGCCTCTACTGCAAGTCCAGGGAGAGAGGTGGACCCCTGGGTAGCTTGCTGGGGTCTGAAGCCCATAGGTGGAGGGCCAGGGGGCACCCTAGGGCCTCTACTGCAAGTCTAGGGAGGGAAATGGACCCATGGGTAGCTAGCTGGGGTAAGAGGCCCCTAAGTTGAGGGCCAGGGGGCACCCTGGGGCCTCTACTGCAAGTCCAGGGAGAAAGGTGGACCCCTGGGTAGCTTGCTAGGGTCAGAGGCCCCTAGGTGGAGGTCAAGGGGGCACCCTGGGGCCTTTACTGCAATCCCAGGGAGAGTTATGGACCCTTGTGTAGCTTGCTGGGGTCAGAGGCCCCTTGGTGGAGGGTCAGGGGGCACCCTGGGGCCTATTCTGCAAGTCCAGGGAGAGAGGTGGACCTCTGGGTAGCTTGCTGGGATCAGAGGCCCCTAGGTGGAGGGCCAGGGGGCACCCTGGGGCCTATCCTAAAAGTCCAGGGAGAGAGGTGGACCCCTGGGTAGCTTGCTGGGGTATGAGGCCCCTAGGTGGAGGGCCAGGGGGCACCCTGTGGCCTCTACTGCAAGTCTAGGGAGAGAGGTGGACCCCTGGATAGCTTGCTGGGGTCAGAGGCCCCTAGGTGGAGGGCCAGGGGGCACCCTGGGGCCTCTACTGCAAGTCCAGGGAAAGAGGTGGACCCCTAGGTAGCTTGCTGGGGTCAGAGGCCTCTAGGTGGAGGGCCAGGGGGCACCCTGGGGCCTCTACTGCAAGTCCAGGGAGAGAGGTGGACCCCTGGGTAGCTTGCTGGGGTCTGAAGCCCATAGGTGGAGGGCCAGGGGGTACCCCGGGGCCTATACTTCAAGTCCAGGGAGAGAGGTGGAGCCTTGGGTAGCTTCCTAAGGTTATAGGCCCCTAGGTGGAGGGCCAGAGGGCACCCAGGGGACTATCGTGCAAGTCCAGGGAGAGAGGTGGACCCCTGGGTAGCTTGCTGGGGTACAAGGCCTCTAGGTGGAGGGCCAGGGGGCACACTGGGGCCTCTACTGCAAGGCCAGGGAGAGAGGTGGACCCCTTGGTAGCTTGCTTGGGTCAGAGACCCCTAGGTGGAGGGCCAGGGGGCACCTTGGGGCCTCTACTGCAAGTCTAGGGAGAGAGGTGGACCCATGGGTAGCTAGCTGGGGTAAGAGGCCCCTAAGTGGAGGGCAAGGGGGCACCCTGAGGCCTCTACTGCAAGTCCAGGGAGAGAGGTGGACCCCTAGGTAGTTTGCTGGGGTCAGAGGCCCCTAGGCAGAGGGACAGGGGGCTTCCTGGGGCCTCTACTGCAAGTCCAGGGAGAGAGGTGGACCCCTGTGTAGCTTGCTGGGGTCAGAGGCCTCTAGGTGGAGGGCCAAGGGGCACCCTGGGGCCTATACTGCAAGTCCAGGGAGAGAGGTGGACCCCTGGGTAGCTTGCTGGGGTCTGTAGCCCATAGGTGGAGGGCCAGGGGGTACCCTGGGGCCTATACTGCAAGTCCAGGGAGAGAGGTGGACCCCTGGGTAGCTTCCTAAGGTCAGAGGCCCCTAGGTGGAGGGCCAGGGGGCACCCTGGGGCATATCCTGCAAGTCCAGGGAGAGAGGTGGACCCATGGGTAGCTTGCTAAGGCACGAGGCCCCTAGGTGGAGGGCCAGGGGGCACCCTGGGGCCTCTACTGCAAGTCCAGGGAGAGAGGTGGACCCCTGGGTAGCTTCCTAAGGTCAGAGGCCCGTAGGTGGAGGGCCAGGGGGCACCCTGGGGCCTATCCTGCAAGTCCAGGGAGAGAGGTGGACCCCTGGGTAGCTTGCTGGGTTACGAGTCCCCTAGGAGGAGGGCCAGGGGGCACCCTGGGGCCTCTACTGCAAGTCCAGGGAGAGAGGTGGACACCTGGGTAGCTTCCTGGGGTCAGAGTCCCCTAGGTGGAGGGTCAGGAGGTACCCTAGGGCCTCTACTGCAAGTCCAGGGAGAGAGGTGGACCCCTGGGTAGCTTGCTGGGGTCAGAGGCAACTAGGTGGAGGGCCAGGGGGCACCCTAGGGTCTACACTGCAAGTCCAGGGAGAGAGGTGGACCCCTGGGTAGCTTCCTAAGGTCAGAGGCTCCTAGGTGTAGGGCCAGGGGGCACCCTGGGGCCTATCCTGCAAGTCCAGGGAGAGATGTGGACCCCTGGGTAGCTTGCTGGGGTAAGAGGCCCCTAGGTGGAGGGCCAGGGGGCACCCTGGGGCCTCTACTGCAAGTCCAGGGAGAGAGGAGGACCCCTGGGTAACTTGCTGGGGTCAGAGGTAACTAGGTGGAGGGACAGGGGTACCCTGGGGCCTAGATTGCAAGTCCAGGGAGAGAGGTGGACCCTTGGGTAGCTTCCTGAGGTCAAAGGCCCCTAGGTGGAGGGCCAGGGGGCACCCTGGGGCCTATCCTGCAAGTCCAAGGAGAGAGGTGGACCGCTGGGTTGCTTGCTGTGGTACGAGGCCCCTAGTTGGAGGGCCAGGGGGCACCCTGGGGCCTCTACTGCAAGCCCAGGGAGAGAGGTGGACCCCTGGTTAGCTTGCTGGGGTCGGAAGCCCTTTGGTCTATGGCCAGGGGGCACCCTGGGGCCTATACTGCAAGTCCAGTGAGAGAGGTGGACCCATGGGTAGCTTACTGGGGTCAGAGGCCCCTAGGTGGAGGGCCAGGGGCTTCCTGGGGCCTCTACTGCAAGTCCAGGGAGAGAGGTGGACCCCTGGGTAGCTTGCTGGTGTCAGAGGCAACTAGGTGGAGGGACAGGGGGTACCCTGGGGCCTATACTGCAAGTCCAGGGAGAGAGGTGGACCCCTGGGTAGCTTCCTGAGGTCAGAGGCCCCTAGGTGGAGGGCCAGAGCGCACCCTGGGGCCTATCCTGCAAGTCCAGGGAGAGAGGTGGACCCCTGGGTAGCTTGCTGGGGTACGAGGCCCCTAGGTGGAGGGCCAGGGGGCAGCCTGGGGCCACTACTGCAAGTCCAGGGAGAGAGGTGGACCCCTGGGTACCTTCCTGGGGTCAGAGTCCCCTAGATGGAGGGCCAGGAGGTACCCTAGGGCCTCTACTGCAAGTCCAGGTTGAGAGGTGGACCCCTGGGTAGCTTGCTGGGGTACAAGGCCCCTAGGTGGAGTGCCAGGGGGTACCCTGGGGCCTATCCTGCAAGTCCACGGAGAGATGTGGACCCTTAGGTAGCTTCCTAGGGTTAGAGGCCCCTAGGTGGAGGGCCAGGGGGCACCCTGGGGCCTATCCTGCAAGTCCAGGGAGAGAGGTGGACCCCTAGGTAGCTTGCTGGGGTACAAGGCCCCTAGGTGGAGGGCCAGGGGGCACCCTGGGGCCTCTACTGCAAGGCCAGGGAGAAAGGTGGACCCCTTGGTAGCTTGCTGGGGTCAGAGACCCCTAGGTGGAGGGCCAGGGGGCACCATGGGGCCTTTACTGCAAGTCTAGGGAGAGAGGTGGACCCATGGGTAGCTAGCTGGGGTAAGAGGCCCCTAAGTGGAGGGCCAGGGGGCACCCTGGGAACTCTACTGCAAGTCCATGGAGAGAGGTGGACCCCTGGGTAGTTTGCTGGGGTCAGAGGCCCCTAGGCGGAGGGACAGGGGGCTTCCTGGGGGCTCTACTGCAAGTCCAGGGAGAAAGGTGGACCCCTTGGTAGCTTGCTTGGGTCAGAGGCCTCTAGGTGGAGGTCAAGGGGGCACCCTGGGGCCTCTACTGCAATCCCAGGGAGAGTTGTGGACCCTTGTGTAGCTTGCTGGGGTCAGAGGCCCTCTTGGTGGAGGGTCAGGGGGCACCCTGGGGCCTATTCTGCAAGTCCAGGGAGAGAGGTGGACCTCTGGGTAGCTTGCTGGGGTCAGAGGCCCCTAGGTGGAGGGCCAGCGGGCACCCTGGGGCCTATCTTGCAAGTCCAGGGAGTAAGGTAGACCCCTGGGTAGCTTGCTGGGGTACGAGGCCCCTAGGTAGAGGGCCAGGGGGCACCCTGGGGCCTCTACTGCAAGTACAGGGAGAGAGGTGGACCCCTGGGTAGCTTGCTGGGGTCAGAGGCCCCTAGGTGGAGGGCCAGGGGGCACCCTGGGGCCTCTACTGCAAGTCTAGGGAGAGAGGTGGACCCATGGGTAGCTAGCTGGGGTAAGAGGCCCCTAAGTGGAGGGCCAGGGGGCACCCTGGGGCCTCTACTGCAAGTCCAGGGAGAGAGGTGGACCCCTGGGTCGTTTGCTGGGGTCAGAGGCCCCTAGGCGGAGGGACAGGGGGCTTCCTGGGGCCTCTACTGCAAGTCCAGGGAGAAAGGTGTACCCCTGGGTAGCTTGCTAGGGTCAGAGGCCCCTAGGTGGAGGGCCAGGGGGCACCCTGTGGCCTATCCTGCAAGTCCAGGGAGAGAGGTGGACCCCTGGGTAGCTTGCTGGGGTACGAGGCCCCTAGGTGGAGGGCCAGGGGGCACCCTGGGGCCTCTACTGCAAGTCCAGGGAGAGAGGTGGACCCCTGGGTAGCTTGCTGGGGTCAGAGGCCCCTAGGTGGAGGGCCAGGGGGCACCCTGGGGCCTCTACTGCAAGTCCAGGGAAAGAGGTGGACCCCTGGGTAGCTTGCTGGGGTCAGAGGCCTTTAGGTGTAGGGCCAGGGGGCACCCTGGGGCCTCTACTGCAAATCCAGGGAGAGAGGTGGACCCCTGGGTAGCTTGCTGGGGTCTGAAGCCCATAGGTGGAGGGCCAGGGGGTACACTGGGGCCTATACTTCAAGTCCAGGGAGAGAGGTGGACCCTTGGTTAGCTTCCTAAGGTTAGAGGCCCCTAGGTGGAGGGCCAGAGGGCACCCTGGGGACTATCGTGCAAGTCCAGGGAGAGAGGTGGACCCCTGGGTAGCTTGCTGGGGTACAAGGCCTCTAGGTGGAGGGCCAGGGGGCACCCTGGGGCCTATCTTGCAAGTCCAGGGAGTAAGGTGGACCCCTGAGTAGCTTGCTGGGGTACGAGGCCCCTAGGTGGAGGGCCAGGGGGCACCCTGGGGCCTCTACTGCAAGTCCAGGGAGAGAGGTGGACCCCTGGGTAGCTTGCTGGGGTCTGAAGCCCATAGGTGGAGGGCCAGGGGGCACCCTGGGGCCTCTACTGCAAGTCTAGGGAGAGAGGTGGACCCATGGGTAGCTAGCTGGGGTAAGAGGCCCCTGAGTGGAGGGCCAGGGGGCACCCTGGGGCCTCTACTGCAAGTCCAGGGAGAGAGGTGGTCCCCTGGGTAGTTTGCTGGGGTCAGAGGCCCCTAGGCGGAGGGACAGGGTGCTTCCTGGGGCCTCTACTGCAAGTCCAGGGAGAAAGGTGGACCCCTGGGTAGCTTGCTAGGGTCAGAGGCCCCTAGGTGGACGTCAAGGGGGCACCCTGGGGCCTTTACTGCATCCCAGGGAGAGTTGTGGACCCTTGTGTAGCTTGCTGGGGTCAGAGGCCCCTTGGTGGAGGGTCAGGTGGCACCCTGGGGCCTATTCTGCAAGTCCAGGGAGAGAGGTGGACCTCTGGGTAGCTTGCTGGGGTCAGAGACCCCTAGTTGGAGGGCCAGGGGGCACCCTGGGGCCTTTCCTGCAAGTCCAGGGAGAGAGGTGGACCCCTGGGTAGCTTGCTGGGGTACGAGGCCCATAGGTGGAGGGCCAGGGGGCACCCTGGGGCCTCTACTGCAAGTCCAGGGAGAGAGGTGGACCCCTGGGTAGCTTGCTGGGGTGAGAGGCCCCTAGGTGGAGGGCCAGGGGGCACCCTGGGGTCTCTACTGCAAGTCCAGGGGAAGAGGTGGACCCCTGGGTAGCTTGCTGGGGTCAGAGGCCTCTAGGTAGAGGGCCAGGGGGCACCCTGGGGCCTCTACTGCAAGTCTAGGGAGAGAGGTGGACCCCTGGGTAGCTTGCTGGGGTCTGAAGCCCATAGGTGGAGGGCCAGGGGGTACCCTGGGGCCTATACTTCAAGTCCAGGGAGAGAGGTGGACCCTTGGTTAGCTTCATAAGGTTAGAGGCCCCTAGGTGGAGGGCCAGAGGGCACCCTGGGGACTATCGTGCAAGTCCAGGGAGAGAGGTGGACCCCTGGGTAGCTTGCTGGGGTATAAGGCCTCTAGGTGGAGGGCCAGGGGGCACCCTGGGGCCTATCTTGCAAGTCCAGGGAGTAAGGTGGACCCCTGAGTAGCTTGCTGGGGTACGAGGCCCCTAGGTGGAGGGCCAGGGGGCACCCTGGGGCCTCTACTGCAAGTCCAGGGAGAGAGGTGGACCCCTGGGTAGCTTGCTGGGGTCTGAAGCCCATAGGTGGAGGGCAAGGGGGCACCCTGGGGCCTCTACTGCAAGTCTAGGGAGAGGGGTGGACCCATGGGTAGCTAGCTGGGGTAAGAGGCCCCTGAGTGGAGGGCCAGGGGGCACCCTGGGGCCTCTACTGCAAGTCCAGGGAGAGAGGTGGTCCCCTGGGTAGTTTGCTGGGGTCAGAGGCCCCTAGGCGGAGGGACAGGGGGCTTCCTGGGGCCTCTACTGCAAGTCCAGGGAGAAAGGTGGACCCCTGGGTAGCTTGCTAGGGTCAGAGGCCCAAAGGTGGACGTCAAGGGGGCACCCTGGGGCCTTTACTGCATCCCAGGGAGAGTTGTGGACCCTTGTGTAGCTTGCTGGTGTCAGAGGCCCCTTGGTGGAGGGTCAGGTGGCACCCTGGGGCCTATTCTGCAAGTCCAGGGAGAGAGGTGGACCTCTGGGTAGCTTGCTGGGGTCAGAGGCCCCTAGGTGGAGGGCCAGGGGGCACCCTGGGGCCTATCCTGCAAGTCCAGGGAGAGAGGTGGACCCCTGGGTAGCTTGCTGGGGTACGAGGCCCATAGGTGGAGGGCCAGGGGGCACCCTGGGGCCTCTACTGCAAGTCCAGGGAAAGAGGTGGACCCCTGGGTAGCTTGCTGGGGTCAGAGGCCTCTAGGTAGAGGGCCAGGGGGCACCCTCGGGCCTCTACTGCAAGTCTAGGGAGAGAGGTGGACCCATGGGTAGCTAGAATGGGTAAGAGGCCCCTAAGTGGAGGGCCAGGGGGCACCCTGGGGCCTCTACTTCAAGTCCAGGGAGAGAGGTGGACCCCTGGGTAGCTTGCTGGGGTCTGAAGCCCATAGGTGGAGGGCCAGGGGGTACCCTGGGGCCTATACTTCAAGTCCAGGGAGAGAGGTGGACCCTTGGGTAGCTTCCTAACGTTAGAGGCCCCTAGGTGGAGGGCCAGAGGGCACCCTGGGGACTATCGTGCAAGTCCAGGGAGAGAGGTGGACCCCTGGGTAGCTTGCTGGGGTACAAGGCCTCTAGGTGGAGGGCCAGGGGGCACCCTGGGGCCTATCTTGCAAGTCCAGGGAGTAAGGTGGACCCCTGAGTAGCTTGCTGGGGTACAAGGCCCTTAGGTGGAGGGCCAGGGGGCACCCTGGGGTCTCTACTGCAAGTCCAGGGAGAGAGGTGGACCCCTGGGTAGCTTGCTGGGGTCTGAAGCCCATAGGTGGAGGGCCAGGGGGCACCCTGGGGCCTCTACTGCAAGTCTAGGGAGAGAGGTGGACCCCTGGGTAGCTTGCTGGTGTCAGAGGCAACTAGGTGGAGGGCCAGGGGGCACCCTGGGGCCTCTACTGCAAGTCCAGGGAAAGAGGTGGTCCCCTGGGTAGCTTGCTGGGGTCAGAGGCCCCTAGGTGTAGGTCAAGGGGGCACCCTGGGGCCTTTACTGCAATCCCAGGGAGAGTTGTGGACCCTTGTGTAGCTTGCTGGGGTCAGAGGCCCCTTGGTGGAGGGTCAGGGGGCACCCTGGGGCCTATTCTGCAAGTCCAGGGAGAGAGGTGGACCTCTGGGTAGCTTGCTGGGGTCAGAGGCCCCTAGGTGGAGGGCCAGGGGGCACTCTGGGGCCTATCCTGCAAGTCCAGGGAGAGAGGTGGACCCCTGGGTAGCTTGCTGGGGTACGAGGCCCATAGGTGGAGGGCCAGGGGGCACCCTGGGGCCTCTACTGCAAGTCCAGGGAGAGAGGTGGACCCCTGGGTAGCTTGCTGGGGTGAGAGGCCCCTAGGTGGAGGGCCAGGGGGCACCCTGGGGCCTCTACTGCAAGTCCAGGGAAAGAGGTGGACCCCTGGGTAGCTTGCTGGGGTCAGAGGCCTCTAGGTAGAGGGCCAGGGGGCAACCTGGGGCCTCTACTGCAAGTCTAGGGAGAGAGGTGGACCCATGGGTAGCTAGCTAGGGTAAGAGGCCCCTAAGTGGAGGGCCAGGGGGCACCCTGGGGCCTCTACTGCAAGTCCAGGGAAAGAGGTGGACCCCTGGGTAGCTTGCTGGGGTCAGAGGCCCCTAGGTGGAGGGCCAGGGGGCACCCTGGGGCCTCTACTGCAAGTCCAGGGAAAGAGGTGGACACCTGGGTAGCTTGCTGGGGTCAGAGGCCTCTAGGTGGAGGGCCAGGGGGCACCCTGGGGCCTCTACTGCAAGTCCAGGGAGAGAGGTGGACCCCTGGGTAGCTTGCTGGGGTCTGAAGCCCATAGGTGGAGGGCCAGGGGGTACCCTGGGGCCTATACTTCAAGTCCAGGGAGAGAGGTGGACCCTTGGGTAGCTTCCTAAGGTTAGAGGCCCCTAGGTAGAGGGCCAGAGGGCACCCTGGGGACTATCGTGCAAGTTCAGGGAGAGAGGTGGACCCCTGGATAGCTTGCTGGGGTACAAGGCCTCTAGGTGGAGGGCCAGGGTTCACCCTGGGGCCTATCTTGCAAGTCCAGGGAGTAAGGTGGACCCCTGAGTAGCTTGCTGGGGTACAAGGCCCCTAGGTGGAGGGCCAGGGGGCACCCTGGGGCCTCTACTGCAAGTCCAGGGAGAGAGTTGGACCCCTGGGTAGCTTGCTGGGGTCTGAAGCCCATAGGTGGAGGGCCAGGGGGCACCCTAGGGCCTCTACTGCAAGTCTAGGGAGGGAAATGGACCCATGGGTAGCTAGCTGGGGTAAGAGGCCCCTAAGTTGAGGGCCAGGGGGCACCCTGGGGCCTCTACTGCAAGTCCAGGGAGAAAGGTGGACCCCTGGGTAGCTTGCTAGGGTCAGAGGCCCCTAGGTGGAAGTCAAGGGGGCACCCTGGGGCCTTTACTGCAATCCCAGGGAGAAATATGGACCCTTGTGTAGCTTGCTGGGGTCAGAGGCCCCTTGGTGGAGGGTCAGGGGGCACCCTGGGGCCTATTCTGCAAGTCCAGGGAGAGGTGGACCTCTGGGTAGCTTGCTGGGATCAGAGGCCCCTAGGTGGAGGGCCAGGGGGCACCCTGGGGCCTATCCTAAAAGTCCAGGGAGAGAGGTGGACCCCTGGGTAGCTTGCTGGGGTATGAGGCCCCTAGGTGGAGGGCCAGGGGGCACCCTGTGGCCTCTACTGCAAGTCTAGGGAGAGAGGTGGACCCCTGGGTAGCTTGCTGGGGTCAGAGGCCCCTAGGTGGAGGGCCAGGGGGCACCCTGGGGCCTCTACTGCAAGTTCAGGGAAAGAGGTGGACCCCTAGGTAGCTTGCTGGGGTCAGAGGCCTCTAGGTGGAGGGCCAGGGGGCACCCTGGGGCCTCTACTGCAAGTCCAGGGAGAGAGGTGGACCCCTGGGTAGCTTGCTGGGGTCTGAAGCCCATAGGTGGAGGGCCAGGGGGTACCCCGGGGCCTATACTTCAAGTCCAGGGAGAGAGGTGGACCCTTGGGTAGCTTCCTAAGGTTAGAGGCCCCTAGGTGGAGGGCCAGAGGGCACCCTGGGGACTATCGTGCAAGTCCAGGTAGAGAGGTGGACCCCTGGGAAGCTTGCTGGGGTACAAGGCCTCTAGGTGGAGGGCCAGGGGGCACCATGGGGCCTCTACTGCAAGGCCAGGGAGAGAGGTGGACCCCTTGGTAGCTTGCTTGGGTCAGAGACCCCTAGGTGGAGGGCCAGGGGGCACCTTGGGGCCTCTACTTCAAGTCCAGGGAGAGAGGTGGAGCCTTGGGTAGCTTCCTAAGGTTGGAGGCCCCTAGGTGGAGGGCCAGAGGGCACCCAGGGGACTATCGTGCAAGTCCAGGGAGAGAGGTGGACCCCTGGGTAGCTTGCTGGGGTACAAGGCCTCTAGGTGGAGGGCCAGGGGGCACCCTGGGGCCTCTACTGCAAGGCCAGGGAGAGAGGTGGACCCCTTGGTAGCTTGCTTGGGTCAGAGACCCCTAGGTGGAGGGCCAGGGGGCACCTTGGGGCCTCTACTGCAAGTCTAGGGAGAGAGGTGGACCCATGGGTAGCTAGCTGGGGTAAGAGGCCCCTAAGTGGAGGGCAAGGGGGCACCCTGAGGCCTCTACTGCAAGTCCAGGGAGAGAGGTGGACCCCTAGGTAGTTTGCTGGGGTCAGAGGCCCCTAGGCAGAGGGACAGGGGGCTTCCTGGGGCCTCTACTGCAAGTCCAGGGAGAGAGGTGGACCCCTGTGTAGCTTGCTGGGGTCAGAGGCCTCTAGGTGGAGGGCCAAGGGGCACCCTGGGGCCTATACTGCAAGTCCAGGGAGAGAGGTGGACCCCTGGGTAGCTTGCTGGGGTCTGTAGCCCATAGGTGGAGGGCCAGGGGGTACCCTGGGGCCTATACTGCAAGTCCAGGGAGAGAGGTGGACCCCTGGGTAGCTTCCTAAGGTCAGAGGCCCCTAGGTGGAGCGCCAGGGGGCACCCTGCGGCATATCCTGCAAGTCCAGGGAGAGAGGTGGACCCATGGGTAGCTTGCTAAGGCACGAGGCCCCTAGGTGGAGGGCCAGGGGGCACCCTGGGGCCTCTACTGCAAGTCCAGGGAGAGAGGTGGACCCCTGGGTAGCTTCCTATGGTCAGAGGCCCGTAGGTGGAGGGCCAGGGGGCACCCTGGGGCCTATCCTGCAAGTCCAGGGAGAGAGGTGGACCCCTGGGTAGCTTGCTGGGGTACGAGTCCCCTAGGTGGAGGGCCAGGGGGCACCCTGGGGCCTCTACTGCAAGTCCAGGGAGAGAGGTGGACCCCTGGGTAGCTTCCTGGGGTCAGAGTCCCCTAGGTGGAGGGTCAGGAGGTACCCTAGGGCCTCTACTGCAAGTCCAGGGAGAGAGGTGGACCCCTGGGTAGCTTGCTGGGGTCAGAGGCTCCTAGGTGTAGGGCCAGGGGGCACCCTGGGGCCTATCCTGCAAGTCCAGGGAGAGATGTGGACCCCTGGGTAACTTGCTGGGGTCAGAGGCAACTAGGTGGAGGGACAGGGGTACCCTGGGGCCTAGACTGCAAGTCCAGGGAGAGAGGTGGACCCTTGGGTAGCTTCCTGAGGTCAAAGGCCCCTAGGTGGAGGGCCAGGGGGCACCCTGGGGCCTATCCTGCAAGTCCAAGGAGAGAGGTGGACCGCTGGGTTACTTGCTGTGGTACGAGGCCCCTAGTTGGAGGGCCAGGGGGCACCCTGGGGCCTCTACTGCAAGCCCAGGGAGAGAGGTGGACCCCTGGTTAGCTTGCTGGGGTCGGAAGCCCCTTGGTCTATGGCCAGGGGGCACCCTGGGGCCTATACTGCAAGTCCAGTGAGAGAGGTGGACCCCTGGGTAGTTTGCTGGGGTCAGAGGCCCCAAGTCGGAGGGACAGGGGGCTTCCTGGGGCCTCTACTGCAAGTCCAGGGAGAGAGGTGGACCCCTGGGTAGCTTGCTGGGGTCAGAGGCCTCTAGGTGGAGGGCCAAGGGGCACCCTGGGGCCTATACTGCAAGTCCAGGGAGAGAGGTGGACCCCTGGGTAGCTTGCTGGGGTCTGTAGCCCATAGGTGGAGGTCCAGGGGGTACCTTGGGGCCTATACTGCAAATCCAGGGAGAGAGGTGGACCCCTGGGTAGCTTCCTAAGGCCAGAGGCCCCTAGGTGGAGGGCCAGGGGGCACCCTGGGGCCTATCCTGCAAGTCCAGGGAGAGAGGTGGACCCCTGGGTAGCTTGCTGGGGTACGAGGCCCCTAGGTGGAGGGCCAGGGGGCACCCTGGGGCCTCTACTGCAAGTCCAGGGAGAGAGGTGGACCCCTGGGTAGCTTCCTAAGGTCAGAGGCCCCTAGGTGGAGGGCCAGGGGGCACCCTGGGGCCTATCCTGCAAGTCCAGGGAGAGAGGTGGACCCCTGGGTAGCTTGCTGGGGTACGAGTCCCCTAGGTGGAGGGCCAGGGGGCACCCTGGGGCCTCTACTGCAAGTCCAGGGAGAGAGGTGGACCCCTGGGTAGCTTCCTGGGGTCAGAGTCCCCTAGGTGGAGGGTCAGGAGGTACCCTAGGGCCTCTACTGCAAGTCCAGGGAGAGAGGTGGACCCCTGGGTAGCTTGCTGGGGTCAGAGGCAACTAGGTGGAGGGCCAGGGGGCACCCTAGGGTCTACACTGCAAGTCCAGGGAGAGAGGTGGACCCCTGGGTAGCTTCCTAAGGTCAGAGGCCCCTAGGTGGAGGGCCAGGGGGCACCCTGGGGCCTATCCTGCAAGTCCAGGGAGAGATGTGGACCCCTGGGTAGCTTGCTGGGGTACGAGGCCCCTAGGTGGAGGGCCAGGGGGCACCCTGGGGCCTCTACTGCAAGTCCAGGGAGAGAGGAGGACCCCTGGGTAGCTTGCTGGGGTCAGAGGCAACTAGGTTGAGGGACAGGGGTACCCTGGGGCCTAGACTGCAAGTCCAGGGAGAGAGGTGTACCCCTGGGTAGCTTCCTGAGGTCAAAGGCCTCTAGGTGGAGGGCCAGGGGGCACCCTGGGGCCTATCCTGCAAGTCCAAGGAGGGAGGTGGACCGCTGGGTTGCTTGCTGGGGTACGAGGCCCATAGTTGGAGGGCCAAGGGGCACCCTGGGGCCTCTACTGCAAGCCCAGGGAGAGAGGTGGACCCCTGTTTAGCCTGCTGGGGTCGGAAGCCCCTTGGTCTATGGCCAGGGGGCACCCTGGGGCCTATACTGCAAGTCCAGTGAGAGAGGTGGACCCATGGGTAGCTTACTGGGGTCAGAGGCCCCTAGGTGGGGGGCCAGGGGCTTCCTGGGGCCTCTACTGCAAGTCCAGGGAGAGAGGTGGACCCCTGGGTAGCTTGCTGGTGTCAGAGGCAACTAGGTGGAGGGACAGGGGGCACCCTGGGGCCTCTACTGCAAGTCCAGGGAAAGAGGTGGTCCCCTGGGTAGCTTGCTGGGGTCAGAGGCCCCTAGGTGTAGGTCAAGGGGGCACCCTGGGGCCTTTACTGCAATCCCAGGGAGAGTTGTGGACCCTTGTGTAGCTTGCTGGGGTCAGAGGCCCCTTGGTGGAGGGTCAGGGGGCACCCTGGGGCCTATTCTGCAAGTCCAAGGAGAGAGGTGGACCTCTGGGTAGCTTGCTGGGGTCAGAGGCCCCTAGGTGGAGGGCCAGGGGGCACCCTGGGGCCTCTCCTGCAAGTCCAGGGAGAGAGGTGGACCCCTGGGTAGCTTGCTGGGGTACGAGGCCCATAGGTGGAGGGCCAGGGGGCACCCTGGGGCCTCTACTGCAAGTCCAGGGAGAGAGGTGGACCCCTGGGTAGCTTGCTGGGGTGAGAGGCCCCTAGGTGGAGGGCCAGGGGGCACCCTGGGGCCTCTACTGCAAGTCCAGGGAAAGAGGTGGACCCCTGGGTAGCTTGCTGGGGTCAGAGGCCTCTAGGTAGAGGGCCAGGGGGCAACCTGGGGCCTCTACTGCAAGTCTAGGGAGAGAGGTGGACCCATGGGTAGCTAGTTGGGGTAAGAGGCCCCTAAGTGGAGGGCCAGGGGGCACCCTGGGGCCTCTACTGCAAGTCCAGGGAAAGAGGTGGACCCCTGGGTAGCTTGCTGGGGTCAGAGGCCCCTAGGTGGAGGGCCAGGGGGCACCCTGGGGCCTCTACTGCAAGTCCAGGGAAAGAGGTGGACACCTGGGTAGCTTGCTGGGGTCAGAGGCCTCTAGGTGGAGGGCCAGGGGGCACCCTGGGGCCTCTACTGCAAGTCCAGGGAGAGAGGTGGACCCCTGGGTAGCTTGCTGGGGTCTGAAGCCCATAGGTGGAGGGCCAGGGGGTACCCTGGGGCCTATACTTCAAGTCCAGGGAGAGAGGTGGACCCTTGGGTAGCTTCCTAAGGTTAGAGGCCCCTAGGTAGAGGGCCAGAGGGCACCCTGGGGACTATCGTGCAAGTCCAGGGAGAGAGGTGGACAACTGGATAGCTTGCTGGGGTACAAGGCCTCTAGGTGGAGGGCCAGGGGGCACCCTGGGGCCTATCTTGCAAGTCCAGGGAGTAAGGTGGACCCCTGAGTAGCTTGCTGGGGTACAAGGCCCCTAGGTGGAGGGCCAGGGGGCACCCTGGGGCCTCTACTGCAAGTCCAGGGAGAGAGGTGGACCCCTGGGTAGCTTGCTGGGGTCTGAAGCCCATAGGTGGAGGGCCAGGGGGCACCCTAGGGCCTCTACTGCAAGTCTAGGGAGGGAAATGGACCCATGGGTAGCTAGCTGGGGTAAGAGGCCCCTAAGTTGAGGGCCAGGGGGCACCCTGGGGCCTCTACTGCAAGTCCAGGGAGAAAGGTGGACCCCTGGGTAGCTTGCTAGGGTCAGAGGCCCCTAGGTGGAGGTCAAGGGGGCACCCTGGGGCCTTTACTGCAATCCCAGGGAGAGTTATGGACCCTTGTGTAGCTTGCTGGGGTCAGAGGCCCCTTGGTGGAGGGTCAGGGGGCACCCTGGGGCCTATTCTGCAAGTCCAGGGAGAGAGGTGGACCTCTGGGTAGCTTGCTGGGATCAGAGGCCCCTAGGTGGAGGGCCAGGGGGCACCCTGGGGCCTATCCTAAAAGTCCAGGGAGAGAGGTGGACCCCTGGGTAGCTTGCTGGGGTATGAGGCCCCTAGGTGGAGGGCCAGGGGGCACCCTGTGGCCTCTACTGCAAGTCTAGGGAGAGAGGTGGACCCCTGGGTAGCTTGCTGGGGTCAGAGGCCCCTAGGTGGAGGGCCAGGGCGCACCCTGGGGCCTCTACTGCAAGTCCAGGGAAAGAGGTGGACCCCTAGGTAGCTTGCTGGGGTCAGAGGCCTCTAGGTGGAGGGCCAGGGGGCACCCTGGGGCCTCTACTGCAAGTCCAGGGAGAGAGGTGGACCCCTGGGTAGCTTGCTGGGGTCTGAAGCCCATAGGTGGAGGGCCAGGGGGTACCCCGGGGCCTATACTTCAAGTCCAGGGAGAGAGGTGGAGCCTTGGGTAGCTTCCTAAGGTTATAGGCCCCTAGGTGGAGGGCCAGAGGGCACCCAGGGGACTATCGTGCAAGTCCAGGGAGAGAGGTGGACCCCTGGGTAGCTTGCTGGGGTACAAGGCCTCTAGGTGGAGGGCCAGGGGGCACCCTGGGGCCTCTACTGCAAGGCCAGGGAGAGAGGTGGACCCTTTGGTAGCTTGCTTGGGTCAGAGACCCCTAGGTGGAGGGCCAGGGGGCACCTTGGGGCCTCTACTGCAAGTCTAGGGAGAGAGGTGGACCCATGGGTAGCTAGCTGGGGTAAGAGGCCCCTAAGTGGAGGGCAAGGGGGCACCCTGAGGCCTCTACTGCAAGTCCAGGGAGAGAGGTGGACCCCTAGGTAGTTTGCTGGGGTCAGAGGCCCCTAGGCAGAGGGACAGGGGGCTTCCTGGGGCCTCTACTGCAAGTCCAGGGAGAGAGGTGGACCCCTGTGTAGCTTGCTGGGGTCAGAGGCCTCTAGGTGGAGGGCCAAGGGGCACCCTGGGGCCTATACTGCAAGTCCAGGGAGAGAGGTGGACCCCTGGGTAGCTTGCTGGGGTCTGTAGCCCATAGGTGGAGGGCCAGGGGGTACCCTGGGGCCTATACTGCAAGTCCAGGGAGAGAGGTGGACCCCTGGGTAGCTTCCTAAGGTCAGAGGCCCCTAGGTGGAGGGCCAGGGGGCACCCTGGGGCATATCCTGCAAGTCCAGGGAGAGAGGTGGACCCATGGGTAGCTTGCTAAGGCACGAGGCCCCTAGGTGGAGGGCCAGGGGGCACCCTGAGGCCTCTACTGCAAGTCCAGGGAGAGAGGTGGACCCCTGGGTAGCTTCCTAAGGTCAGAGGCCCGTAGGTGGAGGGCCAGGGGGCACCCTGGGGCCTATCCTGCAAGTCCAGGGAGAGAGGTGGACCCCTGGGTAGCTTGCTGGGGTACGAGTCCCCTAGGTGGAGGGCCAGGGGGCACCCTGGGGCCTCTACTGCAAGTCCAGGGAGAGAGGTGGACCCCTGGGTAGCTTCCTGGGGTCAGAGTCCCCTAGGTGGAGGGTCAGGAGGTACCCTAGGGCCTCTACTGCAAGTCCAGGGAGAGAGGTGGACCCCTGGGTAGCTTGCTGGGGTCAGAGGCAACTAGGTGGAGGGCCAGGGGGCACCCTAGGGTCTACACTGCAAGTCCAGGGAGAGAGGTGGACCCCTGGGTAGCTTCCTAAGGTCAGAGGCTCCTAGGTGTAGGGCCAGGGGGCACCCTGGGGCCTATCCTGCAAGTCCAGGGAGAGATGTGGACCCCTGGGTAGCTTGCTGGGGTAAGAGGCCCCTAGGTGGAGGGCCAGGGGGCACCCTGGGGCCTCTACTGCAAGTCCAGGGAGAGAGGAGGACCCCTGGGTAACTTGCTGGGGTCAGAGGCAACTAGGTGGAGGGACAGGGGTACCCTGGGGCCTAGATTGCAAGTCCAGGGAGAGAGGTGGACCCTTGGGTAGCTTCCTGAGGTCAAAGGCCCCTAGGTGGAGGGCCAGGGGGCACCCTGGGGCCTATCCTGCAAGTCCAAGGAGAGAGGTGGACCGCTGGGTTGCTTGCTGTGGTACGAGGCCCCTAGTTGGAGGGCCAGGGGGCACCCTGGGGCCTCTACTGCAAGCCCAGGGAGAGAGGTGGATCCCTGGTTAGCTTGCTGGGGTCGGAAGCCCTTTGGTCTATGGCCAGGGGGCACCCTGGGGCCTATACTGCAAGTCCAGTGAGAGAGGTGGACCCATGGGTAGCTTACTGGGGTCAGAGGCCCCTAGGTGGAGGGCCAGGGGCTTCCTGGGGCCTCTACTGCAAGTCCAGGGAGAGAGGTGGACCCCTGGGTAGCTTGCTGGTGTCAGAGGCAACTAGGTGGAGGGACAGGGGGTACCCTGGGGCCTATACTGCAAGTCCAGGGAGAGAGGTGGACCCCTGGGTAGCTTCCTGAGGTCAGAGGCCCCTAGGTGGAGGGCCAGAGCGCACCCTGGGGCCTATCCTGCAAGTCCAGGGAGAGAGGTGGACCCCTGGGTAGCTTGCTGGGGTACGAGGCCCCTAGGTGGAGGGCCAGGGGGCAGCCTGGGGCCTCTACTGCAAGTCCAGGGAGAGAGGTGGACCCCTGTGTACCTTCCTGGGGTCAGAGTCCCCTAGATGGAGGGCCAGGAGGTACCCTAGGGCCTCTACTGCAAGTCCAGGTTGAGAGGTGGACCCCTGGGTAGCTTGCTGGGGTACAAGGCCCCTAGGTGGAGTGCCAGGGGGTACCCTGGGGCCTATCCTGCAAGTCCACGGAGAGATGTGGACCCTTAGGTAGCTTCCTAGGGTTAGAGGCCCCTAGGTGGAGGGCCAGGGGGCACCCTGGGGCCTATCCTGCAAGTCCAGGGAGAGAGGTGGACCCCTAGGTAGCTTGCTGGGGTACAAGGCCCCTAGGTGGAGGGCCAGGGGGCACCCTGGGGCCTCTACTGCAAGGCCAGGGAGAAAGGTGGACCCCTTGGTAGCTTGCTGGGGTCAGAGACCCCTAGGTGGAGGGCCAGGGGGCACCATGGGGCCTCTACTGCAAGTCTAGGGAGAGAGGTGGACCCATGGGTAGCTAGCTGGGGTAAGAGGCCCCTAAGTGGAGGGCCAGGGGGCACCCTGGGAACTCTACTGCAAGTCCATGGAGAGAGGTGGACCCCTGGGTAGTTTGCTGGGGTCAGAGGCCCCTAGGCGGAGGGACAGGGGGCTTCCTGGGGGCTCTACTGCAAGTCCAGGGAGAAAGGTGGACCCCTTGGTAGCTTGCTTGGGTCAGAGGCCTCTAGGTGGAGGTCAAGGGGGCACCCTGGGGCCTCTACTGCAATCCCAGGGAGAGTTGTGGACCCTTGTGTAGCTTGCTGGGGTCAGAGGCCCCTTGGTGGAGGGTCAGGGGGCACCCTGGGGCCTATTCTGCAAGTCCAGGGAGAGAGGTGGACCTCTGGGTAGCTTGCTGGGGTCAGAGGCCCCTAGGTGGAGGGCCAGGGGGCACCCTGGGGCCTATCTTGCAAGTCCAGGGAGTAAGGTAGACCCCTGGGTAGCTTGCTGGGGTACGAGGCCCCTAGGTAGAGGGCCAGGGGGCACCCTGGGGCCTCTACTGCAAGTACAGGGAGAGAGGTGGACCCCTGGGTAGCTTGCTGGGGTCAGAGGCCCCTAGGTGGAGGGCCAGGGGGCACCCTGGGGCCTCTACTGCAAGTCTAGGGAGAGAGGTGGACCCATGGGTAGCTAGCTGGGGTAAGAGGCCCCTAAGTGGAGGGCCAGGGGGCACCCTGGGGCCTCTACTGCAAGTCCAGGGAGAGAGGTGGACCCCTGGGTCGTTTGCTGGGGTCAGAGGCCCCTAGGCGGAGGGACAAGAGGCTTCCTGGGGCCTCTACTGCAAGTCCAGGGAGAAAGGTGTACCCCTGGGTAGCTTGCTAGGGTCAGAGGCCCCTAGGTGGAGGGCCAGGGGGCACCCTGTGGCCTATCCTGCAAGTCCAGGGAGAGAGGTGGACCCCTGGGTAGCTTGCTGGGGTACGAGGCCCCTAGGTGGAGGGCCAGGGGGCACCCTGGGGCCTCTACTGCAAGTCCAGGGAGAGAGGTGGACCCCTGGGTAGCTTGCTGGGGTCAGAGGCCCCTAGGTGGAGGGCCAGGGGGCACCCTGGGGCCTCTACTGCAAGTCCAGGGAAAGAGGTGGACCCCTGGGTAGCTTGCTGGGGTCAGAGGCCTTTAGGTGTAGGGCCAGGGGGCACCCTGGGGCCTCTACTGCAAATCCAGGGAGAGAGGTGGACCCCTGGGTAGCTTGCTGGGGTCTGAAGCCCATAGGTGGAGGGCCAGGGGGTACACTGGGGCCTATACTTCAAGTCCAGGGAGAGAGGTGGACCCTTGGTTAGCTTCCTAAGGTTAGAGGCCCCTAGGTGGAGGGCCAGAGGGCACCCTGGGGACTATCGTATAAGTCCAGGGAGAGAGGTGGACCCCTGGGTAGCTTGCTGGGGTACAAGGCCTCTAGGTGGAGGGCCAGGGGGCACCCTGGGGCCTATCTTGCAAGTCCAGGGAGTAAGGTGGACCCCTGAGTAGCTTGCTGGGGTACGAGGCCCCTAGGTGGAGGGCCAGGGGGCACCCTGGGGCCTCTACTGCAAGTCCAGGGAGAGAGGTGGACCCCTGGGTAGCTTGCTGGGGTCTGAAGCCCATAGGTGGAGGGCCAGGGGGCACCCTGGGGCCTCTACTGCAAGTCTAGGGAGAGAGGTGGACCCATGGGTAGCTAGCTGGGGTAAGAGGCCCCTGAGTGGAGGGCCAGGGGGCACCCTGGGGCCTCTACTGCAAGTCCAGGGAGAGAGGTGGTCCCCTGGGCAGTTTGCTGGGGTCAGAGGCCCCTAGGCGGAGGGACAGGGTGCTTCCTGGGGCCTCTACTGCAAGTCCAGGGAGAAAGGTGGACCCCTGGGTAGCTTGCTAGGGTCAGAGGCCCCTAGGTGGACGTCAAGGGGGCACCCTGGGGCCTTTACTGCATCCCAGGGAGAGTTGTGGACCCTTGTGTAGCTTGCTGGGGTCAGAGGCCCCTTGGTGGAGGGTCAGGTGGCACCCTGGGGCCTATTCTGCAAGTCCAGGGAGAGAGGTGGACCTCTGGGTAGCTTGCTGGGGTCAGAGGCCCCTAGGTGGAGGGCCAGGGGGCACCCTGGGGCCTATCCTGCAAGTCCAGGGAGAGAGGTGGACCCCTGGGTAGCTTGCTGGGGTACGAGGCCCATAGGTGGAGGGCCAGGGGGCACCCTGGGGCCTCTACTGCAAGTCCAGGGAGAGAGGTGGACCCCTGGGTAGCTTGCTGGGGTGAGAGGCCCCTAGGTGGAGGGCCAGGGGGCACCCTGGGGCCTCTACTGCAAGTCCAGGGAAAGAGGTGGACCCCTGGGTAGCTTGCTGGGGTCAGAGGCCTCTAGGTAGAGGGCCAGGGGGCACCCTGGGGCCTCTACTGCAAGTCTAGGGAGAGAGGTGGACCCCTGGGTAGCTTGCTGGGGTCTGAAGCCCATAGGTGGAGGGCCAGGGGGTACCCTGGGGCCTATACTTCAAGTCCAGGGAGAGAGGTGGACCCTTGGTTAGCTTCATAAGGTTAGAGGCCCCTAGGTGGAGGGCCAGAGGGCACCCTGGGGCCTATCCTGCAAGTCCAGGGAGAGAGGTGGACCCCTGGGTAGCTTGCTGGGGTATAAGGCCTCTAGGTGGAGGGCCAGGGGGCACCCTGGGGCCTATCTTGCAAGTCCAGGGAGTAAGGTGGACCCCTAAGTAGCTTGCTGGGGTACGAGGCCCCTAGGTGGAGGGCCAGGGGGCACCCTGGGGCCTCTACTGCAAGTCCAGGGAGAGAGGTGGACCCCTGGGTAGCTTGCTGGGGTCTGAAGCCCATAGGTGGAGGGCAAGGGGGCACCCTGGGGCCTCTACTGCAAGTCTAGGGAGAGGGGTGGACCCATGGGTAGCTAGCTGGGGTAAGAGGCCCCTGAGTGGAGGGCCAGGGGGCACCCTGGGGCCTCTACTGCAAGTCCAGGGAGAGAGGTGGTCCCCTGGGTAGTTTGCTGGGGTCAGAGGCCCCTAGGTGGAGGGCCAGGGGGTACCCTGGGGCCTATACTTCAAGTCCAGGGAGAGAGGTGGACCCTTGGGTAGCTTCCTAACGTTAGAGGCCCCTAGGTGGAGGGCCAGAGGGCACCCTGGGGACTATCGTGCAAGTCCAGGGAGAGAGGTGGACCCCTGGGTAGCTTGCTGGGGTACAAGGCCTCTAGGTGGAGGGCCAGGGGGCACCCTGGGGCCTATCTTGCAAGTCCAGGGAGAGAGGAGGACCCCTGGGTAACTTGCTGGGGTCAGAGGCAACTAGGTGGAGGGACAGGGGTACCCTGGGGCCTAGATTGCAAGTCCAGGGAGAGAGGTGGACCCTTGGGTAGCTTCCTGAGGTCAAAGGCCCCTAGGTGGAGGGCCAGGGGGCACCCTGGGGCCTATCCTGCAAGTCCAAGGAGAGAGGTGGACCGCTGGGTTGCTTGCTGTGGTACGAGGCCCCTAGTTGGAGGGCCAGGGGGCACCCTGGGGCCTCTACTGCAAGCCCAGGGAGAGAGGTGGACCCCTGGTTAGCTTGCTGGGGTCGGAAGCCCTTTGGTCTATGGCCAGGGGGCACCCTGGGGCCTATACTGCAAGTCCAGTGAGAGAGGTGGACCCATGGGTAGCTTACTGGGGTCAGAGTCCCCTAGGTGGAGGGCCAGGGGCTTCCTGGGGCCTCTACTGCAAGTCCAGGGAGAGAGGTGGACCCCTGGGTAGCTTGCTGGTGTCAGAGGCAACTAGGTGGAGGGACAGGGGGTACCCTGGGGCCTATACTGCAAGTCCAGGGAGAGAGGTGGACCCCTGGGTAGCTTCCTGAGGTCAGAGGCCCCTAGGTGGAGGGCCAGAGCGCACCCTGGGGCCTATCCTGCAAGTCCAGGGAGAGAGGTGGACCCCTGGGTAGCTTGCTGGGGTACGAGGCCCCTAGGTGGAGGGCCAGGGGGCAGCCTGGGGCCTCTACTGCAAGTCCAGGGAGAGAGGTGGACCCCTGGGTACCTTCCTGGGGTCAGAGTCCCCTAGATGGAGGGCCAGGAGGTACCCTAGGGCCTCTACTGCAAGTCCAGGTTGAGAGGTGGACCCCTGGGTAGCTTGCTGGGGTACAAGGCCCCTAGGTGGAGTGCCAGGGGGTACCCTGGGGCCTATCCTGCAAGTCCACGGAGAGATGTGGACCCTTAGGTAGCTTCCTAGGGTTAGAGGCCCCTAGGTGGAGGGCCAGGGGGCACCCTGGGGCCTATCCTGCAAGTCCAGGGAGAGAGGTGGACCCCTAGGTAGCTTGCTGGGGTACAAGGCCCCTAGGTGGAGGGCCAGGGGGCACCCTGGGGCCTCTACTGCAAGGCCAGGGAGAAAGGTGGACCCCTTGGTAGCTTGCTGGGGTCAGAGACCCCTAGGTGGAGGGCCAGGGGGCACCATGGGGCCTCTACTGCAAGTCTAGGGAGAGAGGTGGACCCATGGGTAGCTAGCTGGGGTAAGAGGCCCCTAAGTGGAGGGCCAGGGGGCACCCTGGGAACTCTACTGCAAGTCCATGGAGAGAGGTGGACCCCTGGGTAGTTTGCTGGGGTCAGAGGCCCCTAGGCGGAGGGACAGGGGGCTTCCTGGGGGCTCTACTGCAAGTCCAGGGAGAAAGGTGGACCCCTTGGTAGCTTGCTTGGGTCAGAGGCCTCTAGGTGGAGGTCAAGGGGGCACCCTGGGGCCTCTACTGCAATCCCAGGGAGAGTTGTGGACCCTTGTGTAGCTTGCTGGGGTCAGAGGCCCCTTTGTGGAGGGTCAGGGGGCACCCTGGGGCCTATTCTGCAAGTCCAGGGAGAGAGGTGGACCTCTGGGTAGCTTGCTGGGGTCAGAGGCCCCTAGGTGGAGGGCCAGGGGGCACCCTGGGGCCTATCTTGCAAGTCCAGGGAGTAAGGTAGACCCCTGGGTAGCTTGCTGGGGTACGAGGCCCCTAGGTAGAGGGCCAGGGGGCACCCTGGGGCCTCTACTGCAAGTACAGGGAGAGAGGTGGACCCCTGGGTAGCTTGCTGGGGTCAGAGGCCCCTAGGTGGAGGGCCAGGGGGCACCCTGGGGCCTCTACTGCAAGTCTAGGGAGAGAGGTGGACCCATGGGTAGCTAGCTGGGGTAAGAGGCCCCTAAGTGGAGGGCCAGGGGGCACCCTGGGGCCTCTACTGCAAGTCCAGGGAGAGAGGTGGACCCCTGGGTCGTTTGCTGGGGTCAGAGGCCCCTAGGCGGAGGGACAAGGGGCTTCCTGGGGCCTCTACTGCAAGTCCAGGGAGAAAGGTGTACCCCTGGGTAGCTTGCTAGGGTCAGAGGCCCCTAGGTGGAGGGCCAGGGGGCACCCTGTGGCCTATCCTGCAAGTCCAGGGAGAGAGGTGGACCCCTGGGTAGCTTGCTGGGGTACGAGGCCCCTAGGTGGAGGGCCAGGGGGCACCCTGGGGCCTCTACTGCAAGTCCAGGGAGAGAGGTGGACCCCTGGGTAGCTTGCTGGGGTCAGAGGCCCCTAGGTGGAGGGCCAGGGGGCACCCTGGGGCCTCTACTGCAAGTCCAGGGAAAGAGGTGGACCCCTGGGTAGCTTGCTGGGGTCAGAGGCCTTTAGGTGTAGGGCCAGGGGGCACCCTGGGGCCTCTACTGCAAATCCAGGGAGAGAGGTGGACCCCTGGGTAGCTTGCTGGGGTCTGAAGCCCATAGGTGGAGGGCCAGGGGGCACCCTGGGGCCTCTACTGCAAGTCTAGGGAGAGAGGTGGACCCATGGGTAGCTAGCTGGGGTAAGGGGCCCCTGAGTGGAGGGCCAGGGGGCACCCTGGGGCCTCTACTGCAAGTCCAGGGAGAGAGGTGGTCCCCTGGGTAGTTTGCTGGGGTCAGAGGCCCCTAGGCGGAGGGACAGGGTGCTTCCTGGGGCCTCTACTGCAAGTCCAGGGAGAAAGGTGGACCCCTGGGTAGCTTGCTAGGGTCAGAGGCCCCTAGGTGGACGTCAAGGGGGCACCCTGGGGCCTTTACTGCATCCCAGGGAGAGTTGTGGACCCTTGTGTAGCTTGCTGGGGTCAGAGGCCCCTTGGTGGAGGGTCAGGTGGCACCCTGGGGCCTATTCTGCAAGTCCAGGGAGAGAGGTGGACCTCTGGGTAGCTTGCTGGGGTCAGAGGCCCCTAGGTGGAGGGCCAGGGGGCACCCTGGGGCCTATCCTGCAAGTCCAGGGAGAGAGGTGGACCCCTGGGTAGCTTGCTGGGGTACGAGGCCCATAGGTGGAGGGCCAGGGGGCGCCCTGGGGCCTCTACTGCAAGTCCAGGGAGAGAGGTGGACCCCTGGGTAGCTTGCTGGGGTGAGAGGCCCCTAGGTGGAGGGCCAGGGGGCACCCTGGGGCCTCTACTGCAAGTCCAGGGAAAGAGGTGGACCCCTGGGTAGCTTGCTGGGGTCAGAGGCCTCTAGGTAGAGGGCCAGGGGGCACCCTGGGGCCTCTACTGCAAGTCTAGGGAGAGAGGTGGACCCCTGGGTAGCTTGCTGGGGTCTGAAGCCCATAGGTGGAGGGCCAGGGGGTACCCTGGGGCCTATACTTCAAGTCCAGGGAGAGAGGTGGACCCTTGGTTAGCTTCATAAGGTTAGAGGCCCCTAGGTGGAGGGCCAGAGGGCACCCTGGGGACTATCGTGCAAGTCCAGGGAGAGAGGTGGACCCCTGGGTAGCTTGCTGGGGTATAAAGCCTCTAGGTGGAGGGCCAGGGGGCACCCTGGGGCCTATCTTGCAAGTCCAGGGAGTAAGGTGGACCCCTGAGTAGCTTGCTGGGGTACGAGGCCCCTAGGTGGAGGGCCAGGGGGCACCCTGGGGTCTCTACTGCAAGTCCAGGGAGAGAGGTGGACCCCTGGGTAGCTTGCTGGGGTCTGAAGCCCATAGGTGGAGGGCAAGGGGGCACCCTGGGGCCTCTACTGCAAGTCTAGGGAGAGGGGTGGACCCATGGGTAGCTAGCTGGGGTAAGAGGCCCCTGAGGGGAGGGCCAGGGGGCACCCTGGGGCCTCTACTGCAAGTCCAGGGAGAGAGGTGGTCCCCTGGGTAGTTTGCTGGGGTCAGAGGCCCCTAGGTGGAGGGCCAGGGGGTACCCTGGGGCCTATACTTCAAGTCCAGGGAGAGAGGTGGACCCTTGGGTAGCTTCCTAACGTTAGAGGCCCCTAGGTGGAGGGCCAGAGGGCACCCTGGGGACTATCGTGCAAGTCCAGGGAGAGAGGTGGACCCCTGGGTAGCTTGCTGGGGTACAAGGCCTCTAGGTGGAGGGCCAGGGGGCACCCTGGGGCCTATCTTGCAAGTCCAGGGAGTAAGGTGGACCCCTGAGTAGCTTGCTGGGGTACAAGGCCCTTAGGTGGAGGGCCAGGGGGCACCCTGGGGCCTCTACTGCAAGTCCAGGGAGAGAGGTGGACCCCTGGGTAGCTTGCTGGGGTCTGAAGCCCATAGGTGGAGGGCCAGGGGGCACCCTGGGGCCTCTACTGCAAGTCTAGGGAGAGAGGTGGACCCCTGGGTAGCTTGCTGGTGTCAGAGGCAACTAGGTGGAGGGCCAGGGGGCACCCTGGGGCCTCTACTGCAAGTCCAGGGAAAGAGGTGGTCCCCTGGGTAGCTTGCTGGGGTCAGAGGCCCCTAGGTGTAGGTCAAGGGGGCACCCTGGGGCCTTTACTGCAATCCCAGGGAGAGTTGTGGACCCTTGTGTAGCTTGCTGGGGTCAGAGGCCCCTTGGTGGAGGGTCAGGGGGCACCCTGGGGCCTATTCTGCAAGTCCAGGGAGAGAGGTGGACCTCTGGGTAGCTTGCTGGGGTCAGAGGCCCCTAGGTGGAGGGCCAGGGGGCACCCTGGGGCCTATCCTGCAAGTCCAGGGAGAGAGGTGGACCCCTGGGTAGCTTGCTGGGGTACGAGGCCCATAGGTGGAGGGCCAGGGGGCACCCTGGGGCCTCTACTGCAAGTCCAGGGAGAGAGGTGGACCCCTGGGTAGCTTGCTGGGGTGAGAGGCCCCTAGGTGGAGGGCAAGGGGGCACCCTGGGGCCTATCCTGCAAGTCCAGGGAGAGAGGTGGACCCCTGGGTAGCTTGCTGGGGTACGAGGCCCATAGGTGGAGGGCCAGGGGGCACCCTGGGGCCTCTACTGCAAGTCCAGGGAAAGAGGTGGACCCCTGGGTAGCTTGCTGGGGTCAGAGGCCTCTAGGTAGAGGGCCAGGGGGCACCCTGGGGCCTCTACTGCAAGTCTAGGGAGAGAGGTGGACCCATGGGTAGCTAGATGGGGTAAGAGGCCCCTAAGTGGAGGGCCAGGGGGCACCCTGGGGCCTCTACTGCAAGTCCAGGGAGAGAGGTGGACCCCTGGGTAGCTTGCTGGGGTCTGAAGCCCATAGGTGGAGGGCCAGGGGGTACCCTGGGGCCTATACTTCAAGTCCAGGGAGAGAGGTGGACCCTTGGGTAGCTTCCTAACGTTAGAGGCCCCTAGGTGGAGGGCCAGAGGGCACCCTGGGGACTATCGTGCAAGTCCAGGGAGAGAGGTGGACCCCTGGGTAGCTTGCTGGGGTACAAGGCCTCTAGGTGGAGGGCCAGGGGGCACCCTGGGGCCTATCTTGCAAGTCCAGGGAGTAAGGTGGACCCCTGAGTAGCTTGCTGGGGTACAAGGCCCTTAGGTGGAGGGCCAGGGGGCACCCTGGGGCCTCTACTGCAAGTCCAGGGAGAGAGGTGGACCCCTGGGTAGCTTGCTGGGGTCTGAAGCCCATAGGTGGAGGGCCAGGGGGCACCCTGGGGCCTCTACTGCAAGTCTAGGGAGAGAGGTGGACCCCTGGGTAGCTTGCTGGTGTCAGAGGCAACTAGGTGGAGGGCCAGGGGGCACCCTGGGGCCTCTACTGCAAGTCCAGGGAAAGAGGTGGTCCCCTGGGTAGCTTGCTGGGGTCAGAGGCCCCTAGGTGTAGGTCAAGGGGGCACCCTGGGGCCTTTACTGCAATCCCAGGGAGAGTTGTGGACCCTTGTGTAGCTTGCTGGGGTCAGAGGCCCCTTGGTGGAGGGTCAGGGGGCACCCTGGGGCCTATTCTGCAAGTCCAGGGAGAGAGGTGGACCTCTGGGTAGCTTGCTGGGGTCAGAGGCCCCTAGGTGGAGGGCCAGGGGGCACCCTGGGGCCTATCCTGCAAGTCCAGGGAGAGAGGTGGACCCCTGGGTAGCTTGCTGGGGTACGAGGCCCATAGGTGGAGGGCCAGGGGGCACCCTGGGGCCTCTACTGCAAGTCCAGGGAGAGAGGTGGACCCCTGGGTAGCTTGCTGGGGTGAGAGGCCCCTAGGTGGAGGGCCAGGGGGCACCCTGGGGCCTCTACTGCAAGTCCAGGGAAAGAGGTGGACCCCTGGGTAGCTTGCTGGGGTCAGAGGCCTCTAGGTAGAGGGCCAGAGGGCACCCTGGGGACTATCGTGCAAGTCCAGGGAGAGAGGTGGACCCCTGGATAGCTTGCTGGGGTACAAGGCCCCTAAGTGGAGGGCCAGGGGGCACCCTGGGGTCTATCTTGCAAGTCCAGGGAGTAAGGTGGACCCCTGAGTAGCTTGCTGGGGTACAAGGCCCCTAGGTGGAGGGCCAGGGGGCACCCTGGGGCCTCTACTGCAAGTCCAGGGAGAGAGTTGGACCCCTGGGTAGCTTGCTGGGGTCTGAAGCCCATAGGTGGAGGGCCAGGGGGCACCCTAGGGCCTCTACTGCAAGTCTAGGGAGGGAAATGGACCCATGGGTAGCTAGCTGGGGTAAGAGGCCCCTAAGTTGAGGGCCAGGGGGCACCCTGGGGCCTCTACTGCAAGTCCAGGGAGAAAGGTGGACCCCTGGGTAGCTTGCTAGGGTCAGAGGCCCCTAGGTGGAAGTCAAGGGGGCACCCTGGGGCCTTTACTGCAATCCCAGGGAGAGTTATGGACCCTTGTGTAGCTTGCTGGGGTCAGAGCCCCCTTGGTGGAGGGTCAGGGGGCACCCTGGGGCCTATTCTGCAAGTCCAGGGAGAGGTGGACCTCTGGGTAGCTTGCTGGGATCAGAGGCCCCTAGGTGGAGGGCCAGGGGGCACCCTGGGGCCTATCCTAAAAGTCCAGGGAGAGAGGTGGACCCCTGGGTAGCTTGCTGGGGTATGAGGCCCCTAGGTGGAGGGCCAGGGGGCACCCTGTGGCCTCTACTGCAAGTCTAGGGAGAGAGGTGGACCCCTGGGTAGCTTGCTGGGGTCAGAGGCCCCTAGGTGGAGGGCCAGGGGGCACCCTGGGGCCTCTACTGCAAGTTCAGGGAAAGAGGTGGACCCCTAGGTAGCTTGCTGGGGTCAGAGGCCTCTAGGTGGAGGGCCAGGGGGCACCCTGGGGCCTCTACTGCAAGTCCAGGGAGAGAGGTGGACCCCTGGGTAGCTTGCTGGGGTCTGAAGCCCATAGGTGGAGGGCTAGGGGGTACCCCGGGGCCTATACTTCAAGTCCAGGGAGAGAGGTGGACCCTTGGGTAGCTTCCTAAGGTTAGAGGCCCCTAGGTGGAGGGCCAGAGGGCACCCTGGGGACTATCGTGCAAGTCCAGGTAGAGAGGTGGACCCCTGGGTAGCTTGCTGGGGTACAAGGCCTCTAGGTGGAGGGCCAGGGGGCACCCTGGGGCCTCTACTGCAAGGCCAGGGAGAGAGGTGGACCCCTTGGTAGCTTGCTTGGGTCAGAGACCCCTAGGTGAAGGGCCAGGGGGCACCTTGGGGCCTCTACTTCAAGTCCAGGGAGAGAGGTGGAGCCTTGGGTAGCTTCCTAAGGTTGGAGGCCCCTAGGTGGAGGGCCAGAGGGCACCCAGGGGACTATCGTGCAAGTCCAGGGAGAGAGGTGGACCCCTGGGTAGCTTGCTGGGGTACAAGGCCTCTAGGTGGAGGGCCAGGGGGCACCCTGGGGCCTCTACTGCAAGGCCAGGGAGAGAGGTGGACCCCTTGGTAGCTTGCTTGGGTCAGAGACCCCTAGGTGGAGGGCCAGGGGGCACCTTGGGGCCTCTACTGCAAGTCTAGGGAGAGAGGTGGACCCATGGGTAGCTAGCTGGGGTAAGAGGCCCCTAAGTGGAGGGCAAGGGGGCACCCTGAGGCCTCTACTGCAAGTCCAGGGAGAGAGGTGGACCCCTAGGTAGTTTGCTGGGGTCAGAGGCCCCTAGGCAGAGGGACAGGGGGCTTCCTGGGGCCTCTACTGCAAGTCCAGGGAGAGAGGTGGACCCCTGTGTAGCTTGCTGGGGTCAGAGGCCTCTAGGTGGAGGGCCAAGGGGCACCCTGGGGCCTATACTGCAAGTCCAGGGAGAGAGGTGGACCCCTGGGTAGCTTGCTGGGGTCTGTAGCCCATAGGTGGAGGGCCAGGGGGTACCCTGGGGCCTATACTGCAAGTCCAGGGAGAGAGGTGGACCCCTGGGTAGCTTCCTAAGGTCAGAGGCCCCTAGGTGGAGGGCCAGGGGGCACCCTGGGGCATATCCTGCAAGTCCAGGGAGAGAGGTGGACCCATGGGTAGCTTGCTAAGGCACGAGGCCCCTAGGTGGAGGGCCAGGGGGCACCCTGGGGCCTCTACTGCAAGTCCAGGGAGAGAGGTGGACCCCTGGGTAGCTTCCTAAGGTCAGAGGCCCGTAGGTGGAGGGCCAGGGGGCACCCTGGGGCCTATCCTGCAAGTCCAGGGAGAGAGGTGGACCCCTGGGTAGCTTGCTGGGGTACGAGTCCCCTAGGTGGAGGGCCAGGGGGCACCCTGGGGCCTCTACTGCAAGTCAAGGGAGAGAGGTGGACCCCTGGGTAGCTTCCTGGGGTCAGAGTCCCCTAGGTGGAGGGTCAGGAGGTACCCTAGGGCCTCTACTGCAAGTCCAGGGAGAGAGGTGGACCCCTGGGTAGCTTGCTGGGGTCAGAGGCAACTAGGTGGAGGGCCAGGGGGCACCCTAGGGTCTACACTGCAAGTCCAGGGAGAGAGGTGGACCCCTGGGTAGCTTCCTAAGGTCAGAGGCTCCTAGGTGTAGGGCCAGGGGGCACCCTGGGGCCTATCCTGCAAGTCCAGGGAGAGATGTGGACCCCTGGGTAACTTGCTGGGGTCAGAGGCAACTAGGTGGAGGGACAGGGGTACCCTGGGGCCTAGACTGCAAGTCCAGGGAGAGAGGTGGACCCTTGGGTAGCTTCCTGAGGTCAAAGGCCCCTAGGTGGAGGGCCAGAGGGCACCCTGGGGCCTATCCTGCAAGTCCAAGGAGAGAGGTGGACCGCTGGGTTGCTTGCTGTGGTACGAGGCCCCTAGTTGGAGGGCCAGGGGGCACCCTGGGGCCTCTACTGCAAGCCCAGGGAGAGAGGTGGACCCCTGGTTAGCTTGCTGGGGTCGGAAGCCCCTTGGTCTATGGCCAGGGGGCACCCTGGGGCCTATACTGCAAGTCCAGTGAGAGAGGTGGACCCATGGGTAGCTTACTGGGGTCAGAGGCCCCTAGGTGGAGGGCCAGGGGCTTCCTGGGGCCTCTACTGCAAGTCCAGGGAGAGAGGTGGACCCCTGGGTAGCTTGCTGGTGTCAGAGGCAACTAGGTGGAGGGACAGGGGGTACCCTGGGGCCTATACTGCAAGTCCAGGGAGAGAGGTGGACCCCTGGGTAGCTTCCTGAGGTCAGAGGCCCCTAGGTGGAGGGCCAGGGGGCAGCCTGGGGCCTCTACTGCAAGTCCAGGGAGAGAGGTGGACCCCTGGGTACCTTCCTGGGGTCAGAGTCCCCTAGCTGGAGGGCCAGGAGGTACCCTAGGGCCTCTACTGCAAGTCCAGGTTGAGAGGTGGACCCCTGGGTAGCTTGCTGGGGTAAGAGGCCCCTAAGTGGAGGGCCAGGGGGCACCCTGGGAACTCTACTACAAGTCCATGGAGAGAGGTGGACCCCTGGGTAGTTTGCTGGGGTCAGAGGCCCCTAGGCGGAGAGACAGGGGGCTTCCTGGGGGCTCTACTGCAAGTCCAGGGAGAAAGGTGGACCCCTTGGTAGCTTGCTTGGGTCAGAGGCCTCTAGGTGGAGGTCAAGGGGGCACCCTGGGGCCTATCCTGCAAGTCCAGGGAGAGAGGTGGACCCCTAGGTAGCTTGCTGGGGTACAAGGCCCCTAGGTGGAGGGCCAGGGGGCACCCTGGGGCCTCTACTGCAAGGCCAGGGAGAAAGGTGGACCCCTTGGTAGCTTGCTGGGGTCAGAGACCCCTAGGTGGAGGGCCAGGGGGCACCATGGGGCCTCTACTGCAAGTCTAGGGAGAGAGGTGGACCCATGGGTAGCTAGCTGGGGTAAGAGGCCCCTAAGTGGAGGGCCAGGGGGCACCCTGGGAACTCTACTACAAGTCCATGGAGAGAGGTGGACCCCTGGGTAGTTTGCTGGGGTCAGAGGCCCCTAGGCGGAGGGACAGGGGGCTTCCTGGGGGCTCTACTGCAAGTCCAGGGAGAAAGGTGGACCCCTTGGTAGCTTGCTTGGGTCAGAGGCCTCTAGGTGGAGGTCAAGGGGGCACCCTGGGGCCTCTACTGCAATCCCAGGGAGAGTTGTGGACCCTTGTGTAGCTTGCTGGGGTCAGAGGCCCCTTGGTGGAGGGTCAGGGGGCACCCTGGGGCCTATTCTGCAAGTCCAGGGAGAGAGGTGGACCTCTGGGTAGCTTGCTGGGGTCAGAGGCCCCTAGGTGGAGGGCCAGGGGGCACCCTGGGGCCTATCTTGCAAGTGCAGGGAGTAAGGTAGACCCCTGGGTAGCTTGCTGGGGTACGAGGCCCCTAGGTGGAGGGCCAGGGGGCACCCTGGGGCCTCTACTGCAAGTACAGGGAGAGAGGTGGACCCCTGGGTAGCTTGCTGGGGTCAGAGGCCCCTAGGTGGAGGGCCAGGGGGCACCCTGGGGCCTCTACTGCAAGTCTAGGGAGAGAGGTGGACCCATGGGTAGCTAGCTGGGGTAAGAGGCCCCTAAGTGGAGGGCCAGGGGGCACCCTGGGGCCTCTACTGCAAGTCCAGGGAGAGAGGTGGACCCCTGGGTCGTTTGCTGGGGTCAGAGGCCCCTAGGCGGAGGGACAGGGGGCTTCCTGGGGCCTCTACTGCAAGTCCAGGAAGAAAGGTGTACCCCTGGGTAGCTTGCTAGGGTCAGAGGCCCCTAGGTGGAGGGCCAGGGGGCACCCTGTGGCCTATCCTGCAAGTCCAGGGAGAGAGGTGGAGCCCTGGGTAGCTTGCTGGGGTACGAGGCCCCTAGGTGGAGGGCCAGGGGGCACCCTGGGGCCTCTACTGCAAGTACAGGGAGAGAGGTGGACCCCTGGGTAGCTTGCTGGGGTCAGAGGCCCCTAGGTGGAGGGCCAGGGGGCACCCTGGGGCCTCTACTGCAAGTCCAGGGAAAGAGGTGGACCCCTGGGTAGCTTGCTGGTGTCAGAGGCCTTTAGGTGTAGGGCCAGGGGGCACCCTGGGGCCTCTACTGCAAATCCAGGGAGAGAGGTGGACCCCTGGGTAGCTTGCTGGGGTCTGAAGCCCATAGGTGGAGGGCCAGGGGGTACCCTGGGGCCTATACTTCAAGTCCGGGGAGAGAGGTGGACCCTTGGTTAGCTTCCTAAGGTTAGAGGCCCCTAGGTGGAGGGCCAGAGGGCACCCTGGGGACTATCGTGCAAGTCCAGGGAGAGAGGTGGACCCCTGGGTAGCTTGCTGGGGTACAAGGCCTCTAGGTGGAGGGCCAGGGGGCACCCTGGGGCCTATCTTGCAAGTCCAGGGAGTAAGGTGGACCCCTGAGTGGCTTGCTGGGGTACGAGGCCCCTAGGTGGAGGGCCAGGGGGCACCCTGGGGCCTCTACTGCAAGTCCAGGGAGAGAGGTGGACCCCTGGGTAGCTTGCTGGGGTCTGAAGCCCATAGGTGGAGGGCCAGGGGGCACCCTGGGGCCTCTACTGCAAGTCTAGGGAGAGAGGTGGACCCATGGGTAGCTAGCTGGGGTAAGAGGCCCCTGAGTGGAGGGCCAGGGGGCACCCTGGCGCCTCTACTGCAAGTCCAGGGAGAGAGGTGGTCCCCTGGGTAGTTTGCTGGGGTCAGAGGCCCCTAGGCGGAGGGCCAGGGGGCACCCTGGGGCCTCTACTGCAAGTCCAGGGAAAGAGGTGGACCCCTGGGTAGCTTGCTGGTGTCAGAGGCCTTTAGGTGTAGGGCCAGGGGGCACCCTGGGGCCTCTACTGCAAGTCCAGGGAGAGAGGTGGACCCCTGGGTAGCTTGCTGGGGTCTGAAGCCCATAGGTGGAGGGCCAGGGGGTACCCTGGGGCCTATACTTCAAGTCCAGGGAGAGAGGTGGACCCTTGGGTAGCTTCCTAAGGTTAGAGGCCCCTAGGTAGAGGGCCAGAGGGCACCCTGGGGACTATCGTGCAAGTCCAGGGAGAGAGGTGGACCCCTGGATAGCTTGCTGGGGTACAAGGCCTCTAGGTGGAGCGCCAGGGGGCACCCTGGGGCCTCTACTGCAAGTCCAGGGAGAGAGGTGGACCCCTGGGTAGCTTGCTGGGGTCTGAAGCCCATAGGTGGAGGGCCAGGGGGCACCCTGGGGCCTCTACTGCAAGTCTAGGGAGAGAGGTGGACCCATGGGTAGCTAGCTGGGGTAAGAGGCCCCTGAGTGGAGGGCCAGGGGGCACCCTGGCGCCTCTACTGCAAGTCCAGGGAGAGAGGTGGTCCCCTGGGTAGTTTGCTGGGGTCAGAGGCCCCTAAGCGGAGGGACAGGGTGCTTCCTGGGGCCTCTACTGCACGTCCAGGGAGAAAGGTGAACCCCTGGGTAGCTTGCTAGGGTCAGAGGCCCCTAGGTGGACGTCAAGGGGGCACCCTGGGGCCTTTACTGCATCCCAGGGAGAGTTGTGGACCCTTGTTTAGCTTGCTGGGGTCAGAGGCCCCTTGGTGGAGGGTCAGGTGGCACCCTGGGGCCTATTCTGCAAGTCCAGGGAGAGAGGTGGACCTCTGGGTAGCTTGCTGGGGTCAGAGGCCCCTAGGTGGAGGGCCAGGGGGCACCCTGGGGCCTATCCTGCAAGTCCAGGGAGAGAGGTGGACCCCTGGGTAGCTTGCTGGGGTACGAGGCCCATAGGTGGAGGGCCAGGGGGCACCCTGGGGCCTCTACTGCAAGTCCAGGGAGAGAGGTGGACCCCTGGGTAGCTTGCTGGGGTGAGAGGCCCCTAGGTGGAGGGCCAGGGGGCACCCTGGGGCCTCTACTGCAAGTCTAGGGAGAGAGGTGGACCCCTGGGTAGCTTGCTGGGGTCTGAAGCCCATAGGTGGAGGGCCAGGGGGTACCCTGGGGCCTATACTTCAAGTCCAGGGAGAGAGGTGGACCCTTGGTTAGCTTCATAAGGTTAGAGGCCCCTAGGTGGAGGGCCAGAGGGCACCCTGGGGACTATCGTGCAAGTCCAGGGAGAGAGGTGGACCCCTGGGTAGCTTGCTGGGGTATAAGGCCTCTAGGTGGAGGGCCAGGGGGCACCCTGGGGCCTATCTTGCAAGTCCAGAGAGAGAGGTGGACCCCTGGGTAGCTTGCTGGGGTCTGAAGCCCATAGGTGGAGGGCCAGGGGGCACCCTGGGGCCTCTACTGCAAGTCTAGGGAGAGAGGTGGACCCATGGGTAGCTTGCTGGGGTAAGAGGCCCCTAAGTGGAGGGCCAGGGGGCACCCTGGGGCCTCTACTGCAAGTCCAGGGAGAAAGGTGGACCCCTGGGTAGCTTGCTAGGGTCAGAGGCCCCTAGGTGGAGGTCAAGGGGGCACCCTGGGGCCTTTACTGCAATCCCAGGGAGAGTTGTGGACCCTTGTGTAGCTTGCTGGGGTCAGAGGCCCCTTGGTGGAGGGTCAGGGGGCACCCTGGGGCCTATTCTGCAAGTCCAGGGAGAGAGGTGGACCTCTGGGTAGCTTGCTGGGGTCAGAGGCCCCTAGGTGGAGGGCCAGGGGGCACCCTGGGGCCTCTACTGCAAGGCCAGGGAGAGAGGTGGACCCCTTGGTAGCTTGCTTGGGTCAGAGACCCCTAGGTGGAGGGCCAGGGGGCACCTTGGGGCCTCTACTTCAAGTCCAGGGAGAGAGATGGACCCTTGGGTAGCTTCCTAAGGTTAGAGGCCCCTAGCTGGAGGGCCAGAGGGCACCCAGGGGACTATCGTGCAAGTCCAGGGAGAGAGGTGGACCCCTGGGTAGCTTGCTGGGGTACAAGGCCTCTAGGTGGAGGGCCAGGGGGCACCCTGGGGCCTCTACTGCAAGGCCAGGGAGAGAGGTGGACCCCTTGGTAGCTTGCTTGGGTCAGAGACCCCTAGGTGGAGGGTCAGGAGGTACCCTAGGGCCTCTACTGCAAGTCCAGGGAGAGAGGTGGACCCCTGGGTAGCTTGCTGGGGTCAGAGGCAACTAGGTGGAGGGTCAGGGGGCACCCTAGGGTCTACACTGCAAGTCCAGGGAGAGAGGTGGACCCCTGGGTAGCTTCCTAAGGTCAGAGGCCCCTAGGTGGAGGGCCAGGGGGCACCCTGGGGCCTCTACTGCAAGTCCAGGGAGAGAGGTGGACCCCTGGGTAGCTTGCTGGGGTCTGAAGCCCATAGGTGGAGGGCCAGGGGGCACCCTGGGGCCTCTACTGCAAGTCTAGGGAGAGAGGTGGACCCATGGGTAGCTAGCTGGGGTAAGAGGCCCCTAAGTGGAGGGCCAGGGGGCACCCTGGGGCCTCTACTGCAAGTCCAGGGAGAGAGGTGGACCCCTGGGTAGTTTGCTGGGGTCAGAGGCCCCTAGGCGGAGGGACAGGGGGCTTCCTGGGGCCTCTACTGCAAGTCCAGGGAGAAAGGTGGACCCCTGGGTAGCTTGCTAGGGTCAGAGGCCCCTAGGTGGAGGTCAAGGGGGCACCCTGGGACCTTTACTGCAATCCCAGGGAGAGTTGTGGACCCTTGTGTAGCTTGCTGGGGTCAGAGGCCCCTTTGTGGAGGGTCAGGGGGCACCCTGGGGCCTATTCTGCAAGTCCAGGGAGAGAGGTGGACCTCTGGGTAGCTTGCTGGGGTCAGAGGCCCCTGGGTGGAGGGCCAGGGGGCACCCTGGGGCCTATCCTGCAAGTCCAGGGAGAGAGGTGGACCCCTGGGTAGCTTGCTGGGGTACGAGGCCCATAGGTGGAGGGCCAGGGGGCACCCTGGGGCCTCTACTGCAAGTCCAGGGAGAGAGGTGGACCCCTGGGCAGCTTGCTGGGGTCAGAGGCCCCTAGGTGGAGGGCCAGGGGGCACCCTGGGGCCTCTACTGCAAGACCAGGGAAAGAGATGGACCCCTGGGTAGCTTGCTGGGGTCAGAGGCATCTAGATGAAGGGCCAGGGGGCACCCTGGGGCCTCTACTGCAAGTCCAGGGAGAGAGGTGGACCCCTGGGTAGCTTGCTAGGGTCTGAAGCCCATAGGTGGAGGGCCAGGGGGTACCCTGGGGCCTATACTTCAAGTCCAGGGAGAGAGGTGGACCCTTGGGTAGCTTCCTAAGGTTAGAGGCCCCTAGGTGGAGGGCCAGAGGGCACCCTGGGGACTATCGTGCAAGTCCAGGGAGAGAGGTGGACCCCTGGGTAGCTTGCTGGGGTACAAGGCCTCTAGGTGGAGAACCAGGGGGCACTCTGGGGCCTATCTTGCAAGTCCAGGGAGTAAGGTGGACCCCTGAGTAGCTTGCTGGGGTACGAGGCCCCTAGGTGGAGGGCCAGGGGGCACCCTGTGGCCTCTACTGCAAGTCCAGGGAGAGAGGTGGACCCCTGGGTAGCTTGCTGGGGTCTGAAGCCCATAGGTGGAGGGCCAGGGGGCACCCTGGGGCCTCTACTGCAAGTCTAGGGAGAGAGGTGGACCCATGGGTAGCTAGCTGGGGTAAGAGGCCCCTAAGTGGAGGGCCAGGGGGCACCCTGGGGCCTCTACTACAAGTCCAGGGAGAGAGGTGGACCCCTGGGTAGTTTGCTGGGGTCAGAGGCCCCTAGGCGGAGGGACAGGGGGCTTCCTGGGGCCTCTACTGCAAGTCCAGGGAGAAAGGTGGACCCCTGGGTAGCTTGCTAGGGTCAGAGGCCCCTAGGTGGAGGTCAAGGGGGCACCCTGGGGCCTTTACTGCAATCCCAGGGAGAGTTGTGGACCCTTGTGTAGCTTGCTGGGGTCAGAGGCAACTAGGTGGAGGGCCAGGGGGCACCCTAGGGTCTACACTGCAAGTCCAGGGAGAGAGGTGGACCCCTGGGTAGCTTCCTAAGGTCAGAGGCCCCTAGGTGGAGGGCCAGGGGGCACCCTGGGGCCTCTACTGCAAGTCCAGGGAGAGAGGTGGACCCCTGGGTAGCTTGCTGGGGTCTGAAGCCCATAGGTGGAGGGCCAGGGGGCACCCTGGGGCCTCTACTGCAAGTCTAGGGAGAGAGGTGGACCCATGGGTAGCTAGCTGAGGTAAGAGGCCCCTAAGTGGAGGGCCAGGGGGCACCCTGGGGCCTCTACTGCAAGTCCAGGGAGAGAGGTGGACCCCTGGGTAATTTGCTGGGGTCAGAGGCCCCTAGGCGGAGGGACAGGGGGCTTCCTGGGGCCTCTACTGCAAGTCTAGGGAGAAAAGTGGACCCCTGGGTAGCTTGCTAGGGTCAGAGGCCCCTAGGTGGAGGTCAAGGGGGCACCCTGGGACCTTTACTGCAATCCCAGGGAGAGTTGTGGACCCTTGTGTAGCTTGCTGGGGTCAGAGGCCTCTTGGTGGAGGGTCAGGGGGCACCCTGGGGCCTATCCTGCAAGTCCAGGGAGAGAGGTGGACCCCTGGGTAGCTTGCTGGGGTACGAGGCCCATAGGTGGAGGGCCAGGGGGCACCCTGGGGCCTCTACTGCAAGTCCAGGGAGAGAGGTGGACCCCTGGGTAGCTTGCTGGGGTCAGAGGCCCCTAGGTGGAGGGCCAGGGGGCACCCTGGGGCCTCTACTGCAAGACCAGGGAAAGAGATGGACCCCTGGGTAGCTTGCTGGGGTCAGAGGCATCTAGGTGGAGGGCCAGGGGGCACCCTGGGGCCTCTACTGCAAGTCCAGGGAGAGAGGTGGACCCCTGGGTAGCTTGCTGGGGTCAGAGGCCCCTAGGTGGAGGGCCAGGGGGCACCCTGGGGCCTCTACTGCAAGACCAGGGAGAGAGGTGGACCCTTGGGTAGCTTCCTAAGGTTAGAGGCCCCTAGGTGGAGGGCCAGAGGGCACCCTGGGGACTATCGTGCAAGTCCAGGGAGAGAGGTGGACCCCTGGGTAGCTTGCTGGGGTACAAGGCCTCTAGGTGGAGGGCCAGGGGGCACCCTGGGGCCTCTACTGCAAGTCCAGGGAGAGAGGTGGACCCTTGGGTAGCTTGCTGGGGTCTGAAGCCCATAGGTGGAGGGCCAGGGGGTACCCTGGGGCCTATACTTCAAGTCCAGGGAGAGAGGTGGACCCTTGGGTAGCTTCCTAAGGTTAGAGGCCCCTAGGTGGAGGGCCAGAGGGCACCCTGGGGACTATCGTGCAAGTCCAGGGAGAGAGGTGGACCCCTGGGTAGCATGCTGGGGTCAGAGGCCCCTAGGTGCAGGGCCAGGGGGCACCCTGGGGCCTCTACTGCAAGACCAGGGAGAGAGGTGGACCCTTGGGTAGCTTCCTAAGGTTAGAGGCCCCTAGGTGGAGGGCCAGAGGGCACCCTGGGGACCATCGTGCAAGTCCAGGGAGAGAGGTGGACCCCTGGGTAGCTTGCTGGGGTACAAGGCCTCTAGGTGGAGGGCCAGGGGGCACCCTGGGGCCTCTACTGCAAGTCCAGGGAGAGAGGTGGACCCCTGGGTAGCTTGCTGGGGTCTGAAGCCCATAGGTGGAGGGCCAGGGGGTACCCTGGGGCCTATACTTCAAGTCCAGGGAGAGAGGTGGACCCTTGGGTAGCTTCCTAAGGTTAGAGGCCCCTAGGTGGAGGGCCAGAGGGCACCCTGGGGACTATCGTGCAAGTCCAGGGAGAGAGGTGGACCCCTGGGTAGCTTGCTGGGGTACAAGGCCTCTAGGTGGAGAACCAGGGGGCACCCTGGGGCCTATCTTGCAAGTCCAGGGAGTAAGGTGGACCCCTGAGTAGCTTGCTGGGGTACGAGGCCCCTAGGTGGAGGGCCAGGGGGCACCCTGGGGCCTCTACTGCAAGTCCAGGGAGAGAGGTGGACCCCTGGGTAGCTTGCTGGGGTCTGAAGCCCATAGGTGGAGGGCCAGGGGGCACCCTGGGGCCTCTACTGCAAGTCTAGGGAGAGAGGTGGACCCATGGGTAGCTAGCTGGGGTAAGAGGCCCCTAAGTGGAGGGCCAGGGGGCACCCTGGGGCCTCTACTGCAAGTCCAGGGAGAGAGGTGGACCCCTGGGTAGTTTGCTGGGGTCAGAGGCCCCTAGGCGGAGGGACAGGGGGCTTCCTGGGGCCTCTACTGCAAGTCCAGGGAGAAAGGTGGACCCCTGGGTAGCTTGCTAGGGTCAGAGGCCCCTAGGTGGAGGTCAAGGGGGCACCCTGGGGCCTTTACTGCAATCCCAGGGAGAGTTGTGGACCCTTGTGTAGCTTGCTGGGGTCAGAGGCCGCTTGGTGGAGGGTCAGGGGGCACCCTGGGGCCTATTCTGCAAGTAAAGGGAGAGAGGTGGACCTCTGGGTAGCTTGCTGGGGTCAGAGGCCCCTAGGTGGAGGGCCAGGGGGCACCCTGGGGCCTATCCTGCAAGTCCAGGGAGAGAGGTGGACCCCCGGGTAGCTTGCTGGGGTACGAGGCCCCTAGGTGGAGGGCCAGGGGGCACCCTGGGGCCTCTACTGCAAGTCCAGGGAAAGAGGTGGACCCCTGGGTAGCTTGCTGGGGTCAGAGGCCCCAAGGTGGAGGACCAGGGGGCACCCTGGGGCCTCTACTGCAAGTCCAGGGAAAGAGGTGGACCCCTGGGTAGCTTGCTGGGGTCAGAGGCCTCTAGTTGGAGGGCCAGGGGGCACCCTGGGGCCTCTACTGCAAGTCCAGGGAGAGAGGTGGACCCCTGGGTAGCTTGCTGGGGTCTGAAGCCCATAGGTGGAGAGCCAGGGGGTACCCTGGGGCCTATACTTCAAGTCCAGGGAGAGAGGTGGACCCTTGGGTAGCTTCCTAAGGTTAGAGGCCCCTAGGTGGAGGGCCAGAGGGCACCCTGGGGACTATCGTGCAAGTCCAGGGAGAGAGGTGGACCCCTGGGTAGCTTGCTGGGGTACAAGGCCTCTAGGTGGAGGGCCAGGGGGCACCCTGGGGCCTCTACTGCAAGGCCAGGGAGAGAGGTGGACCCCTTGGTAGCTTGCTTGGGTCAGAGACCCCTAGGTGGAGGGCCAGGGGGCACCTTGGGGCCTCTACTGCAAGTCTAGGTAGAGAGGTGGACCCCTGGGTAGCTTGCTGGGGTCAGAGGCCTCTAGGTGGAGGACCAAGGGGCTTCCTGGGGCCTCTACTGCAAATCCAGGGAGAGAGGTGGACCCCTGGGTAGCTTGCTGGCGTCAGAGGCCTCTAGGTGGAGGGCCAAGGGGCACCCTGGGGCCTATACTGCAAGTCCAGGGAGAGAGGTGGACCCCTGGGTAGCTTGCTGGGGTCTGTAGCCCATAGGTGGAGGTCCAGGGGGCTTCCTGGGGCCTCTACTGCAAGTCCAGGGAGAAAGGTGGACCCCTGGGTAGCTTGCTAGGGTCAGAGGCCCAAAGGTGGACGTCAAGGGGGCACCCTGGGGCCTTTACTGCATCCCAGGGAGAGTTGTGGACCCTTGTGTAGCTTGCTGGTGTCAGAGGCCCCTTGGTGGAGGGTCAGGTGGCACCCTGGGGCCTATTCTGCAAGTCCAGGGAGAGAGGTGGACCTCTGGGTAGCTTGCTGGGGTCAGAGGCCCCTAGGTGGAGGGCCAGGGGGCACCCTGGGGCCTATCCTGCAAGTCCAGGGAGAGAGGTGGACCCCTGGGTAGCTTGCTGGGGTACGAGGCCCATAGGTGGAGGGCCAGGGGGCACCCTGGGGCCTCTACTGCAAGTCCAGGGAAAGAGGTGGACCCCTGGGTAGCTTGCTGGGGTCAGAGGCCTCTAGGTAGAGGGCCAGGGGGCACCCTGGGGCCTCTACTGCAAGTCTAGGGAGAGAGGTGGACCCATGGGTAGCTAGAATGGGTAAGAGGCCCCTAAGTGGAGGGCCAGGGGGCACCCTGGGGCCTCTACTTCAAGTCCAGGGAGAGAGGTGGACCCCTGGGTAGCTTGCTGGGGTCTGAAGCCCATAGGTGGAGGGCCAGGGGGTACCCTGGGGCCTATACTTCAAGTCCAGGGAGAGAGGTGGACCCTTGGGTAGCTTCCTAACGTTAGAGGCCCCTAGGTGGAGGGCCAGAGGGCACCCTGGGGACTATCGTGCAAGTCCAGGGAGAGAGGTGGACCCCTGGGTAGCTTGCTGGGGTACAAGGCCTCTAGGTGGAGGGCCAGGGGGCACCCTGGGGCCTATCTTGCAAGTCCAGGGAGTAAGGTGGACCCCTGAGTAGCTTGCTGGGGTACAAGGCCCTTAGGTGGAGGGCCAGGGGGCACCCTGGGGTCTCTACTGCAAGTCCAGGGAGAGAGGTGGACCCCTGGGTAGCTTGCTGGGGTCTGAAGCCCATAGGTGGAGGGCCAGGGGGCACCCTGGGGCCTCTACTGCAAGTCTAGGGAGAGAGGTGGACCCCTGGGTAGCTTGCTGGTGTCAGAGGCAACTAGGTGGAGGGCCAGGGGGCACCCTGGGGCCTCTACTGCAAGTCCAGGGAAAGAGGTGGTCCCCTGGGTAGCTTGCTGGGGTCAGAGGCCCCTAGGTGTAGGTCAAGGGGGCACCCTGGGGCCTTTACTGCAATCCCAGGGAGAGTTGTGGACCCTTGTGTAGCTTGCTGGGGTCAGAGGCCCCTTGGTGGAGGGTCAGGGGGCACCCTGGGGCCTATTCTGCAAGTCCAGGGAGAGAGGTGGACCTCTGGGTAGCTTGCTGGGGTCAGAGGCCCCTAGGTGGAGGGCCAGGGGGCACTCTGGGGCCTATCCTGCAAGTCCAGGGAGAGAGGTGGACCCCTGGGTAGCTTGCTGGGGTACGAGGCCCATAGGTGGAGGGCCAGGGGGCACCCTGGGGCCTCTACTGCAAGTCCAGGGAGAGAGGTGGACCCCTGGGTAGCTTGCTGGGGTGAGAGGCCCCTAGGTGGAGGGCCAGGGGGCACCCTGGGGCCTCTACTGCAAGTCCAGGGAAAGAGGTGGACCCCTGGGTAGCTTGCTGGGGTCAGAGGCCTATAGGTAGAGGGCCAGGGGGCAACCTGGGGCCTCTACTGCAAGTCTAGGGAGAGAGGTGGACCCATGGGTAGCTAGCTAGGGTAAGAGGCCCCTAAGTGGAGGGCCAGGGGGCACCCTGGGGCCTCTACTGCAAGTCCAGGGAAAGAGGTGGACCCCTGGGTAGCTTGCTGGGGTCAGAGGCCCCTAGGTGGAGGGCCAGGGGGCACCCTGGGGCCTCTACTGCAAGTCCAGGGAAAGAGGTGGACACCTGGGTAGCTTGCTGGGGTCAGAGGCCTCTAGGTGGAGGGCCAGGGGGCACCCTGGGGCCTCTACTGCAAGTCCAGGGAGAGAGGTGGACCCCTGGGTAGCTTGCTGGGGTCTGAAGCCCATAGGTGGAGGGCCAGGGGGTACCCTGGGGCCTATACTTCAAGTCCAGGGAGAGAGGTGGACCCTTGGGTAGCTTCCTAAGGTTAGAGGCCCCTAGGTAGAGGGCCAGAGGGCACCCTGGGGACTATCGTGCAAGTCCAGGGAGAGAGGTGGACCCCTGGATAGCTTGCTGGGGTACAAGGCCTCTAGGTGGAGGGCCAGGGTTCACCCTGGGGCCTATCTTGCAAGTCCAGGGAGTAAGGTGGACCCCTGAGTAGCTTGCTGGGGTACAAGGCCCCTAGGTGGAGGGCCAGGGGGCACCCTGGGGCCTCTACTGCAAGTCCAGGGAGAGAGTTGGACCCCTGGGTAGCTTGCTGGGGTCTGAAGCCCATAGGTGGAGGGCCAGGGGGCACCCTAGGGCCTCTACTGCAAGTCTAGGGAGGGAAATGGACCCATGGGTAGCTAGCTGGGGTAAGAGGCCCCTAAGTTGAGGGCCAGGGGGCACCCTGGGGCCTCTACTGCAAGTCCAGGGAGAAAGGTGGACCCCTGGGTAGCTTGCTAGGGTCAGAGGCCCCTAGGTGGAAGTCAAGGGGGCACCCTGGGGCCTTTACTGCAATCCCAGGGAGAAATATGGACCCTTGTGTAGCTTGCTGGGGTCAGAGGCCCCTTGGTGGAGGGTCAGGGGGCACCCTGGGGCCTATTCTGCAAGTCCAGGGAGAGGTGGACCTCTGGGTAGCTTGCTGGGATCAGAGGCCCCTAGGTGGAGGGCCAGGGGGCACCCTGGGGCCTATCCTAAAAGTCCAGGGAGAGAGGTGGACCCCTGGGTAGCTTGCTGGGGTATGAGGCCCCTAGGTGGAGGGCCAGGGGGCACCCTGTGGCCTCTACTGCAAGTCTAGGGAGAGAGGTGGACCCCTGGGTAGCTTGCTGGGGTCAGAGGCCCCTAGGTGGAGGGCCAGGGGGCACCCTGGGGCCTCTACTGCAAGTTCAGGGAAAGAGGTGGACCCCTAGGTAGCTTGCTGGGGTCAGAGGCCTCTAGGTGGAGGGCCAGGGGGCACCCTGGGGCCTCTACTGCAAGTCCAGGGAGAGAGGTGGACCCCTGGGTAGCTTGCTGGGGTCTGAAGCCCATAGGTGGAGGGCCAGGGGGTACCCCGGGGCCTATACTTCAAGTCCAGGGAGAGAGGTGGACCCTTGGGTAGCTTCCTAAGGTTAGAGGCCCCTAGGTGGAGGGCCAGAGGGCACCCTGGGGACTATCGTGCAAGTCCAGGTAGAGAGGTGGACCCCTGGGAAGCTTGCTGGGGTACAAGGCCTCTAGGTGGAGGGCCAGGGGGCACCCTGGGGCCTCTACTGCAAGGCCAGGGAGAGAGGTGGACCCCTTGGTAGCTTGCTTGGGTCAGAGACCCCTAGGTGGAGGGCCAGGGGGCACCTTGGGGCCTCTACTTCAAGTCCAGGGAGAGAGGTGGAGCCTTGGGTAGCTTCCTAAGGTTGGAGGCCCCTAGGTGGAGGGCCAGAGGGCACCCAGGGGACTATCGTGCAAGTCCAGGGAGAGAGGTGGACCCCTGGGTAGCTTGCTGGGGTACAAGGCCTCTAGGTGGAGGGCCAGGGGGCACCCTGGGGCCTCTACTGCAAGGCCAGGGAGAGAGGTGGACCCCTTGGTAGCTTGCTTGGGTCAGAGACCCCTAGGTGGAGGGCCAGGGGGCACCTTGGGGCCTCTACTGCAAGTCTAGGGAGAGAGGTGGACCCATGGGTAGCTAGCTGGGGTAAGAGGCCCCTAAGTGGAGGGCAAGGGGGCACCCTGAGGCCTCTACTGCAAGTCCAGGGAGAGAGGTGGACCCCTAGGTAGTTTGCTGGGGTCAGAGGCCCCTAGGCAGAGGGACAGGGGGCTTCCTGGGGCCTCTACTGCAAGTCCAGGGAGAGAGGTGGACCCCTGTGTAGCTTGCTGGGGTCAGAGGCCTCTAGGTGGAGGGCCAAGGGGCACCCTGGGGCCTATACTGCAAGTCCAGGGAGAGAGGTGGACCCCTGGGTAGCTTGCTGGGGTCTGTAGCCCATAGGTGGAGGGCCAGGGGGTACCCTGGGGCCTATACTGCAAGTCCAGGGAGAGAGGTGGACCCCTGGGTAGCTTCCTAAGGTCAGAGGCCCCTAGGTGGAGCGCCAGGGGGCACCCTGGGGCATATCCTGCAAGTCCAGGGAGAGAGGTGGACCCATGGGTAGCTTGCTAAGGCACGAGGCCCCTAGGTGGAGGGCCAGGGGGCACCCTGGGGCCTCTACTGCAAGTCCAGGGAGAGAGGTGGACCCCTGGGTAGCTTCCTATGGTCAGAGGCCCGTAGGTGGAGGGCCAGGGGGCACCCTGGGGCCTATCCTGCAAGTCCAGGGAGAGAGGTGGACCCCTGGGTAGCTTGCTGGGGTACGAGTCCCCTAGGTGGAGGGCCAGGGGGCACCCTGGGGCCTCTACTGCAAGTCCAGGGAGAGAGGTGGACCCCTGGGTAGCTTCCTGGGGTCAGAGTCCCCTAGGTGGAGGGTCAGGAGGTACCCTAGGGCCTCTACTGCAAGTCCAGGGAGAGAGGTGGACCCCTGGGTAGCTTGCTGGGGTCAGAGGCTCCTAGGTGTAGGGCCAGGGGGCACCCTGGGGCCTATCCTGCAAGTCCAGGGAGAGATGTGGACCCCTGGGTAACTTGCTGGGGTCAGAGGCAACTAGGTGGAGGGACAGGGGTACCCTGGGGCCTAGACTGCAAGTCCAGGGAGAGAGGTGGACCCTTGGGTAGCTTCCTGAGGTCAAAGGCCCCTAGGTGGAGGGCCAGGGGGCACCCTGGGGCCTATCCTGCAAGTCCAAGGAGAGAGGTGGACCGCTGGGTTACTTGCTGTGGTACGAGGCCCCTAGTTGGAGGGCCAGGGGGCACCCTGGGGCCTCTACTGCAAGCCCAGGGAGAGAGGTGGACCCCTGGTTAGCTTGCTGGGGTCGGAAGCCTCTTGGTCTATGGCCAGGGGGCACCCTGGGGCCTATACTGCAAGTCCAGTGAGAGAGGTGGACCCCTGGGTAGTTTGCTGGGGTCAGAGGCCCCAAGTCGGAGGGACAGGGGGCTTCCTGGGGCCTCTACTGCAAGTCCAGGGAGAGAGGTGGACCCCTGGGTAGCTTGCTGGGGTCAGAGGCCTCTAGGTGGAGGGCCAAGGGGCACCCTGGGGCCTATACTGCAAGTCCAGGGAGAGAGGTGGACCCCTGGGTAGCTTGCTGGGGTCTGTAGCCCATAGGTGGAGGTCCAGGGGGTACCTTGGGGCCTATACTGCAAATCCAGGGAGAGAGGTGGACCCCTGGGTAGCTTCCTAAGGCCAGAGGCCCCTAGGTGGAGGGCCAGGGGGCACCCTGGGGCCTATCCTGCAAGTCCAGGGAGAGAGGTGGACCCCTGGGTAGCTTGCTGGGGTACGAGGCCCCTAGGTGGAGGGCCAGGGGGCACCCTGGGGCCTCTACTGCAAGTCCAGGGAGAGAGGTGGACCCCTGGGTAGCTTCCTAAGGTCAGAGGCCCCTAGGTGGAGGGCCAGGGGGCACCCTGGGGCCTATCTTGCAAGTCCAGGGAGTAAGGTGGACCCCTGAGTAGCTTGCTGGGGTACAAGGCCCCTAGGTGGAGGGCCAGGGGGCACCCTGGGGCCTCTACTGCAAGTCCAGGGAGAGAGGTGGACCCCTGGGTAGCTTGCTGGGGTCTGAAGCCCATAGGTGGAGGGCCAGGGGGCACCCTAGGGCCTCTACTGCAAGTCTAGGGAGGGAAATGGACCCATGGGTAGCTAGCTGGGGTAAGAGGCCCCTAAGTTGAGGGCCAGGGGCACCCTGGGGCCTCTACTGCAAGTCCAGGGAGAAAGGTGGACCCCTGGGTAGCTTGCTAGGGTCAGAGGCCCCTAGGTGGAGGTCAAGGGGGCACCCTGGGGCCTTTACTGCAATCCCAGGGAGAGTTATGGACCCTTGTGTAGCTTGCTGGGGTCAGAGGCCCCTTGGTGGAGGGTCAGGGGGCACCCTGGGGCCTATTCTGCAAGTCCAGGGAGAGAGGTGGACCTCTGGGTAGCTTGCTGGGATCAGAGGCCCCTAGGTGGAGGGCCAGGGGGCACCCTGGGGCCTATCCTAAAAGTCCAGGGAGAGAGGTGGACCCCTGGGTAGCTTGCTGGGGTATGAGGCCCCTAGGTGGAGGGCCAGGGGGCACCCTGTGGCCTCTACTGCAAGTCTAGGGAGAGAGGTGGACCCCTGGGTAGCTTGCTGGGGTCAGAGGCCCCTAGGTGGAGGGCCAGGGCGCACCCTGGGGCCTCTACTGCAAGTCCAGGGAAAGAGGTGGACCCCTAGGTAGCTTGCTGGGGTCAGAGGCCTCTAGGTGGAGGGCCAGGGGGCACCCTGGGGCCTCTACTGCAAGTCCAGGGAGAGAGGTGGACCCCTGGGTAGCTTGCTGGGGTCTGAAGCCCATAGGTGGAGGGCCAGGGGGTACCCCGGGGCCTATACTTCAAGTCCAGGGAGAGAGGTGGAGCCTTGGGTAGCTTCCTAAGGTTATAGGCCCCTAGGTGGAGGGCCAGAGGGCACCCAGGGGACTATCGTGCAAGTCCAGGGAGAGAGGTGGACCCCTGGGTAGCTTGCTGGGGTACAAGGCCTCTAGGTGGAGGGCCAGGGGGCACCCTGGGGCCTCTACTGCAAGGCCAGGGAGAGAGGTGGACCCTTTGGTAGCTTGCTTGGGTCAGAGACCCCTAGGTGGAGGGCCAGGGGGCACCTTGGGGCCTCTACTGCAAGTCTAGGGAGAGAGGTGGACCCATGGGTAGCTAGCTGGGGTAAGAGGCCCCTAAGTGGAGGGCAAGGGGGCACCCTGAGGCCTCTACTGCAAGTCCAGGGAGAGAGGTGGACCCCTAGGTAGTTTGCTGGGGTCAGAGGCCCCTAGGCAGAGGGACAGGGGGCTTCCTGGGGCCTCTACTGCAAGTCCAGGGAGAGAGGTGGACCCCTGTGTAGCTTGCTGGGGTCAGAGGCCTCTAGGTGGAGGGCCAAGGGGCACCCTGGGGCCTATACTGCAAGTCCAGGGAGAGAGGTGGACCCCTGGGTAGCTTGCTGGGGTCTGTAGCCCATAGGTGGAGGGCCAGGGGGTACCCTGGGGCCTATACTGCAAGTCCAGGGAGAGAGGTGGACCCCTGGGTAGCTTCCTAAGGTCAGAGGCCCCTAGGTGGAGGGCCAGGGGGCACCCTGGGGCATATCCTGCAAGTCCAGGGAGAGAGGTGGACCCATGGGTAGCTTCCTAAGGTCAGAGGCCCCTAGGTGGAGGGCCAGGGGGCACCCTGGGGCCTATCTTGCAAGTCCAGGGAGTAAGGTGGACCCCTGAGTAGCTTGCTGGGGTACAAGGCCCCTAGGTGGAGGGCCAGGGGGCACCCTGGGGCCTCTACTGCAAGTCCAGGGAGAGAGGTGGACCCCTGGGTAGCTTGCTGGGGTCTGAAGCCCATAGGTGGAGGGCCAGGGGGCACCCTAGGGCCTCTACTGCAAGTCTAGGGAGGGAAATGGACCCATGGGTAGCTAGCTGGGGTAAGAGGCCCCTAAGTTGAGGGCCAGGGGCACCCTGGGGCCTCTACTGCAAGTCCAGGGAGAAAGGTGGACCCCTGGGTAGCTTGCTAGGGTCAGAGGCCCCTAGGTGGAGGTCAAGGGGGCACCCTGGGGCCTTTACTGCAATCCCAGGGAGAGTTATGGACCCTTGTGTAGCTTGCTGGGGTCAGAGGCCCCTTGGTGGAGGGTCAGGGGGCACCCTGGGGCCTATTCTGCAAGTCCAGGGAGAGAGGTGGACCTCTGGGTAGCTTGCTGGGATCAGAGGCCCCTAGGTGGAGGGCCAGGGGGCACCCTGGGGCCTATCCTAAAAGTCCAGGGAGAGAGGTGGACCCCTGGGTAGCTTGCTGGGGTATGAGGCCCCTAGGTGGAGGGCCAGGGGGCACCCTGTGGCCTCTACTGCAAGTCTAGGGAGAGAGGTGGACCCCTGGGTAGCTTGCTGGGGTCAGAGGCCCCTAGGTGGAGGGCCAGGGCGCACCCTGGGGCCTCTACTGCAAGTCCAGGGAAAGAGGTGGACCCCTAGGTAGCTTGCTGGGGTCAGAGGCCTCTAGGTGGAGGGCCAGGGGGCACCCTGGGGCCTCTACTGCAAGTCCAGGGAGAGAGGTGGACCCCTGGGTAGCTTGCTGGGGTCTGAAGCCCATAGGTGGAGGGCCAGGGGGTACCCCGGGGCCTATACTTCAAGTCCAGGGAGAGAGGTGGAGCCTTGGGTAGCTTCCTAAGGTTATAGGCCCCTAGGTGGAGGGCCAGAGGGCACCCAGGGGACTATCGTGCAAGTCCAGGGAGAGAGGTGGACCCCTGGGTAGCTTGCTGGGGTACAAGGCCTCTAGGTGGAGGGCCAGGGGGCACCCTGGGGCCTCTACTGCAAGGCCAGGGAGAGAGGTGGACCCTTTGGTAGCTTGCTTGGGTCAGAGACCCCTAGGTGGAGGGCCAGGGGGCACCTTGGGGCCTC